>NC_053491.1:232194882-232539882 GCF_905171775.1 Rana temporaria | reverse complement strand
ACTCAACTGATCCCGCTAGCCCAGTCTCAATTTGCCAGTAGGACTGACCTCACTTGTTATATTCAAAACGAATGGTTGTTCAGTCTTGTGGAGTCTCCCATATCCTTGGACACAAATCTACCAGTATTTGTCCTGAGAAAGCTAATATCTAGTGAAATGCGCCGACAAGCAAATGTCGACGAGCAAACGCGAATGGTTATTGGATCAAATTATTCTACTTTAATACGATATGAGATATCTTTACATTTAGATCCAACCTTCATAACTGCATTATTGGGTAACTGGTAACTTGTGTCCATATGGGGTGTTGAATGTATGTTTTTTCATGTTTTTTAATCATTTTGTAATACAATTATATTTTTGACTAAATTCTCGGTTAGACATCACCTCAGCTCCCGTGGCGGACCATTTTTTGGCCTCAGCTCCATACTTACCACACTGACCTCCCAGATCCCATGTAAGTACTCCAAATTGACCTTTCTGTTCCATCTTTTGTTTTTATCATTATTGTTATTCATTTTTGATCACTACCAGATCAAATAATTATACCTTATACTATTTACTCTGTAGATATCCCATGCATCAGCCCCTGATGAGTGTCATGGACACGAAACGCGTCGGGCACGAGAGATGCGGATATATGCTCCGATCATATCATTGATATTGATGAATACCTTAGCTATCCTTGATGGTTCCACTTGTTTTAACAATTTGTATACTTCTTGCTTTTGCTGTCAATGTGACATCTGTACATATGTTAATGCATATATTGTATCCATCGATCAATACAGACCACTGTGTGGCACCAGGTTATGCACTGTTGTACCCTAATTGCCTATTTTGCATATGCACATTACACATGGATGTGTTTAGCATTATGAAATGACATTTACACATGATGATTGTTTCTTTGATGTGGTTTCTGTGTTTAGAGACATGTTATGCAATTGTATGATTAATAAATATGTACCTCCCTTCATTACCCACACCATGTCTGCAGCCTCATTTAAAGTCCCAAATTTTCCTCCTTTTTCAAATGTGTGCCCACAAAGTCAATTTATTTTTTTCTCAATCCTTTTTTATGTTAATTTTGAATGTTGGCATGGTGAGGGTCCTCCCTTTGTTTGCACATGCCAGTGAATATGGCCAGAGATTGGCACACAGCTGTCACAGCTGGGTGCCCATAGTGAAGATGCAGGCTCACGGGACTGAAGACAGTGGGTGAGACTGACTGGGGTGAGCAGACTGCTAGATCGTTGGACAGGTGAGTGGATGTTTATTTTAAAAGTCTGCAGCTACAGATTTTGTAGCTGCTGACTTTTAGTTTTTCCACAGGTGGGTGGAACTCCGCTTTAACTTCCTTAGGACATAGAAGTTGAATCCAGAACAATTTTACTAAATATAATGCAATGCAAAGGATGTTTTTCCAGTTTTTTTTTTAAATAGACAATCACTTTCCTGTCTCCAGGCTATCTGAAGAACCATGAGAAAACCAGGGATGGTCCAACTAGGACTGAACCAACTAGCACAAAACAAGCGAGAAACAAAATGAGCATACCAAATTACAAAAAAAAAAACTAGTTGTAGTTGTGCATCACCACCACTAGATGTCAGCATACATTAGAACATCAAAAATAAAACAATGCACTAGCAAAAAAATACTTAAAGCGGGAGTTCCACCCAAAAATGGAACTTCCGCTTTAAGTGATGGTGACCCCCTGACATGCCACATTTGGCATGACATTTTTTTGACGGTTGTGCCATTTCTAACGTAGGTCATGCCGTGAGTGGAGGCTCCCGTGCATCACACGACTCCGGCCACTCACAGAGCCGGAGTTTGCGGCCCCAGAAGGAAGAGGGGTGAAGAATGGCCGCTCGCTACTCGCGAGGAAGACGGGGACTTTGCGGGCTTCTCCTGCAGGTAAGTGTCACATAATGGGCTACTATGCGATGCATAGTAGCCCATTATGCTTTACCTTTGCAGGGAAACAAAGAGGAAGTAACAACCATCAGGGTTTACTTCCTCTTTAACTAATCTTGTTTTTTGTTAAATTCTACTTTAAGGGGGCGTGGCAGGGGTATGTGTATATCTCCTGCATACTTTTGCTGATAGGTGTCCCTCATTCCCATCTAAAAAAGTTAGGAGGTATGCACCAGTTTTTATGCTGGCCATACACATATAGATTATCTGCAGATTTTCTATGATTAGATGTAAAAAGTGCAACAGATTTCTCCATGTACGCTAAACAGTATGGATGGAGGAATCTCCCACTTTTTCCATCTGACTATAGAAAATCTGCAAGTAATCTATAAGTGTATGGCCAGTTTTAATAAATCTCCCCCAAAGTGTACAAGTTTGTAATCTATAATGAGTAGGGCCCTCTAATTCCTCCTGTATTGAATTGTATTGTAGTGGGGCGTACACACGATCGGGATTTCCGATCAGATGGACCTTTTCCATCGGAAATTCCGACCGTGTGTATGCCCCATCGGAGTAATTCCATCAGAAATTCCGACAAATTCAATCGGAGTTTACATAGAGAACATGTTTTCTTTTCCTCCGATGGAATTCCGATGTGAATTTGGTCGGACAAAGGTCCGATCGTGTGTACAGGGCATAAGTGTACTGTCTGCCCTCATGTTATAAAGCGCTGCGCAAACTGTCGGCGCTATATAAATCATGTATAATAATAACAATTATCTTCTATTTGATTTTGCTTAATTTGAACTAAAATAATCAAACTGAACTTTTGACTCTCCTGTGCTGGTATTCTTGTTCTGCTGACAGAAGCATATCACAGGATGGGCTGAACCTTCATATCTCTTCTTGTGGGACAAAAGGTCAGAACACTTCTTCGCATTTCAATCACAAGAAGATACGGTCGTATTTTTAATGAATTAAAGCCCAGTACATTTTAGTTATTTACATTTTTCAAAGCAATGCATTTATTTTTTACAAGCTGATGCAATGTTATTGCTAGGATCGTCAAAACTACGTCTACAAAGAGTTCTTGAAATGTATTTTTACAATAAAACAAGAATTGCTATGGACAGTTATTGCCTCTTATATAAAGCACAGTGACTTCTCTATTTTTCATTCACAATGTGTTGCATCCAGGGGCGGACTGACAACTCATGGGGCCCCCGGGCAATAGGAGATCATGGGGCCCCCGGGCAATAGATTATGGGGCCACACAGTATACACACACACAAACACACATACAGTATACATACACGGTATACACACACGGACACACAATATACACACACAGGGCTGGATTCAGAAAGATCAGCGGATCCTTCTGCTGGCGTAACGTATCTCAGATACTTTACGCCACCGTAAATTTGGGCGCAAGCTCCGTATTCAGAAAGAACTTGCGCCCTAAGTTACGGCGGCGTAACGTATGTGGGCCAGCGTAAGCCCACCTAATTCAAATGGGGATGTTGTGGGCATGTTTTATTTAAATTTAACATGACCCCGCGTATTTTACGTTTTTGTGAACGCCGCATTCGATGTTCGTGAAAAAATCCCAGTGCGCATGCTCGAAATTCCGCCGCAAATCATCAATGCTTTAGACGTGAACGTAACTTACGTACAGCCCTATTCGCGAACGACTTACGCAAACGACGTAAAAATTTAAAAATTCGAAGCAGGAACGACGTCCATACTTAACATTGCGCCTCATAAGAGCAGGAGCAACATTACGCCGAAAAAGCCTAACGTAAACGACGTAACAAAATAGCGCCGGGCGTACGTATGTTTGTGAATCGGCGTATCTACCTAATTAGCATATTCCTCGCGTAAATTGACGGAAGCGCCACCTAGCGGCCAGCGTAAATATGCAGCCTAAGATACGACGGTGTAAGACACTTACGCCAGTCGGATCTTAGGGAAATCTATGCGTAACTGATTCTATGAATCAGGCGCATAGATACGATGCCGCAACTCAGAGATACGACGGCGTATCCGGAGATACGCCGTCGTATCTCCTACCTGAATCCGGCCCACAGTATACATACATACAGAATACAAATACACACACTGAAAAGGTACTGGAGAGGCGGGGCAGCTATAGTCTTGGGATTTTTAAAACAGATTTTTACATACTGTCCATGGTTTTACTAAGGCTGGCAACCCTGATGGGGCCCCCTAGTGGCATGGGGCCCTTGGGCAGTGCCCGAATGGTCAGTCTGCCCCTGGGTGCATCGAGAGTGTTCACACCAGAAGACACACTGAATGCATAGATGGTGTGCAGTGATGAATCTGGCGTATCGCCCTTTTTTATAGGTGTGCGTAGCCTATTGCATTAGGGTGTGCACCCCAAAGCTCAAACACACGCGTGTGTGTGTCTACATACATACTGACCTGTGTCCATTGGTTTTTGTTCACTTCAGGTATGTTTTACTTTCCCATACAGACATATGGAAATGCAAAAACCACTTGGAGCAGATCGGAAGGTGGTCAACTAGAGGTCAAGCATATGAACAAAAGAAAGGCCACTGACCCTTTGGGACCGGCATGCAACCTTGCTACCTCTTAGGAATCAACTCCTCTGCTTTCCAAAACTGGAATTTCATATACAAACACAAGTGGAATTTACAGATGAGGAAAAACCCAGGAGGCTTTATGTCAGAAAGCACATACAGATGACAAATGTCTTACCATATTTGGTGCTGCTCTGCATAACCATACGACTCTGGTCAATAAATTCTGGTTCTTCTCAGAAGCGTTATTTTACTGTATCTATGTATAATAAATTTGATATTTTTATATTTCGGTTTTGATATGTTTATGGCACCCTAAAAATCCCACTATCTCTTTATCTATGTCAAATTAAGGCGATCGATTCGACACAAACCCAAAGCCCTTCAACACGGGGTCCTTTATATAACCTTAATTTCCAAGACAATACTACTTCTATAGAGTTATTTATGAAGCTTGCTCACTGTTGGTGACAGTCAGTGTGGGAGTGAGTATCTCACTGTAGCCTTGTTTAAGGCTACTTTCACAATGACAGCGCCAGCCGTTACCACTGTTTTAGCGGCACTTTTGCACCACTTTTCGAATGCTAGCGGGGCACTTTTTACCCCCAAAAATTGTAAAAAGTCCAGTTTTGCAGCGCTGCCCCTTCATTGCAATGCACAGGGCATTTTGGCAGTGCTAAATACAGCGCTCCCAATCCACCCCAAAGATGCTGCAGGCAGGACTTTTCATAACATCTCGCAAGCGCACCACCTCCGGTCGGAGATGCTGTACTAACTATTCAAAGTTAGTACCGCAATCTCCCCTGCTGAGCTGTTGTGTTCTGACAGGGAGACGTCACGCCCCCCCCCCCCCTTTGCCAGAACACTCTGATCAGCGCTCTCTGTCATTGGCTGAAAGTGCTGATCAGGAATCAGTCAGCTGCTGGTTTTCCCCAGCATGCTCGTCTGACAAAACGGCATACACATGGGCCGGATGTCCTTACATTTGCCCTTTGTGTACGGGGCTTTAGATTTAATCGCTGCACCATCTATGTGCTTTTCCAGGCAGATATTGGAACTTCATTGATCACTATTTCTAGATTGCAAATGATTATAAACACCAATAGGCTTTAGTACGCCATCAATGAATGGCATCACCACTAAGTTTTTCATGGGCTTTGTAACACACTAAAGTGAATTAGACCATTTTTGCTGTTAGGTTTATTACTGCTTTACTGTAAATCAAACCCAGTAAGAAAATGGCATGCAAACAAACCCTTTCTCCCCATATTACAGGGCTGCTTTATGCACAAACTAGCTCTATCCAAAAACTTTGTAGGCACATAGTAATCTCATGCCTTCTGTACAGAGGGGGTCAGGTTCCCCATTCTTCTCGGCAGAGGCCAGTATATTCATTATAAAAACATTTCCTACCCCAGAATAGAGGGAAAATTAGAAGGATTGGGGGGGGGGGTGGGATTGGCTGGGGATTGCTACCTTTTTTTTAAATTAAATTTACCAATTCTTTTGACCTACGTATATATTCGAGTATAAGCCAAGTTTTTCAGCACATTTTTTTGTGCTGAAAATGCCCCCCTTGGCTTATACTCGAGTCACCTTTTTGCGCCTGATCTCCCGGATTTGGGGACCCAGTACCGGCCAGCGTAGACCCCAAACTTGGCACACATGTAGCCCCACTCTTCCTCTACAAGTGTGCAAAGTTTGTTGTCCGGGGGACCTACGGCCGGGGAGCACCGATTTTTCAAACCCGGGCACCCCTTTCGTAGACTCCCATGTTAAACAGTCATTTCTCCGGTGACTTTGGGGACCCGGTACCGGCCGGTCATAGGTCCCCTGGACCCCGGAACTTGGCAGACATTGAGCTCCTCTACAAGTGTGCAAAGTTTGTTGTCTGGGGGACCTACGGCTGGGGAGCACCGATTTTTTAAAGCCGGGTACCCCTTCCATAGACTCCCATGTTAAACATCATGGACACAGTGAGGCATGGGCACAGTGAGGCATGGGCACAGTGAGGCATGGGCACAGTGAGGCATGTGCATAGTGAGGCATGGACATAGTGAGGCATGGACACAGTAAGGCATGGGCACAGTGAGGCAAAGTGAGGCACAGTGAGGCATGTGCATAGTGAGGCATGGACATAGTGAGGCATGGACACAGTAAGGCATGGGCACAGTGAGGCAAAGTGAGGCACAGTGAGGCATGCATATGGACACCCTAGGCTTATACTCGAGTCAATACGTTTTCCCAGTTTTTTTGTGGTAAAATTAGGTGCCTCGGCTTATAATCGGGTCGGCTTATACTCGAGTATATACGGTAATTTTTATTTATTTGCCAATCTTTTCCAATGTAGTACTAAATGCATAGAACTGTAGCAAAGAAAATTCTTGTTTCTTTTACAGAAACAAATAGCAGAGTATAAGATAATAGCTGCAAAAACTAAATTTTATGATACCTTAAGGCATATATAAGAATGCCAACAGAAAATCCAGTGGCACTAGGTCTGCATAAAAGCTTCTTGCCATCTAAGATGAATATTTTTCTGCTGTGTAAAAATCTAATGCTGAAATTATAATTTGCAATACCCTGCATTATATTTTAAATTTATAAATTGTCTTTATTGTTGCTCTTAATTGGTTTCAGCAAGCTGCCCAGCTTACAAAAAACTTGGAAGACGTGTCAAAGTCAATTGACAGAAGAGCAGTTGCACAGAAATATGGTTAACAATCTCGAGTTGGCTATTTTCTGCGTCAGCACAATGCTGATGAAAGAAGCAAACAGACAATTTCTAGAACGAGCACCACCAAATACAGAGAGAGCAGGAGCAGTCACTTGTCATTGGTATGTTTTCCATAAGGTCTGTCATAGGATGAAGTAGTCCCTGAAGTTTGTGCAAACTCTTCTGGAAGCAGAGATAACACGGGGGTTTGTGTAAAGACAAAAAAAAATGTCAGTAAAACAGTATGGGTTACTGGGATAATAGCAGCATGTCAGTCACTGTGTCCCTATGGCTCCACAGAAATAACTAAACTACACAGAACCAGCAATGTAAAGTGTGTTCTATTGAATTTAGTGGTACCATATCCATCTTAATATTTTTCAGTGGTCCTGCAAGCCAAAACTACAGGCAAGCTAAGCCTGCAAAACAGAAGTTAAAGAGAAACTTTACATCCACCCCCATTATGTGCATTACCATCTTTACTTCTCTCTTGCATGTGCAGATGTGCCACCGGTCTCTACCAGGTCCTTGCATGATCCCACTGCTGGTTTCTTCAGGTTATTTAACATTAATTAGGGGATTGAGTTATATGTGTGCATTCGCAGAAATGCCTTGTGCGTGTGCAGACATCATGTTAGGTCTCCACCAGTTCCAATACCTGGCAGAACACTGCATCACGTGTGCGCATGTGCAGAATATCATAGCATGCAAATGCCTTTCAGCAACACACTGGGGCTGATTCACTAAAAGCAATGCGCTGCGCCGGTTCATGGCTTAATTGGCACGCCGGATGAATCCTTAATTAGGCGCATGAACCGGCGTAGCAGCGTGCGCAATGCAATTAATATGTAAAGCCCCTGCCGAACTCCCTTTAGAAGTCTATTGGAGAAATTAAAAGTGTTAATTTTAAAGGTTAATATGCTAATTTTTGTCCTAAAAAGTGTTTGGGGACCTGAGTCCTGCCCCAGGGGACATGTATCAATGCTTTTTTTATTTTTTAAAACGGCCGTTTTTTCGGGAGCTGTAAATTTAATAATGCTTAAAGTGCAACAATAAAAGTGAAATATTCCTTTAAATTTCGTACCTAGGGGGGTGTAAAGTAAGATGTGAAATAGCGCATGTTTCCCGTACTTAGAACTGTCCCTGCTCAAAATGACATTCTGAAGAAAAAAAAGTCATTTAAAAAATCACTCACAGCTGTAATGAATTGTCGGCTCCCGGCAATTCAGAGCAAATTCATTCATTAAAAAAAAGTGTGGGGTCCCCCCAAATTTAATTACCAGGCCCTTCAGGTCTGGTATGGATATTAAGGGGAACACCGCCGTAAAAAAAAAATAGTAAAAAAATAGTAAATGATGTGGGGGTTCCCCCTAAATATCCATACCAGGCCCTTCAGGTCTGGTATGGATTTTAAGGGGAACTCCACCCCAAATTAAAAAAAAATGGCGTGGAGTTTGCCCAAAAATCCACACCAGACCCCTTATCCGAGCACACAACCTGGCCGGGAGCGCCCCCCCTCTCCTGAACCGTACCAGGCCACATGCCCTCAACATGGGGAGGATGCTTTGGGGTCCCCCCAAAGCACCTTGTCCCCGTGTTGATGGGGAGTGGGGACAAGGGCCTCATCCCCACAACCCTGGCCAGTGGTTGTGGGGGTCTGCGGGCGGGGAGCTTATTGGAATCTGGAAGACCCCTTTAACTTCTCCGTCGTTTTCTGCCGGGGGGAGCCAGGCTTCTCCGCCGCCTTCTGCCGGGGCACCCTCCCCCTTAAGCTCTTTTACATTGGGGGGGGGGTGCGCCCGGTCTTCTCAGTCGTTTTCTGCCAGGGGGGAGATGGTCTTCTCCACTGTCTTCTGTTCCCTCATCTTCCGGGCTCCAGCGTGGGGCCCGGTCTTCTCCTCCGCTGTCTTCTCTGTTCCCTCCTCTGCCGGGCTCCAGCGCGGGGCCCGGTCTTCTCCTCCGCTGTCTTCTCTGTTCCCTCTTCTTCCGGGTTCCAGCGCGGGGCCCGGTCTTCTCCTCCGCTGTCTTCTCTGTTTCCTCTTCTGCCAGGCTCCACCGCAGGGGCCGGGTCTTCTCTTCTAGCGATGTTGACACGACGAGCTCTCCCGCTGTAATGTCGTGTGAGCGTTGCGCAACGACTTATATAGGCATGGGGCGTGGTCACCGGGTGATACCACCCGGCGACCCCACCCCTTGTTACATCAGATTCCCGGGGCATGATGGGAGTGTATACTGTATGTGCGTGTACTGTGTGGCCCCATAATCTATTGCCTGGGAGCCCCATAATCTCCTATTGCCCGAGGCCCCATAATCTCCTATTGCCCGGGGGACCCATAATCTCCTATTGCCCATTTGTCAGTCCGCCCCTGATGTCAGACTTGCCTAGATGAGGTAGGGGCTTTTATTTTTCCCCTAGACCGAATAAGCACTTAACCCTTGCAATGTGGGCTTAACCCCAAGTTGGGCTTTCACCATTTTTTTTTTGTCTGTTTATTGAGCTTGAATGTACATGCTACATTATATATGCCGAGAAAGCCTTGGCATGTTTTATGAGTTCATTAGGCGACATTAGGTAATTGCTGTATAGAGGCTATAGGTATGCATAAATATAGTTATCAATGCAAATTATCTAACTTCTCGATAACACTACAAACGCTATTGAACTTCTCATGAACTGCCCCTCTTCTCTAGTATAATTTTATCTTAAGCAATTAGTCAAATAAGGAGACAGGAAACACTTCCTCTAAATGATTTTGTGGTTTCTCACATGGGATCTATATGTTAAATATTATGGACAGCAGCTACAATCTCATTCAATTCCAAGAGATGGACAGAATGGCTCCCCCCACTATGAGACAAGAAGTTCTGTATATAATGAACACAGGGACTTATACTTGACATTAGGTTACATCATTATCTAACAATGATTGTACATATAATGGGCAATCAGAAGAAATGAAAATGACCAGGGCACCAGATGAAGTCTGGCTTACTGATTTTACTTGTCTAGTGAATTAAACCTTATTAGGACATAATTACATTGTCTGTTACTAGAATACATTGCCCCCAAGCACCATTCTACTCCTAATGAAACACCACTGAGCAGGAATAAGGATACGCCAAGCATTACATAACACTCTTATGTATGTAACAGAACTAACTTACAGTATCATTATACAATAGTCACATGTTCATGTCAGTTAAATTGGATGTCTTGAAGCTTAAATCTTAACATTCATTTGATGTTCCATATTTTTTTTTCTAGTCCAGTACCTCTGCATGTTATGATTTTTCATTGATTTTCATTTAAAAACGGCCATACGCACTTTGAAATTATTATTTGATCAATATGTCATTTGATTATAATGATCAAATCTGCCAAGAAGTGAATGGCTAGAATTTCCCTTACCATTTATTTTGTATTGAAAATATATTTATTGGTAGTTTAACATACATGTAGAATTACCCCCATTGGAGCTGCTGGATTTTTGGGCGGCGTGTTACCTCGTGGCTCCTCCGAATTCTCTAGGGGTGAGTGATGCGTATGTGCATAAACAGAAGTAAAGGAATTTCCACGACAGGTGCTCTTTTGCTGTGCACTTTATTACCCACCTGGGTAAAAACAATAAAACGTGTGGTGAGGAAAGTAAAGTTGAAAGGAGGAAGGATAGCAGATTCAGGCTTAATGATAGGAAACAGTCCTGCTCCCAAACGTAACACTTCCTCTTCACCACTCCTGCCGGAGTGGGTTTGTTGTACCCGGACAAGCCTCTCTCACTGACCTGACAGCCGGAGTATCACTCAGACAATTATAGGATGAAGTCTCTGCCACAGACCCTCCTTGGTGAACTTGAACTTGGGAGAAAGTCTCTGCCACAGACCCCTCTCAATGAGCCTCAGAAGACACCTCTGTCACAGGTCCCCTCTGGGTAGAATTCTTGGAGATATGCCTCCTTGGTTGAGTTACGTCTGGCTCTCCTTCAACTTGTCGCCCAGGTACCGACTGACAGGTGATCAGTCCCGCAGGGTCCGGCTACCTGTGATCCCCGGCCGTTTTGTCCAAGCCGTATTGGACCACCAGCCTCTCAATGGCGCTCCTCAGACCGATTCCCCACCGAACAGCACACAGCTTGGGATCTTGAAAAGTGGGAACCCAGTCGCTCACTGGATCCCCATCGCTGGTTCAGATGCTCCGGGCCAACATTGTCCCAGAACCAGGAACACCGCGTGGCACGCACACCTTGGCCAGGTAGGCCATAGCACTGGGGCGCCGTGATGTGGCCACCCTAAAGGTTGCTGCCACACTGGACGAAAAGAACCCAGAACCAATGGCGTCTGTCCCATAAATACTTCTCCCCAGCATGCACAGCGAGGACAAACCCTTTCTCTTCACTTGCTGTCCCATAGCCAAACAGGAAGTAAAATGAAATCCCTGCAAATTAAGGGAATTCCTTGGGGACCCCCGGGTCACCAGAACTAGTTTCCTCATTGGAAGATTTCCCCTTTATTAATTTTCTGGGGACAACCCAAAATGTGTGATTTTCTTTTACCTTCACTCTCAATGATAATGGTGAACAACACCCGCCTCCGCAGCGAAGCCGCAGCTGACAGCTTAGCGCAGGGTCTGATCGGCTTCAAAAGAGATATGTATACTGACTTCTTCTTGAGGAGGTCTGGTTCACACTTATGTATTTTTTTTTTTGCGCGTTTTCAGTTTTTTCATCCCTAATGATGTACAGTAGTTCACATCTGTGCATTTTATGAAAAGAGCCAGGGACTTTTTTCTGTTTTTTGGTATCATATATTTCAATGGATGAAAAGCATGTATTGGAAAAGGCAAAATGCACCTGCAATAGGCAAAATGCACCTGCATAGGTGTGAATCAGGCCTTACAGGGCTAGATAGGTTAGTGTTAGATTGTGGATGCCTGTAGATGCAGGGATTTTAGTGTTAGGGTGAACTTCTAAAATCGACTTCCCTATGTGTGGCATATCAGTCGAATGGGTTATTGACTATAGAGGATTTATTCCTATGTCTCGGGTCCTCATTGGACAGATTGATAGAAGCAGGATTCATTGGCTCCCGCTGCTGTCAATCAAATCCAGTGACATGGGAGGTGGGAGCCAGGGGAGGGGACGAGTCCTGCTGTCTGTGTCAATGGACGCAGCAGCAGGACTTGAGAGTGCGCCCGTACAGGTGCCCCCATGGAAAGCGGCTCTCTGTAGGGGCACTCGATGAAGAGGAGGGGCCAGGAATGCTTCCGGGGACCCCAGAAAAGGAGGATCAGGCCACTCTCTGCAAAACCCTTGCACAGAGCAGGTAAGTATAACATGTTTGTTATTTAAAAAAAAAAAACCTTTACCATGACTTTAACGGTACAGTGGCTAAGTGGTTAGCACTTCTGCCTGGCAGCACTAGAGTCATCAGTTAAAATCCTAACTAAGTCATAACCAGCCTGAAGTATGATAGTTATCCCAGGGGTGAACTGACAACTCATGGGGCACTCGGGCAATGGGAGATCATGGGGCCCCCTGTGTCCGGGTCTACACTCAAGCTACACCCACACAAAGCCTCACCTACATATTGCTCTGTCCACATTACATGCATTCATCACAGAATTTCTCTACACTATGTTCAAAACAAATGTTTAATAATTTAAGAAAAATAAACGTACATAAAAAATGTAAATTTCCAAAATGAAGATTTTAAAAAATTAACACAATATAACAGGTGCAGCAAATGTCTTCTTAGCTGAACACTACCCTCTGTACTTGCCATGCATTACCCCCTACACACTTCATGCACTACCCCCTGCACACTCCATGCATTACCCCCTACACACTTCATGCACTACCCCCTGCACAATCCATGCATTACCCCTACACACTCCATGCACTATCCTCTGAACACTCCATGCATTACCCCCTACACACTTAATACACTATCCCCTGCACAGCACATCTGCTACAATGGTTAATGCATAAAAAAAAAAACGAATTTATCTTACAGGCAGTGGGGCTCTACTTGGGGATAATAGGAGACAGAATTCTGAGACATTTCCACAGAAAGATTGACTGTCTCTGCAAACCAGAGATTGCTGTCTGTGAAGTTCCTCTTTTAGTAAGAAAATATATTATCAGGAGTTGGATCTATTTGTCAGAAGAGACTCTGCATGTCTCTTATGCCAAAAAAAAATCTACTCTCTTCCTTCTAGCAAATTTATGTTTTGTTTACACTGCCTGTGGCACGTGAGCTGTAATGTGTGTACCCCCAGCTCATTCCTGGAATTTGTAGGATGCCAAGAACAGCTGGGTGCCAGGATAATTAAACCACCTTCCTTCATATGTGCAGGAGTCATCCATGGCCACCCAGTGGATCAAGATGGAAGACACTGAATCCAAAAGAAGTGTTTAAAAAACATGCTAATTAGCAGTGCTAATTACCAGTAGTGTATTTAGGCTTCGTGCTGCCCTAGGCCTGACTAAACTCCTGCACCTCCTAATTAAAATATGACCCACCCCTTCCTGTCAAGGCCATGACCCTTCCTGAAATTTTTGAGTGGGGGCACTAGTTCTTAGGGCCTGGGGGGGAGGGCAATGGATTACCTTAATTTGCATATATTTCCTCTCACTTTCTGTTCTACTTTAAGCACAAATTTTCGATAATTTAATGGAGAGGACTAAGAAGATATAACAATGCCAATGGTGCAGCAGAAAACATAGCACAGTGAGGAAGGTTTGTGGTCCAGGATGAAAGGACAGCCAAAATTAGAAGCAGCTTGCGTTACCCTAACAGTGTAGAGCAAGCCGGCGGGGACTCTTTCCGTGCTGCCCTCCTGCAAAGTGCTGCCCTAGCATACCTCCCAACTTTCTGAGATGGGAATGAGGGACACCTATCAGCAAAAGTATGCAGGCATAGGACACACCCCTTGCCACGCCCCGTTACAGGAGAATTGTACAAAGAAATAAGATTGGTTAAACCCACAAGTGCTTTTTTTACCACTACTATTTCTTTATATTGGCTTTTGGAATTTACAAATGCAGCAATTTAGAAATCAGGTGAAAGTTTAGTGCTGGGAAACACTTTTTAATAGATAAAAAGTGAATTTGATTTACATCTATATAGATCAGACCAAAATGAGGAGGAATGAGGGACAGAGGGACATTGCTCCAAATCAGGGACAGTCCCTCGAAATCAGGGACAGTTGGGAGGTATGCCCTAGGCCTGGGCCTTGTTGGCCTAGGCCAGGATACAGCGTTGCTAATTACTCCACTACCTAAAGTAGAAATACCAAAGGGGTGCCATCCATACAGAGTAGTAAGGAAAAATACACACTAAGTAATAAAGGTATGGGTAGTTTGAGAAAACATATGGCTTTTTTTCAGCTTGAACTTGGTGGAGCTCAGTTCCACCACCACTGACTCAGGCCCTCTGCTCCCTGCTCACCACTATCACTTGTAAACATAGAAGTCTGGCTACTGTGTTTACAAGTGACAGCTTGTCTCCCAACAGCTCCCACAGATCTGATGAGTGACTCCCACTGAGTGCAGGATGGCGACAAGAGAGATGCAGGTGCCCGGGGGGGCGCAGTGCGGATGCCAACACCCCCAATAGATGATCTCCCTGCAAATGAGAGAGGTAGAGCCAACTACAGTGTGCAGGTAGGTACTAGAGCCGATTGGGTGCTTTAGATTAATACAGCAACAATAGTAAGACATGTAGAAGGTGAAGGAGCTTTTAAGGAGTTGGGGGAGAACATGGGGGCAGTGAAAGGGGGTGGTTGAATGCAGAGGTCAGAGCTGTAGAGGGGTGAAAGTGAGATGTTGATGGGGATGCAGAAGTAAGCAACTGTGTAAGAGGGCTGAACCCTGCACTGTGTGTAGCGCACCCCTGAACCCTGCACTGTGTGTAGCGCACCCCTGAACCCTGCACTGTGTATGTAGCGCACCCCGAACTCTGCACTCTGTGTGTAAACCCCCCCCCCCCAACTCTGCACCCGTTATGTAATGCACTCTTGGTATAAATAACCCCCTCCCACTGCTAGCAAAATTTGACCATGGTCACTATTCGATGCATTTTGGAGGATGTGTGGATGGGGGAGGGGGTTTTGGGAGGTCGTGTTTGCGTCCCTGTACCTATTTTCAGAGAAAAAAAGCCTGGCATATAACCCTAAAGAAATAGCCAATGTAAGGAAACACCTTCACTTAGCTGCAAAAATCAGAAAGCAGTGGCTGGGTATCTTTTTAGGAGCCACTGACCTGGAACAGGTATGCAGATCAATAAAGTAACAGTGAAATCATATCTCCTAATCTGTATATGTTCAAGGCAATTGCTGCTTTCCTGGGCCAACAGTCTTATGTCGCCATCCAAGTTGACATGATATGCTTAAAGGATCACTAAAGGATTTTTTTTTTTAGCTAAATAGCTTCCTTTACCTTACTGCAGTACTGGTTTCATGTCCTCATTGTTCGTTTTTGCTTTGAAGTAGCTGTAATTCTGCTGTGATCTCCACACTTCCTGCTTGTCTGGCTCCTTATGAAAAATCTCATGGCAGCTTTTCACTGTGGTCCAAGCTGTGTGTCTAAAACTCCTCCGAACCAATCAGATTAATTTTAAAAACAAAACACTGCCCTGGATTTGTTTGTTTTTGTTCTATGGGTCTCTGTACTTCACAGAAACATGAAACCAGTTTAAAAACGAAAGTGAAACTGTAGGCACATTATATGATTGAATTTAATCTATTTTTAATCCTTTTTAAAAGGAATCAGTTAACTGTTATGTCTCTATACCCTGTAAACAGTCATTTCAGCAAAAACATTTTTTTCCTTTAGTGACCCTTTAATAACATATTTCTAAATTCAGATATCATATCCACACAACGGCACGTTAAGGTCAAGGGCAGAAAAAATAAAAAGAGAAATTTTTCTCATTCTGTTTTAATATGTTTTATGTTTTTTAACTGACTAATAGAAAAATAGAGCAAACTGTCTGCTTACGGCAGCCGTCTTGCACTGGTAGGCAGAGTAGTTTTTCGTACACAAGAATGCGTTATTGACAGTCACCATTGTGATGTATGGTTTTGTGCCACCCCTGGCAGCTCTGGTTCAAAGTCAGTAATATTTCTCCATCAGCACATCCCCCACAGTTATAACCTCTTGTATCTATTGACCCTTCCCTCTTAGATTGTAAGCTGTAATGAGTAGGGCTCTCTGATTCCTAATGTATTAAAGTGTATTGTATTTGTACTTTCTACCTTCAAGTTGTAAAGTGCTACGTAAACTGTCAGTGCTACATAAATCTTGTATAATAATAGTAATAACAAGTCCTGAAGCCATTGGAGCGGCGTCACGAAAACCCAGGTTCAGCAGTCTCCGTAAGCTAAAAATTGACAGCTTCAAAGAAAAGCATGGTAAAATAGAAATTTTTCACTTTAACCACTTGCCGTCCGCCATATAGAAAAATGACGTCAGCAAAGTTGTTTAGTTAACCTGATCGGACGTCATATGACGTGATCAGGATAATGAGCCGGCGCACATTTGATGCCAATCAGTGCCCGCAATTGATGCCAATCAGTGCCCATCCCTAATGCCTGTCAGTGTCTGCCAATCAGTGATGCCCATCAGTGCCATCTATCAGTGTACATCAGTGCCACCCATAAGTGACACCTATCAGTGCCCATCCGTGCCCATCAGTGCCACCTATGTGTGTGCATCAGTTCTGCCTATCAATGCCCATCAGTGCTGCATATCAGTGCCCATCAGGGCCGCCTTTCAATGCCCATCAGTGCTGCATATCAGTGCCACCTATCAGTGCCGCCTATTGATTGATTGATTGATTGATTTATTGGATTTGTAATGCGCCAAATACTGACCCGTCAGGGAAGCGTCTAAGCGCAGAAGACATACCTATAAATAGATAAATCAAGTCAGGGAAAGAAAATAGAAGGAAAAGAAAAAAGGAGAGCACAAAAAAAGCAAACTACCAAGGAACAACAGGGAAAACTAACGTGACTCAGCCTGCTTTTCCCTCAAAAAAACAAGTTTTTATCCTTTTACGAAAGGCCATAATGGAGGGGAGAGACCGGATAGAAACAGGGAGACTATTCCATAGGGCCGTTGCTCTCACAGAAAAGCGTCTACCCCCGAAGGTAAGCAGGCGAGCAGATGGACAAGTGACGAGACCAGCTGTAAGTGATCTAAGTCCTCGTGCAGGGGTGTATCGCGTTATCAAGGAATTCAGGTATTGTGGGCCCGTCCCATGATAAGCGCGATAGGCGAGACAGAGAGCCTTAAACTCAATGCGATCTACCACAGTGAGCCAGTGCAGTGATCGCAGGGTAGGGGTAATATGCTCCTGCCTATTTAAGCCGGAGATTAGTCTAGCGGCCTGGTTCTGGACGAGCTGGATTTTCCTCAGCCACTTTAGAGGCATACCCAAATACACAATATTGTTGAAGTCAATCCGGGAGTTGACGAGAGATTGAACCAAGACTTTCCGGTGGTACTGAGAAAACAAATTTTTGACCTTTCTCAAACACCTGATGTAATACAGTGCATTGTGGATACATTGATTGACTTGGGGTATCCAATTCAGATTACAGTCAAAAATTGTCCCCAGGACGCGGACTTGATTCACTGGAACCAGACACGGCCCGCGGCTCGTGGGCCAGTTTCCCAAAAAGACAGCTGGATCAATACGTCCAGAGATGAGAATTTCTGTCTTTTTAGCATTTAGACTAAGGGAATTGCGATCCATCCATTGTTTGATGTCTAATAGACAGGAAGCAAGCTGCAGGCCAGGAGCAGGGCTGGATAGGCTGTCAACGACCAACTGGACATCGTCTGCGTACAACCGATTAAACACTGCATGGGTGTCCAGCAGACTCGCAAGCGGCCGAAGATACACATTAAACAGCCATGGTGACAGGGCAGAGCCCTGAGGCACCCCACAACTCAGGGTGCTGATGGCAGATAGGAAAGGACCGGTTTTAACCTGAAAGGTCCTGTGGGTGAGAAAGTCTGAAAGCCAATGTGAAGCGGAGCCGGTAATGTAAAACTCGTCCCGAAGCCTGGCAATCAACATAGCGTGGTCCACGGTGTCAAAGGCCGCGGAGAGGTCAAGGAGCACCAAGGCAGCCGCTCCCCCCGCATCCCTGACTCCGAGCAGCTTCTCTCTGGTGGAAAGAATCGTGAGCTCAATCCCACGGCCCGGGCGGAAACCGCACTGCGAGTCGTGGAACAGACCTGTTGTCTCCGAGTACGATTGAAGTTGGAGAAAAATTTCGTATTCCACCAGTTTAGCCAGGAAACCTATAGCAGAAATGGGTCTGTAATTAGAAAGACAGCCAGGGTCCAAGTTGGGTTTTTTTAAAATTGGTGTGATAATGGCATGTTTCCAGCGAGCCGGAAACACGCCATGGGTTAGAGAAAGATTGACAAGTATCAGGAGGTCGTTCACAACCAGCTCTGCATTCTTCTTCAAGAGCCAGGCTGGACAAATGTCACCATAGAAGTAGGAGGCCTTAATTTTTGCCATAGATTTTAGAAGATGTTCCCGGCTGACCTTACTAAAGGACGACAGGGAATTAGGCACTGAGGAATTTGGTTTGGGGGGGCAAGTGATTGGTTTCTGTGAGTCAGTCCCTAAGAGTGACAGGGGGTCGGATGAGGATTTGGGATATTCCAAGGGAGTTAGTTGTCCTATGCCTAAGCGTATGTCGGCTACTTTAGTAACAAAAGTATTAAGTAGATTGTCGCACAGAGCCTGCAAATGGGGTATATTCACCTGGCTCTGCGTAGGGGAGAATAAGGTTTTAACTATTTTAAAAAGTGCCGAAGCACTGTTATCGGCGTTATCAATAAGATTACCATAATGGGACCTTTTTTGCCGTTTTAAGGCCTGTGTATAAGCTCGGCATTGAATTCTATACTGCCTCTTGTCAGTCGAGTTTTTGGTCTTATACCAATGGCGTTCTAGTGCCCGACATTTCCTTTTAATAATAGACAAGGAGTGGCTGTACCAGGGTTGGTTTTTGCCAGCCCTGTGGCGATTTTTAGACATTGTTAAAGGAGCAACAATGTCCAAAATTGTATTTAATTTAAGTTCCCACACGTCTAATTTGGCTTTGAGGGCAGAAAGACTCTTTTCAAAGGAGCCCAGATCTACATCCTCGGGATCGATATTTACACATGAATAAAAAGCTTCTGTAAATGCCGGGGTTTTGATGTCATGTAACTTCCTATAAGGTTCAGTTACTGCCATTGGTGGGCCAGGGGGATTACCTTTTGGTATTTCATAGTTAAGATTGGCTGACAAGAAAAAGTGGTCGGACCAAATCACCTGTTTTGAAAGAGTATTACATATCAGATTCTTAGAACAAATATGGCATCCAGCTGATGGCCCTTATCATGAGTTGGCCCAGAAACGGTTTGCAAAAGACCCAGGGATTCCATGTCCGCCAATACTTCTTGTCCCAATTTATCATGTTCTACATTTAACCAAATATTAAAATCCCCATTAAAATAAAAAAGTCACATAAAGTTAGGCAGTGTAGAGCAAAAGCTGAGAGCTCATTCGCAAAGGAGCTATCATAGCCGGGTGGACAGTAGACCACTGCAAGCAAGATGGAGAGGTTATTGTCTAGACTACATCGGGTGAGGAGGTGCTCAAATGACTTAAAAGGTGCTGAAGAAACTTCTATACATGTTAAGTCCTCATTGTAAATTACAGCCACTCCCCCGCCTTTCTTGACAGGTCTACATTTAGCTAAAATCTTGTAATTCTCGGGCATGAGCTCATCCAGGTGAACCAGCCCTCCTGAGGAGAACCAGGTTTCGGTCAGGGCCATCAGGTGAAGGTCATTTTCAGTAATTAACTCGTGGATCTGTGATGCATTCTTGTATGCTGATCGAGCATTGATCAGTCCCACCCGTGGAAGGTCGACCAAAGAATGTTTTTTTTTGGCAGTGTGTCTGAAAATCCTGTTGGACAGGCAAACATTCTTGACCTTTTTTGAAATAGTATAGTCCACGTGATCTAGTTGAGTCAATTGCATCTTACTGTAAAGACGGCGAGGTGCCGTCAACTCACAAGATGGTGTCCTTAAGGTGTGGGCCATGTGGGGCTGCATTAGGCCAGCATGACGTGCCGGGACCGGGCCCGATCGGACCCAGACGGGCCCGGACGGGCTTGCCTCTGGCGCGCCTCCGTGGCGCCGCCGGCACGCCGCCGGCACCCAGCAGGGTGCCGCCGCCATGTAAGTACTTCCTGGATGGTCAGGTGATCGCTGGCTCCTCCCCCGCTCGTCGCACTCTCACAGCGTCAGGCGGCAGATGATCAGCAGGTGTCACAGATCGAAGGCGATCAAATAAGCAGTCCACAAAAGGCAGGTCAGCAGACAGGTGAATAGAGGCACAGATTTTAAAAGCACAATGAAGGTAAATGTCTTATCTGGCCCAGCAGGGTGCCGCCGCCATGTAAGTACTTCCTGGATGGTCAGGTGATCGCTGGCTCCTCCCCCGCTCGTCGCACTCTCACAGCGTCAGGCGGCAGATGATCAGCAGGTGTCACAGATCGAAGGCGATCAAATAAGCAGTCCACAAAAGGCAGGTCAGCCCATCAAACGGGACTTGCCCAATATATGTTCTTCCATCATGGGAAAGTACCGTGCTGTATTAGTAATCCTAAGTATCACTCAGTGAAAGCAGATTCGTTCTGAACTTTATCCAACGTTTTCAAATTTTTCGCTTTGCACAACATTCAAACTATTTTCTGGTTTAACCACTTCAATACCGGGCACTTTCCCTCCTTCTTGCCCAAGCCAAATTTCAGCTTTCAGCGCTGTCACGTTTTAAATGACCATTGCGCCGTCATGCTACACTGTACCCAATTTTTTTTTATTAGTGCCCATCATCAGTGCCACCTCATCAGTGCCACTTCATTGGTGCCACTTCATCAGTGCCCATCAGTGCCACCTTATCAGTTCTTGTCAGTGAAGGAAAAAACTTACTTATTTATAAATTTTTGTAACAGAAACAAAAAAAAACTTTTTGGCCTATTTTTATTTGTTTAGCAGAAAATAAAAAGACTCAGAGGTGATCAAATACCATCAAAAGAAAGCTCTAAGACCCCTTTCACACAGCGTTTTAGTGTTAAAAATAGCGCTCTTAAAACGCTCTCCATGCATCTCAATGGACCCTTTCACACTGAGGCGTTGTGCTGGCGGGGCGTTGAGAAAAGTCCTGCAAGTGGCATCTTTGGAGCAGCTTTTGGGCGCTGAAAAAAACACTCCTAAAACGCCCCTCTTCATTGAAATGAATTGAAAGCGCTGTAAAAACGCCTGAATAGCGCCTATAATCCACGCTGAGCTGTAGAAAAGTCACATAATCTCCCAAAAATTTAAACATGCAAGCAAAAAAAAGAGCATCTACAACAACAGCACTGAAATTGCCCATGCTTCAATAACGCAGGAAAAACGCTGTTAAAACGCCCGCAGCATTGCATTAATTTTACCACTAGTGCCCTAAAAACGCGGTAATAGCGCTAAAAGCGTTTTAGGGCATTTTTTCAGCGCCTCGGTGTGAAAGGGCTCTATTTGTGGGAACAAAATGCTAAAAAAAATTGTTTGGGTACAGTGTAGGATGAAAATTGGCTTGGGCAGGAAGGGGGGAAAGTGCCCAGTATTGAAGTGGTTAAACCAGAAAATAGTTTGATTGTTGTGCAAAGCGAAAAATGTGAAAACGTTGGATAAAGTTCAGAACAAATCTGCGAGTGATAATTAGGATTACTACTACAGCAAAGTACATTGGCCCAGATTCAAGAAGCAATTGCGCCTGTGTAACCATAGGTTACACGGCGCAATTGCTTACTTGCTCCGGCGTAGCAAATGCTCCTGATTCAGGAACATCGCTACGCCGACTGCAACCTAAAATCTGCGTGGCATAAGGCTCTTATGCCACGCAGATTTTAGGCTGCATTCTAGCGATGACCGCTAGGGGGCGCTCCCATTGTGATCTGTGTATAGTATGCAAATTGCATACTAACACCGATTCACAACGTTGCGCGAGCCCTGCGTACGCAAATTACGTAGTTTGCGTACGTCGGGTTTCGCGCAACGTTACACATCCTGATAGCAGGCGCAGCCAATGCTATAGGATACCCACGTTCCCGCGTCGCGAGATTTAAAATCTACGTCGTTTGCGTAAGTGATTCGTGAATGGCGCTGGATGCCATTCACGTTCACTCTGAAGCAAATGACGTCCTTGCGACGTCATTTGCCGCAATGCACGTCGGGAAAGTTTCCCGACGGAGCATGCGCTCTACACTCGGCGCGGGAGCGTGCCTAATTTAAATGATTCCCGCCCCCGGCGGGATCAATTACATTGCGCGTGCTTACGCCGGCCAATTTTGCCGGTGCGCCCTCGCAATTTACGGAGCCACTGCTCCGTGAATCGAGGGCAGCGCAAAATATTTGCGGGGGCGCAGGGCAAAATCGTTGCCCTGTGCCTCCGCAAATAAAGCGCAAATGTACCTGAATCTGGGCCATTCTCTATAATGCCCCCTGGATAATAAATACGGAAATGCTACACCCAAATGAAGCAATGATATCCTCCTTCCTTCGCTATTCTATAGGCATTACTGACAATTGTATTTGCATATCATGGCACGTATACACCCTACGCTGTCTGCTTTTCATATAAAGGGAAAGAAAGCTGTTTGATGGTCTGAAAACTTCCAGCTTTAATGTAAGAATATTTATTGCTAAAGGCTGATTTATTATACATGCAGGATATTATTTTAGGCATCAATGCTATTCTATCTCAGAGCTTGCAGAATTGTGAATCCCCAATGCACATTAAGAGGAAGCTGCTTTGAGTGTTCATATTTAGTTATTATTCAAACCTAAATCCAAATCTTACTATTTATTTTTTTATTTTACCTAATTAAAATCCCTCTTTGAGCAATGATTGATTTATTTAACTTTTCAATGTTTTTGAAGATAATTGATATTGTTCGTCAAGCATTAATTAAAAAAAAAAAAGGCACTTTATTGAGTTTTAGTGAATGAAGGCTTTATCGTGCTTGGAATTGTTTACGTGAATAGCCTATTATTCTTCAGGACCAGTGAAGAGTGGCTGTTCACAGCTTATATATAATTGCAGAAAATATGTACAGTAGTACCTTGGATTACACGCATAATTTGTGTTTGTAATCCAAAGCACTCGTATATCAAAGCGAGTTTCCCCATAGGATTCAATGGAAATTCAGATAATTCGTTCCAGTGTCACTGCTTGTGTATGCAGTACCGCATGTGACCAAAGGTGAGAGGGGCGCCGGAATACAAAGGAGACATCTATAAGGGAGACCCTTGTCTGTTACCAACACCCCTATTATTAAATAGGAAAGGAAAAATCCCCCAAGGTGGGGCTTGAACGGTAACAATTGATTCAAAGAACGTAAATGATTAGAATAAAATGTATTTATTAATAGGTACAAAAGATTTTTTAAAGACAAATTTGTTAAGAACAAAGGGCCAGATCCACAAAAGGGATACGATGGCGTATCTACTGATACGCCGTCGTATCCCTGTTTCTATCTATGGAACTGATCCACAGAATCACTTTCCAATAGATAGGGAGAAGATCCGACATGTGTAAGGGACTTACACTGTCGGATCTTAGGATGCAGTACCTCGGCCGCCGCTGGGGGCATTTCTCGTCGAAATGCCGCTTCGGGTATGCAAATTAGCACTTACGGAGATCCACAAAGCTTTTACGCTTCGTTTTTTCTCCTTAAGTATTAGTTTGCAAACGCAAAATTAGGGCTGCTTTTACAAGGCCTAAACTGTTTAGGCCTTGTAAAAGTAGACCCTTCTATCCCGCGTCGCCGTCTTTTTTTTTTCAATTTTTTTTTTTTTTCGCCGCAACTCGTATTTTTTTTACGCCCGTCGCGATTCTCAAAACCTGGCGCAACGTAAAACCGCGCAAAGCACGTCGGGAAAATGACGTCGTGAGCATGTGCAGTACGTCCGGCGCGGGAGCGCGCCTAATTTAAATGGGACTCGCCCCATTTGAATAGGAACGCCTTGCGCCGGCCGGATTTAAGTTTCAGCCCTGGTTCACACTGGGTAAGATTTGGAACGATTTGAGATGCGATTTGACGGCAATGGCACTGTCCTAATCAGTGCGACGCCGCATCTGCGATTTCAAAAAGTAGTTCCTGTTTTTCTCAAAAAGTAGTTCCTGTACTACTTTTTGCGATTTCGGGCAGCGTAGAGCGCATGCTCCGTCGGGAAACTTTGCCGACGTGCATTGTGGCAAATGACGTCGCAAGGACGTAATTTGCTTCAAAGTGAACGTGAATGGCGTCCAGCGCCATTCACGAATCACTTACGTAAAATTCGAACGTCGCGACGCGGGAACGACGGGTATACTTTAGCATTGGCTGCCCCTGCTATTAGAAGGGGCAGCCTTACGCTAAACACGCCATTCGGAAACAACGTAAATTGGGTACGCAGGGCTCGCGCAACATTGTGAATCGGTGTTAGTATGCAATTTGCATACTATACACTGAGCACAATGGGAGCACCCCCTAGCGGTCAACGCTAGAATGCTGCCTAAGATATGCGTGGCATAAGAGCCTTATGCCACGCAGATTTTAGGCTGCAGTCGGCGTTACGATGTTCCTGAATCAGGAGCATTCGTAACACCGGGGCAAGTAAGCAATTGCGCTGTGTAACCTATGGTTACACAGGCGCAATTGCTTCTTGAATCTGGGCCAGTGAGTATAACAAGCATGCTTTACTGCATATACACACTGATTTTACTGTGTGTATATGCAGTAAGTGTTACTAAACCCAGGACTCAGCATTCACTAGATCTGGTCTCTCACAGTACACAGAACATGGAAATGCAATTATTTTAGTAAATATAAACTGATAAATACATTTTCTCATCAGCAGAATATGGCAGTCTTATGACTTATATAAGTGTCTGGTTAAAGCTTGTAGGAGGAGTTTTAATTCAACTGCAGGACCACTGACCCTCTGTCTGTACAGTGCTGGTCACATGCACCCTTCCAAGGAAATAAAAAAGAGGATTAACCCCTTGGGTTCCACAGTGAGTATAACAAGCATGCTTTACTGCATTTACAGACCGATTTTACTGTTGTGGGTTTAGTAACACTTCAATAAAAATAAAAATAAACCCTATACATGCCTTTTTCCTACAGTTTGCTAGCTGGTCTAGTGACATCACAAAATTGTATCTTCTTCGCCAAGCGGCAGCGTTGGGGGGAGTGGCCATTCTGCCTGCACTGGACAGCACTGATGTAATAATGTGTAAGCGCAATTCATTCCTAGAGTCCTGTGAGCCCAATCTGCGTGTAAATGACAGGCTGGGTTCACAGGAAATGGGCAGAATGACCTGACTGTCATTCTGCCCAAAGGGGACCTTCAGCTCTGGAGAGAGGAGGAAGCTGGGGACAGTGCTGGAGTGTGGAGAGGGTAAGGCCCCATACACACGAGAGGATTTATCCGCAGATCCGGTCCAGCGGACCGTTTCTACGGATAAATCCTCTCAAAGATTTCCGCAGATTTCGATGCGATGGAGTGTACACACCATCGCATTGAAATCCGCGCGGAAATCCTCTGCCGATGACGTGTCGCGCCGTCGCCGCGATTATGACGCGGCGACGGGCGCGACGCTGTCATATAAGGAATTCCACGCATGCGTCAAATCATTACGACGCGTGCGGGGAATCCCTTTGGACGAATGGATCCGGTAAGTCTGTACAGACGAGCGGATCCATCCGTTGGAATGGATTCCAGCAGATGGATTTGTTGTGCAGCACAGCAAATATCCGATCTGCTGGAATCCATCCCAGAGGAGATTTCTCCGCGGAAACAGATCCGCTGGCGTGTACACACCATAGGATCTATCCGCAGAAACCCATTTGCTGGGATTTATCTGCGGATGGATTCTATCGTGTGTACGGGGCCTAAGTGTAATGTGCAATACATAGTTACATATCTTTATATACAAACAAATTATCAAAAACAAATTATTTTGTTGTTATTTATGCTCCATTATTTTTTCTGCACAGTTTTTAACATACAAACATAACATTTCTTCTTTGTAAACACTTCATTGTACACACACTGCATTACCACCATCCAGAGGGCAACATGAAGAATTACATCCACACGTTTTCTCTACTGCAAATATTCTACAGCAGTGGTTCTCAACCATGTCCTCACGTAACCCCAACAGGTTGTGCTTTCAGGTTTTCCCTATGGTAATTACTAAGGCAGTGAAACTGATCAAATCACCTGTGCAAAATAATGGAAAGCCTGAAAACAGGACCTGAGAACTGGAGGTGAGAAACATTGATCTACAGTAAGGATGAGCTCTGGCGTGTTCGCATAGAACACGTGCAGAGCCCGCCAGGAAGTGTGCACGGCGCTGAGCTAATCACAGCCAGGGAGACATTGTCCCGATGCTCGGCTGCAGGGATCTTAAAATGTCTCCCTGGCTGTTATTAGCACAGCGCCGTGCACACTTCCTAGCGGGCTCTGCACGTGTTCTATGCGAACACGCCAGAGCTCATCCTTGATCTACAGCAGCCACGGAAAACCTCAATTTAAGGCACTGTTTCTCAACTTGAGTCCTTTTTTATTTGTGCCTATCTGACCATGCTTCTAAAGCCCTGTACACACGGCCGGTTTTCCCGACGGGAAAACTGTGAGGAGAGCTTTTGGCCGGGAATCCCACCCGTGTGTATGCTTCTCACAGTTTTTCCGATGGCAAAACTGTCCAAAAACCACCGGACAAAAAAAGAGAACCAGCTCTCTCTTTTTTTTCCGCCGGGAAAACAGGCGGACTTTTGCCTGGTGGTTTTTGGCAGTTTTCCTATGGGAAAAACTGCGATGGAGCATACACATGAATTATCACACCTGAAGATTACCCTCAGAGCAGATAATATTGTTTTGAAAAAAGATTCAACAACCCCCCATCTTTGATGTTTTTCCTGGACATGGATTTAAAATGGATTTTTTTGGGCCTTTGTACAACGTGATGTACATACCATGTCTACCACTTTGAAAGTACAAAATATTTTTTATTGTGACGCAAACGATAATAAAAAAAATGGAATGAGCATAAGTATTCACCCCCTTTGCTATAAAACCACCTAAATAGGATGTGGTCAAACCAAAAAGTGCTATAATTAGATGACTACATAAGGAAATCAAAGTATTATATGATCTGTTATATGATGTCAGTACAAATAAACACCTGTTCTGAAAGGCCCCTGACTCTGCAACAAAACCAAGCAAGCAACATGAGGGTTACTCTCCAAATTGGTCAGAGACAATGTTGTGGAGAAAAATAGACCAGGGTTGGGTTATAAAAAAAAAAAACTTTTAGAAACTTTGAGCATCTGACGTAGCACCAATAAATCTATTGTAACAAAATGGAAAGCATTTGGCACCACTACAAACTTGACAAGAGACAGGCGACAACCAAAACTCACAGACTCGGCAAAAAGGGCATTC
The DNA here is from genome assembly GCF_905171775.1 of Rana temporaria. Taxonomy (NCBI): domain Eukaryota; kingdom Metazoa; phylum Chordata; class Amphibia; order Anura; family Ranidae; genus Rana; species Rana temporaria. The sequence goes on along the minus strand of NC_053491.1, from coordinate 232,512,130 downwards.
ATCAGAGGGGAGGAGTACAACTGGGGGAATCAATGGTGGAGAAGGATCTGGGTGTTCTGGTAGATCATAAGCTTAATAATGGCATGCAATGCCATGCTGTGGTTTCCAAAGCGAGCAAAGTCCTTTCTTGTATTAAGAGAGGTATGGACTCCAGAGAGAGAGATATCATTTTGTCCCTGTACCAATCATTAGTAAGACCTCATCTGGAATATGCAGTTCAGTTTTGGGTCCCAGTTATCAAAAAGGATATCGGGGAACTGGAGAAAGTACAGAAGACAGCCAAACTGATAAGAGGCATGGAGGAGCTCAGCTATGAGGAAATATTAGAGAAACTGGATTTATTCTCTCTTGAGAAGAGGAGATTAAGGGGGGGTATTATCAACATGTATAAATTCAAAAGTGGTTCGTATAGTGAACTTGGTGGTGAGTTATTCACTTTACGGTCATCACAAAGGTCAAAGGGGCACTCTATACTTCTAGAGGGAAAATCATTTAATCTTCAAATATGGAAAGGTTTCTTCACAGTAACAGCTGTGAAAATGTGGAACAGACTCCCTCCAGAGGTGGTTCTGGCCAGCTCAGTAAATTGTAGGGTTGTCCCGATACCACTTTTTTAGGACCGAGTACCGATACTTTTTTTCAAGTAGTCGCCGATACCGAATACCGATACTTTTTTTTAAATGTGTCCCCAAATGCAGCGATGTCCCCCCACATATGCAGCCATTGTCTCCCCCCATGCAGTCATTGTCTCCCCCCATGCAGCCATTGTCACCCCCCATGCAGCCATTGTCACCCCCCATGCAGCCATTGTCTCCCCCCATGCAGCCATTGTCTCCCCCCATCCAGCCATTGTCACCCCCCATGCAGCCATTGTCACCCCCCATGCAGCCATTGTCACCCCCCATCCAGCCATTGTCTCCCCCCATCCAGCCATTGTCACCCCCATGCAGCCATTGTCACCCCCCATGCAGCCATTGTCACCCCCCATGCAGCCATTGTCTCCCCCCATCCAGAGTCTCCCCCCATGCAGCCATTGTCACCCCCCATCCAGCCATTGTCACCCCCCATCCAGCCATGTCTCCCCCATGCAGCCATTGTCTCCCCCCATCCAGCGTCTCCCCCCATCCAGCGTCTCCCCCCATGCAGCCATTGTCTCCCCCCCCATCCAGCGTCTCCCCCCATCCAGCGTCTCCCCCCCATGTATCCAGCGTCTCCCCCCATCCAGCGTCTCCCCCCCATGTATCCAGCGTCTCCCCCCATCCAGCGTCTCCCCCCCATGTATCCAGCGTCTCCCCACATCCAGCGTCTCCCCCCCATGTATCCAGCGTCTCCCCCCATCCAGCGTCTCCCCCCCATGTATCCAGCGTCCCCCCCCATCCAGCGTCTCCCCCCCCATCCAGCGTCTCCCCCCCATGTATCCAGCGTCTCCCCCCATCCAGCGTCTCCCCCCCCATGTATCCAGTGTCTCCCCCCATCCAGCGTCTCCCCCCCATGTATCCAGCGTCTCCCCCCATGCAGCCATGTCCCACTTACCTGCATCCCCGCTGCCGCCGACTGTGTAATATGCCGGGAACATTACAACTTTGAATCGCTGTAATGATTGGCGCTGCGTATAGACACTCCCCCTCGCTCGGGATTGGACAGTTCACCCGAGCGAGGGGGAGTGTCTATGCGCGGAGCCAATCATTACAGCTATTCAAAGCTGTAATGTTCCCGGCGTATGACACAGTCGGCGGCAGCGGGGATGCGGCTTCATGGCGACGGGATGCGGCTTCATGGCGACGGCGGCGGCGGCGGGGGGGCAAGTATTCTATTTGGGTATCGGGGGTATTTGCGGGAGTACGAGTACTCCCGCAAATACTCGGAATCGGTCCCGATACCGATACTAGTATCGGTATCGGGACAACCCACCTGTATTCTTTTCTAAATGTACATAATATAACTGGATACTAACATTTATAGGTAAAGTTATTTGAGGGAATATCCAATTGCCTCTCGGTGGATCAGGAAGGATTTTTTTCCTCTGCTTTGTTTTATGCCTTCCTCTGGATCAACTGTGGGTATTTTTTTTATTAGGATTTTCTTCCCCATTTCTTGTGTAGCTCCTGGCTATTTTCAGACCCAGTGCTATGGTAAATTTAGGGGGAGTTCAGAGAGGTAGTTGGCTCTGAAACTGTTATTTGGTTAAATTTGGGGTCTCTGCTCCAGCTTGGCTGTACTGTGTGCTATCCTTTTGTCTGGGGACTCCCGTCACCCCCGGACGGCAGGTGGCAGCAGTGGGGTCAAGTGCAGTTGGATATCTCTTCCAGGGGGGTTGATCGCCTCGCTGTGCATGCTGGGAAGGGGTATTTAGAGGGCAGACGCCATTGAATCGGGGTCGCTGTGTTCCCGCCTTTGAGCTGGGCAGTCGTCCCACCACCCCATGTGTGGCTCCTGCCCGGGGTGCGTGCGTGTGTGTTCCTGGCTCCGAGACCACATTGGTCTGGAGCGTATTTATCCAGATTGTGGATCCAGTGAGTCGACTGGGTCCCTATTTCGCCAAATGGTTCTGGGCTGTCCGTCCAATTGGAGGAAGCTGACTGATGAGGAACCTGTCCGGGAGATACCGAGCACGAGGCGTTTCAGGAGAGGCCTGTCTATTCATCGGAGGACACTTTGGTTCTGAGAGGCTGGACGTGGGTCGCTTATCTGTTGCTGATCAAACAAAAAGCTATGTGAAGGAGAACCGGGTGCTAAATCCAGTCAAGAAGGATTTTGGACCGCAATTGTCTCCAATCTTCAGGAGGGTCTGTGGCAGAGACTTAATCCTATTCATCTGAGTGACACTCTGGCTGCCAGGCTAGTGAGAGAGGCCTGTCCATGTGCACTGTACCCAGTCTGGCTAGAGTGGCGAAGTAAAGTTGTCATTGGAAGCAGGACTGTTTTCCATATCCAGTTACACCTGAATTTGCTATGTTCTATTTTGCTATCCCTTCACCTTTCTACTGTTTATCGTTTTTACCCGGCTGGGTAATAAAAGCACAGAAAGACACCTGTCGTGTGGACATTGACTTTACTGCAGCTCTCATCAAGTACCCTAGACGGCGGGGATATAGCGGTAACATGCCACCCAAAACAAACCAGCAGCTCCTTCGGGGGTAGTGCTACACTTGGTTGAACCATATGAACTTGTGTCTTTTTTTATCCAGACTAACTATGCAACTATATACTAGATCCATTTCCTGGTAACTGATGCCAAACTGAAGTTTCCCAGTTAAAGTGACTTATCTTTGAGGCAGAAGAAAAGATGACTTGCCTTTAAGCTGTGTACAAGAGCTCAGACAACAGTGCCTTACTAGTCAAAAGTTTCAAAAAATACCATCATTCACCCTAATAAAACCAGACAGCAGAAGAGCAAGCTTTTGAGCTAGACAGTCAGACAGCACTTCCCAGCAAACTTTATCTAAGCCTATGGAGGGTCTACAACTCCCAGCATATTCTGCCATGATATCTGGAGGCACTACAACTGCCAATATCTACCTAATTCTTGGAGAGACTTAAATTCCCAGAATATAAGATTATTTACTGCAAACAGTTTATAAAAAAAATCCATCTTTTCAGTGAAATTACCATAATATAGAATTATTGCATTGTTTTGTGACATAGGGTGAAATTGGGGTGTTTAATAGATGGTAGCTGTAAGACACATGGGACATACATTACTCTGGGGGAAAAGGGTGCAACTGAAGAAAATAATCATAAAATACAGCAAATATACATAAAACTGCACGTATAGTCTAAAATTGTTCTTAATGACATTTCAGTAATTAATTGCAAAAATCACATATACTGCACAATAGGAACATATTATCTGCAAATATCTACAATAACAAACATGCAGCTTGCTCTTATATTACACTGTGGGAGCATTTACTTGTCACAGGAACATACACTAGATGATTTTAGTGCTAGCTATGGCTTTTAATTTGATATTTCTTACCTGCAAGAAACAGCGGACATACATTGCTCTGGGGGAACAGGGTGAAACTGAAGGAAGTTCCCCCCAGAAACATATTACTGTATTTTGCTTTCCACCTGCTGTGCAGGCAGTGTTGTATGAAAATGTGTCCCCTTTTTAGAGCAGGATTTTGGTTCCAGGCTGCTGCAGCTGGACATATAAACCAGGGGTAGGCATTTAGGCAACCCCCGCAAGCGGCACACAAAGCCTCCTTTGCCGGCACTCGACTCCCTCCCCAGGCATCAGCAGAGTGACTAATGCATTCCAATTTCAGAATTCCCCAGGCCACACCTGCACTGAGGGGGAGGCACTGTGCCCCCATGCATTGTAAAGGTGGCAAACATTGGTTCTCTAATTGTAGTTGCGATCGTCAGCTCTTGTGATGGGAAAGAGATTGGGTGCAGTTCTGCTAGGGGGGTTGGTTCCTGTTCCCAGGAGAAGGAGGATTGTCATTGGCCACTGCTAAAGCCAATCACAGTCCTGCTGGTCTGCCCACCATCTGGAGGAAGATAAGTGAAGGTACATAAGTGGAGCAGATGGAGTGGAGGGTACAGCGTTGGGGCAGATGTGCAGGGAGGTACAGTGGTGGGAAGGGGGTTCTGCAGTGGGGGTACAGTGTTGGGCTAGATGATCAGGGGGTTCAGTGTTGGGCCAGATGAGCGGGAGGGTTCAGTGTTAGGCCAAATGAGCAGGGGGGGTTCAGTGTTGGGCCAGATGAACAGGGGGATTCAGTGTTGGGCTAGATGAGCAGGGGGGTTTAGTGTTGGTTCAGATTAACAGGAGGGCTCAGCGTTGGGCCAGATGAACAGGGGGTTCAGTGTTGGGCCAGATAAGCAGGGGGGTTTAGTGTTGGGGCAGATGATTAAGGGGTTCAGTGGTGGGACAGAAAAGCAGGTGGATAGAGCAGTGGGGCAGATGTGAATGTAGGTGTATTGGAAGGACAGATAAGCAGGGGGAGTACAGAGCTGAGACAGATGTGCAGGAGGTATAGTGGTGGGGCAGATGAGAAAAGGGGGTACATTGATGGGGCAGATGAGCAGGGGGTACAGTGGTGGGAGGAATGAGAAGGGGGTTTGGTAATGGGACAGAAAAGCAGGAGGGTGCAGTGATCGGGAAGATTAACAGGGGGTTACAGTGGTGGGACAGATGAGCGGGGGGTTTCAGTGTTGGGGCAGAGGAGAAAGGAGGTACATTGGTAAAAGGCAAAGGAGAAGAGGGTTACATCGGTGAAAAACATTAGCAGGGAGTTACATTGGTGGGGCAGAACAGCAGGGGGTACAGTGGTGGGACAGATGTGCAGGAGGTACAGTGGTGAGGCAGATGAGAAAGGGGATTACAGTGGTGGGGCAGATGAGCAGATACGTTCAGTGTTGGGACAGATGAGAAGATGGTTCAGCAGTGAGACAGAAGAGCATGAGGGTATGGCGGTGGAGCAGATGTGCAGGAAAGTACAGTGGTGGGGCAGATGAGAAAGGGGGAACACTGGTGGGGCAGATGAGCAGGGGGTTACAGTGGTGGGACAGAAGAGCAGGGTGGTACAGTGGTGTGACAGAAGAGCAGGGTGCTACATTGGTGGGACAGATGAGCAGGGTGGTACAGTGGTGGGGCAGATGTGCAGGGGGGTACAGTGGTGGGGCAGATGTTGAGGGTAGTACATTGATGGGGCAGATGTGCAGGGGGGTACAGTGGTGGGGCAGATGTGCAGGGGGGTACAGTGGTAGGGCAGATGTTCAGGGTAGTACATTGATGGGGCAGATGTGCAGGGGGGTACAGTGGTGGGGCAGATGTTATTGGTAGTACATTGATGGGGCAGATGTTATTGGTAGTACAGTGGTGGGGCAGATGTTATTGGTAGTACAGTGGTGGGGCAGATGTGCAGGGTAGTACAGTGGTGGGGCAGATGTGCAGGGTAGTAGAGTGGTGGGGCAGATGAGCAGGGTGGGACAGTGATCTGAAGGGTGAAGGTGCATGAATTGGGGCTGATCTGAGGTGTGGAATTGCAGGAATTGGGGCTGATCTGAGGAGTGAGAGTGCAGGATGTTACTTTCTCACTACTAAAGTCGTTTACAGCATTTCGTTTATAAAAAATCCTGATTGATAGTGTGAAGTTGACATATTTTTGTTATAAAATCGGCACGCTCAATTTCTTTGAAAACATTTTTCGGCACGCTGTGTTTAAAAGCTTGCCTACACCTGTGCTAGAGTGCAATGGTGGTCAGTCAAGGAATTACTGGGTTAGCTGGTGAGAAGTAGAGAAATTATAGAGTGTAGTGGTGGTCATAGGAGCAATGCTAGGGTATAATGGTGGGAAATGGAGAAATCCTGGGGTGCACTGCTGGTGGTGAGTGGGGAAATGCTAGGGTGCATTGATGGTCAGTGGGAAAATACTAGGGTGCACTGATAGTAAGTGAGGAAATGCTAAGGAGCACTAATGTAAATTGGAGAAATGTCAGGGTGTATTGGTGGTCGGTAAAAAAAAAAAAAATATAACATTGAGCAACAAAATTGTAAAAAAAAAAAAAAAAAAAAAAATACTATGAATTAATCTGACATGACAGTTTAAAATGACTGCCTGAGTATAGTATGTTGTACTCATGGAAAAACAACCGGCTCTGAGTTTCACATCATGTAAAATGTAAGAAAGCATTATGATAATTGCCTATGCTGCCATGTGTGTATATGTATGCCATAAATAGAAATGATAGAGTTATTGCTTTGCAGATCTGGTGCTTTCATTCTCTACTAAGCATCTGGCTTTATTTTGTTTACCTACTGTTAGCAGCACCACATAAAAAAGGTCTATGCAGGGAAAATATAATACAGTACAATAGTGCAACTAGGAGCCAAAGTAATGTACTTAAAGGCTTTGTACTGTTAATTCTTTGACTGCTGCCAAAAAGTCACTCACGATATTGCTCATATTTCATAGAGTGGAGTATTATAATGTATCCAAATCTTTTTATTATATTTTAGATGGAGTGTAGAAGGGTTACAACCCCCAATGCTCTATGTCTGTTAGGGAGATCCAGCCTCTCCATTTGTCCTAGTGTCCATTGTCAGCATGAAAGAGAGAGAAAATAGTAATAGGCCTCGTACACACAACCGGGTTTCTCGGCAAAAAACAGCAAGAAAACTGCTTCTTGCCGAGATTCAAGTTCGTGTGTACGAGGCATTCAGGTTTCTCGTCTGAAAATCTGGCCAGAATCTCGACGAGAAAAAAAGAGAACCTGCTCTCTTTTTTCTCGTCGAGATTCTTGTGAGTGAGTGTGTATACTTACCTGTCGCCGTGGAAACCCGCGCATGCTCAAAATGACTAAGGCCGGGTACACACGAGAGGATTTATCCGCGGAAACGGTCCGGGGTACTAACCATGAGATCAAAATCCCCGCGGAATTCCGTCCGCGGTGACGTGTCGCGCCGTTGCCGCGATGATGACGCGGCAACGTGCGCGACGCTGTCATATAAGGAATTCCACGCATGCGTCGAATCATTACGACGCATGCGGGGGATGGATTCGGACGGATTGATCCGGTGAGTCTGTACAGACCAGCGGATCAATCCGTTGGAATGGATTCCAGCGGATCGATTTCTTAGCATGTCAAGAAATTTTGATCCGCTGGAAATCCATCCCCGGGGACAAAAATCCGCGGAAACAGATCCGCTGGATCGTACACACCAGGGGATCTATCCGCTGGACCCAGTCCGCGGATCAATTCCAGCAGGACGATCCTCTCGTGTGTACGGGGCCTTAGACACATGAGCGGTAGCTTCCACGGCATAGGTAGGGTGAAGCAAGATGGCGGCGACGGCATCGAATGTGACGTCACCGCGTTCTTTCCTTTCAAGAGAACCGCGGTTCTTTTGAAATGAAAGTCAGCACACTTCGGCGGCAAGAGTTTCTTGCCAAGAATCTCGCCAGGGAAAACGACGGGTTTTTCCTGACGAGATCCTCGGACGTGTGTACGAGGTCATAGAGGGGAAATCTTCCAATGTTCTATATTCCACTAGGAGGATTTTGCTTCCTTAAAGTAATACTAATAACTGGATTCAGGTAGATGCGCGCATTTTTACGGCAGCGTAGCGTATCGTATTTACACTACGCCACCGTAAGTCAGAGAGGCAAGTGCTGTATTCACAAAGCACTTGCCTCCTAAGTTACGGCGGCGTAGCATAAATGGGGCCGGCGTAAGCGCGCCTAATTCAAATGAGGATGAGGGGGGCGTGTTTTATGTAAATGGGTGGTGACCCGACGTGATTGACGTTTTTTACGAACGGCGCATGCGCCGTCTGTGTACATATCCCAGTGTGCATTGCTCCAAAGTACGCCGCAAGGACGTATTGGTTTCGACGTGAACGTAAATTCCGTCCAGCCCCATTCACGGACGACTTACACAAACGACGTAAAAATTTCACATTTCGGCGCGGGAACGGCGGCCATACTTAGCATTGACTAGTCCAGCTATTTGTTGGACTAACTTTACGCCGGAAAAAGCCATACGTAAACGACGTAAAAAAAAATGGGCTGGGCGCACGTACGTTTCTGAATCGGCGTATCTAGGCATTTGCATATTCTACGCCGAACTCAATGGAAGCGCCACCTAGCGGCCAGCGTAAATATTGCATCCTAAGATACGACAGCCTAGGAGACTTACGCCGCTCGTATCTTAGCCTAATTTAAGCGTATCTGTAGGTAGATTCAGTAAGAGTTAGGCCGACTTATCAGTAGATAAGTCAACCTAACTCAGAATCTACGCCGACCTATGTTTAAGCATATGCTCAAACAGAGATACGCTTAAGAATATCTAAGATAGGACGGCTTGCGCCGTCCTATCTTAGATTGCAATATTTTGGATGGCCGCTAGGTGGCGCTTCCATTGCGGTCGGCGTAGAATATGTAAATGAGGAGATACGCCGATTCACGAACATACGCCCGGCCGACGCAGTACTTTTACGCCGTTTATGTAAGAGATAGGCCACGTAAAGTTAGAGCTGGGCCCTAGTTGGAATAGTAATGTCAAGTATGGCCGCCGTTCCCGCCGTGAAATTCGAAATGTTTACGTCGTTTGCGTGAGTCGTCCGCGAATCGGGATTTACGTTGTTTACGTCCACGTCGAAATCTTAGCCGCAATGCACACTGGAAAATGTAGGCGCCCGGCGCATGCGCAGTAACAAAAAAAAGTCAAAAACGTAAGGTCAAGCCTCATTACCATTAAACATAGCAGGCAAGTACATTGAGAATCATTACTTGCCTAGCTAACTTACGGCGGCGTAGCCTAAACACGCAAAGCTACGCTGCCGTAACTTTAGTCCATTGTTCTAGCTACTGGTTTCCAGAATACGCTTAAATTTAGGACGGCGTAGATTCAGAGTTACGCCGGCGTAAAGCTTTCTGAATCTAGCTATATGTACCCAGCATTCACTTTTATTTTATAAAATCATCATTCTAATAGCAATACAATCAATAGTTTTAGTGAAATTCCAATGTAAGCCTACTTGAAAAAATACTCTGTTTTCGTTTCATCCAGCTGTATTTACTTGTACAACTTATAACATCCAAGTGAAAGATATAACACCAACATGCCAGAAAAAAATGAAAACAAATCAAAAACAGAAATAACAGAGTTTGAAAACCATGTACAGCCTTTAGTCTGTTGCAATGTGTCTCTGCTAACTTTGCACATCTAACTTTGCAATATTTGCCCACTCTTCTTTGCAGAACTGCAAGTTCAGTTAAGTTTGATGGTGGCTGTTTTTGGACTGCAGTCTTCAAGTCATTACATAGATATTCATTGGGATTTAAGTCTGGGCTCTGACTAAGCCATGCAAGGACATTCACCTTTTCCTTCAACCACTATGTAGTCATTTTTGCTGTATGCTTTGGGTCATTGTTATGTTGGAAAGTAAACCTTCTTCCCATCGAGAATTTTCTGGCAGCAGGTTTTCCTCAAGAATTTGACAGTATTTTGCCCCATCCATTTTTCATTCTATCCTGACAAGTGCTCCAGTCCCTGCTGCAGAGAAACACCTCCATAACAGGATATTACCACCTCCATGCTTTACTGTAGGAATGGTGCTATTTGGATAGCGAGCTGTATTGGACTTCCGCCAGACATATCGTTTGGTGTTGAGGCCAAATAATTAAATTGTAATCTCATCTGACCATAACATCTTTTTCCATGTGGCCTTAGAATCGTCAATTCGCATTTTGGCAAAGCTCAGTTGTGACTGCATGTGGCCTTTCTTGAGGGGGGGGGGGGGCTTTTTTCTTGCAACCCTCTAATACAAGCCACATTTGTGGAGAAATTGTGATATTGTTCACATGCACACAATGACCACTCTTTGTCATACATTCCTGCAACTGCTTCAGAGTTGCTGTAGGCCTCTTGGCAGCCTCTCTGACCAGTGTCCTACTGGCTCTTTCATCCAGTTTGGAGTGGCTCTTAGCGGCCATTTGCCGTGATCCATGATCATGTTCTGGGAGAACGTCAATGTATGCCCTCCCAGAGTTATTGAGCCACGCTGTAGCCGTCATTCGCCTATAGTAGTGGTCATCAACCCTGCCCTACAGGGCCCACTAACAGGCCAGGTTTTATGTATTACCATGGGGAGATGCAGTCTAGAATACTGCAATCACTGAGCAGCAAATTATATCACCTGTGATGTATTTCAGTTATCTTGCAAACCTGGCCTGTTAGTGGGCCCTGTAGGGCAGGGTTGATGACCACTGGCCTATAGCACGGTCGTTAAGTGATTAAAGTGAACCCAAGTAGAAATGACTCCCTATAGATGTTTTGTCTAGCTCCCTCCTGGGGGTACTCTCAGTCATAGGGTACACTTCATGAGAGATAATGAGGTAATTAGCCCTCTTTGTGCCTTAGAAGAAGCACCATGCTGTTAAGCAACCATGCTGATTGTACTATCAATTTACACTATTCCTTTAGGACCCAGTGTTTTCCCTTCTCCCCTCCCTCCTGAGATCACACTCATACACAGGGTACACTCCTGAGAGATAATGAGGCAATTAGCCCTCTTTGTGCCTCAGAAGAGGGTGAAGTTTTGTATCTGTTTCTCTATAAATGTTTTTATTATTTCATTGTAAACTTGCTATGACTAATGCCGCGTACAGACGGTCGTTTTTTGTGATGAAAAAAAACGACGTTTTTGAAAACGTCATTTAAAATGACCGTGTGTGGGGAAAACGTCGTTTTATGTCTTCTGAAAAACGACAAAAAAAAAATTCGAACATGCTCGAATTTTTTGTGTCGTTTTTCAAAACGTCGTTTTTTGTGTCAATGAAAATGATAGTGTGTGGGCAAAACGACGTTTCAAAACAACGTTTTTAAACCCGCGCATGCTCAGAAGCAAGTTATGAAGCTAGCTTCAATGGAAAAGAGTGCCGTCGTACGTGCTGAACGTAACCATGCTTTGCTAGAGCATTTAAAAAAACGATGGTGTGTAGGCAACGTCGTTTTTGAAAATGAAGTTTCAAAAACGTCGTTTTATTTCATGATTCGAAACGTCGTTTTTTTTTTTCATCACAAAAAACGACCGTCTGTACGCGGCATTAGGCTCACCTGTCAACTATTTGCTTTTTAATGCTCATATGTAGCCAATACATTTTTGCGACAAGGACTTTGGAGTTGCTTGCACTTCTCTCTTATATAATCCTACCTCTACTGTTGCAAGAGTTACTGGCCAATCCCAAAGACTGTAAAAGACTTCTACAAAATTAGCATCAAATGGACAGCTTTTGGGCTCAGTTTAAATTAGCCGTCATTTGAACTCTACTCCATCTATAGATTATTTTCATTACCTTGGAATTATTGATTTTAAATAGATTGGAAATCTTTTTAAATCTCTTGCCAGACTCAAAACAGGGATGGACTGGCCATTGGGACTACAGGGAGTTTCCCGGTGGGCCGATGGCTCAGTGGGCCAGCTTCAGTGACAGCAGACTGCCGCCCCTCCGCTCCTCTGTCTCCCCCTCCCCGCAGCGCTCACCTGGGGGGAACAAAGAAGCAGAAGGAGGACCAGAGGAGCAGGGGGGATGACAGGGGAGTATGGGGGGAGGGGACAGACAGCTGACTCAACAGCTATGGCCTGGGAGTTTCTCACAAACGGATTCTTTGCTCTGGGTGAAATAATGTCTAGCTTCCCCACTGGTACTGCCTAAAAATAAATAAAGTAGAACGGCTAGTGGCTAGTGAAGGGGGAGAGGGGGCTTGGGTGGCCGGGGGAGGGGGGGTGCGGGAGTTGTCCGGCCGCCGTGGGAGAGACCTGTCAAAGTGGGCCAGTCTGGATGAAGTCCAGGGCCAAATTTCTGTCCCAGTCCAGCCCTGACTCAAAGACATCCAAAACATTTTTTCCAGAGGGCTTAATATGTTTTTAAAGGCTTCAGGGTTTTTCATCTTCATGCATTCTGTGCATGAAGGCATAAAACCTTCTCTGTGCAGCAGCCCCCCTAATAGTTACCTGATCCAACGATGTGCATGAGAGTCTCAGCTCTCCAGGGTCTCTCCCCGCTCATTGGCTGAGACAGCAGTGGGAGTCATTGGCTGTCAATCACAACCAGCAAGCCAATGAGAAGAGAGAGGAGGCAGGGCGGACCTGTGACTGTGTGTGAATTGACACACAGAGCAGTGACTCAGGAGTGAGCCTGCTTGGTTTCCCCCATTTCAAGCTGCTTGCTGTGGGGGCACTCGGCAGGAGGGAGGGGCCAGGCAGGGATGGACTGGCCATTGGGACTACAGGGAGTTTGCCGGTGGGCCGATGGCTCAGTGGGCCGGCTTCAGTGACACAGACCGCCACCCCCCCCCCCAGCTCCTCTGTCTCTCCCTTCCTGCAGCGCTAACCTCCTCTCCCTCCCCGCAGCGCGCACCTGGGGGAACAGGGAAGTAGGGGGAGGACCAGAGGAGCAGGGGGACGAAAGAGGAGCATGGGGGAGGGGACAGACAGCTGACTCAACAGCTATGGCCTGGGACTTTCTCACTTCTACCTAATCTAGTCCCATAACGGGGAGCACCTAGCTCATTCTTTGCTCCGGGTGAAATAATGTCTAGCTTCCCCACTGGTACTGCCTATAGGAGTACCAGTACCAGCTGTTCTACTCTAATAAAGTAGAACGGCTAGTGGCTAGTGAAGGGGGAGAGGGGGGATGTAGGAGTTGTCCGGCCGCCATGGGAGAGATCTGTCAAAGTGGGCCAGTCTGAATGAAGTCCAGGGCCAAATTTTTGTCCCAGTCCAGCCCTGGGGCCAGGAGAGCCAGCGGGGGACCTAAGTAAATAAGGATCAGGGCTGCTCTGTGCAAAACCACTGTACACAGCAGGCAAGTATAACATGTTTGATTTAAAATGTTTTTAACCACTTCAGATTCGTAGGACGTCCTGGGACGTCCTGGACTTTGAGCGGTGATATCTGAATGATGCCTGCAGCTGCAGGCATCATTCAGATATCGCTGTCTTCAGCTGGCGATTCTGTGCACCAGAAGAACGATCAAAGTGGCGGTTCCGCCGCTCGATCGTTCTTCTAGGCAGCGGGAGGGGACGTCCCCCCCTCCCGCCGCCATCCTGTGCTTCTCCGGGCTCTCCCGTGCCATCGGGGGCCCGGAGAGCGAATCGGCTGGCGCTCGTTGGTGAACCATAGAGATGACTGGTGACCAGACGGTCACAGTCATCTCTATGACCATCGGAGGGCCGGGCGCGACGTTATGACGTCACGCCCGGTACCCAGAAGTAAACAAAGCCGCTATCGCGGCTGTCGGCATGTAATCGGTGAAATTTTTTTCACCGAATTTCATGCTTGTAAGCCTGTAGGAGAGATGTGGGGTCTTATTGACCCCACATCTCTCCATAAAGAGGACCTGTCACACTGATTCCTATTACAAGGGATGTTTACATTCCTTGTAATAGGAATAAAAGTGATCAAAAAAAAAAAATGACAAAAAAAGTGTAAAAATAAAAAAATGAAGTAAAAAAAATAAATAAAATGCAGAAGCGAACGCACATGCAAGTCCCGCCCACATATGTAAACACCGTTCAAACCCCACATGTGAGGTATCATCGCGTGCGTTAAAGCGTGTGCAACAATTCTAGCACTAGACCTACTCTGTACCTCAAAAATAGTAACCTGTAAAAAAATTAAAGCGTTGCCTATGGAGATTTTTAAGAACCGAAGTTTGGCGCCATTCCATGAGTGTGCGCAATTTTAAAGCGTGACATGTTAGGTATCTATTTACTCGGCATAACATCGTCTTCACATTATACAAAAAAATTGGGCTAACTTTACTGTTTTGTTATTTTTTAATTAATGAAACTGTTTTTTTCCCTAAAAAAAGGCGTTTGAAAAATTATTGCGCAAATACCATGTGAGAAAAAAAGTTGCAATGACCGCCATTTTATTCCCTAGGGTGTCTGCTAAAAAAAAAATATATAATGTTTGGGGGTTCTGATTAATTTTCTAGCAAAAAAATTGTGATTTTTACATGAAGGAGAGAAGTGCCAAAATAGGCCCGGTAACGAAGTGGTTAATATCACTCTAAGAGACCACAATAGCACCACCCATGTCGATGGCATAGAGAACACCAAGCGTTAGATATCTAAGGTTTATATAAGGCAGGTCCCATTTGCATTTTCCCTAAGAAAATTGTAATCATCTGCACCTAATCTAAAACACCTCATTCTAATTTCAGGGTTTTGATATTGTGTTAAATATAGGGATGCTTATATTTTTCTGCGTGATAAATCAACATTTTTCAATAATTAAGATTATGAGGATGAATACACCATGACAATTCGATGTTCCATTTATTCACATTGATCCCTTTTATCTGCGGACAGATGTTGAAAAAGTCAACAATTTCCATGGGGTGCACTTAATTTCCCACATGAATGCATACTGAATCATACATACTGGTAAATCCTGTTAGAAACTGCCCAGTAAGCTGCTTCTTTAGATGTTTAGAACAGATTTTTATTTTTTTTGGCAGGTTGTATTTACTAAAAGCAGAACTTTACCCGGCCGTAACCCGTTTTTTTGTTTTTTGTTTTTTGTTTTTTTTGCAGAATGAAAAGTAAAAAAAAAATCCTTTTGTAGATTTGGATACTTTATGTTACATGCAAATGATTATAGGAATAAAAAGAGCCAGGGCAAGAGTAGTCCAGAAGATGTTCAGCAAAGTTACACATACAGTACATAGATAATGTTTTTGCTCCATCTAGTGGCTATTTTATAAAACTTCAGTACTGCAAATTCCAAATGTAGAGGCTGCTAGTCTACGATTTACACTCACCAGCCACTTTTTTAGGTACGCCTTGCTAGCACTGGGTTGGACCCCATTTTGCCTTCAGAACTGCCTTAGTTCTTTGTGTCATGGATTTAATAAGGTGTTGGAAACATTCCTCAGAGATTTTGATTTATCACATTGACATTATAGCATCAAGCAGTGGCTGCAGAATTGTCGGCTGCACATCCATGATGCATAGCCCCCAACTGTGGCGGTGCGTCCATAAGGGGTGCATGGGCGCTGACACCGCTCTATCCTCATAGATAGATTCATGCATTCATCCCTTTTTGGGCGAACCTGATTACAACCATAGGCTCTAATAGGCGCCCAAAAAGGTGAACAGCGGGCGCAATGCTGTGCGTTCGCAGTTCACTCAGCGTTGGTGACGCCCAGATAGTGGAGGAAGTTCACCTTTGATGGACACAACCAATCACAAACTAATAATACCTAGATAACATTGTGCTAATGATACATATGCTCACCGCCTTAGTAGCTTAACTATAAAACCCCCATGTATCCAGAACCAATAAAGAGAGCATCATCAATCTGAGTCTCAGTGTGATATTTTCTCGTGCATGCACTAAGTCATATAGGTTTAATCAGGACGGAGGCAGATACTCATCAGACGATTGGTCTGTTCCAAAACAGCATTGTAGTGCACTTTATCGCAGGTGCATTCCTTTAGTGCTTTAATGTGCCCTTTAGAGTTTTTGGCACCAAAAAGCAATAAAGAATGCATGATGCATTTGCGGTAACATAAGGGTTTCCACAGCAAAGAGTTGCGAATGGGCCCTTTGTGTTCTTTGTATTTGTGGGTTTTTTATTGTGTATTTGTTATATTACTATCACTTTAAAGTCTAAATTTACCTAAGCAAAAAAATACAGTGTTATGTAATTCTAACCCTTGTCCTAGGCTAACAATGCTGCTCAGTACAGTTGTCACCCTAGGACAGGAAGTGACTTATTGGCAGGATTGCAAGGTTAAAATAAAGGAAAAGTGTGAAAAAAAGAAAACAAATGCAGCCATCACATGCTTGAGTTGGTCATCTCTTGGTTGCGCTGGGTTGGAATCGAATTTCCGATGCCTGTTCACTTTCCCTTCACCCTTCCTCTCTTTATGTTCTACTTTACACTTTGCATGAACTCTTAAGCCTCGTACACACGATCGGATATCTGATGGAATCTAGTCCGATGGATTTTTTTGTCGGATATCCGATGAAGCTGACTTTCATCAGTCTTGCCTACACACCATCAGTCAAAAATCCGATCGTGCCAAAACGCGGTGACGTACAACACTACGACGAGCCTAAAAAAAATTAAGTTCAATGCTTCCGAGCATGCGTCGACTTGATTCTGAGCATGCGTGGATTTTTCTCCGATGGAGTTCCACACAGACGATCAGATTTTTCTATTGTTTTTTTATCCATAGGAAAAATATAAAATTTAAAACGATTTTTTTTCACAGATGGAAAAAAAAAACGATGGGGCCCACACACGATCGGTTTGTCCGATAAAAACAGTCCATCGGTCTGTTTTCATCGGACAAACCGATCGTGAGTACACGGCTTTAGTTTTTTGTGTATGTTCTGTCCCATTTTCACATATTTTTTATGGCTTGAGTTGTATACTGCATGAGGTTATTTTTATTTGTAGTATGCTGAGATTTAGTTGTGACTTGTTCACAATGTCTTTTTGGTATCTTCCTCTGTCCTTCCTTCCTGTTTAGTGCTAGTTAGTTTAGACCCCTTTCACACTGGAGCCATGGCCATGTTTGCGGTAAAGCGCCACTTGTTTTAGCGGCTCTTTACTGCTGTTAAAGCAGCGCCTTTCAGCCGCTAGTGGAGTGCTTTTAACCCCAAAGAAGGGGTTAAAAACGACCATGTTGCAGCGCTTTTCATGCGCTTCCGAAGCATTGCCCATTCATTCCAATGGGCATGGCGTTTTGGGAGCGCTAAATACAGCGCTCCCAACCCACCCTAAAGATGTTGCTTGCAGGGCTTTTAATAACGTCCCTCAAGCGCACCGCCCCAGTGTCAAAAGTTACAATGAATGGAAGGTGGTTTTCAGGCGCTTAACAGAAGCTATTTCCAGCGCTAAAGCGCCTGAAAACCACCCCATTGTGAAAGGGGTCTTAAATTTAGCTAGACCCTCCCCATTTCTTCTATGTTTCCTCAGTTAGTGTAAAGGCCCATAAACACGATCTGACTTTTTGACAACAATGGTCCGACGGACGTGTTTTATCAGCCAATCCGACTGTCTGTATGCTCCATCGGACAATTGTTTTCGGTTTTTCAACAGACAAATGTTCAATGTGAATGCTCTCAAACTTTCCGAACAACAAATATCCGATAGAGGATCTTCCGATCGTGTGCACAAGCAAGTCCATCAGAGTAAAATCCAAAGTACAAACATGCATTCTCAGAACCAATGCTAAACATCAGACAACAATAGCAGAAGTTGCCCAAAGGGTGACGGTAAAGAGCTGAAAAACCACGTGGATTGTTGAATGTTGGCTGAAAAAGTTCTGCCGTGTATATGCAGAACAAGTTCACGGTCAACACCCCTTCGGACAAAAATCCACGGAAAAGTCAGATAGAAGTCCGATCGTGTGTATGAGGCTTTAGTTGTCCACAGAGACAAGGCTTAAAAAATGCATTGTCTTCTTACGCTTTAAAAGACTTATTGGATGGGATTACTGCCCTGTGGACTATTTCCCTTTGCTGTTCCCACTGCTATTATGTGGACTATTTCTCCTTGCCGTGTCTCCACTCCTCTCACAACTTCTATCTGTGTAGTGCTATCTCAGGACCCATAATTGGCCTGTGAACAACCTCTGCCCTCTGGACCTCCTCTCCCTTCCACCCCTTAGCTGAGGTTGCTGTCAGCTAGTGAGTCACCTGACCCTTGCTGTGCAATATTGCTGTCCAACCTGCTGTGCCCAGATTACTGCCCTGTGTGCTGCACTTAACCTTTGCTGAGCCCAGATTACTACCCTGAGCACTGGACTTAACCCTTGCTGTGCCACATTGTTGCATAGGGCACACTGGGCGCTTGCCTGGTGGGCTGGGGCCGCATGACCTTGTGGGGCCAAGGCAGCTGAGCTGCTCCTTGAGCCTCCGCCACTCACTCGGCCTCTCCGTGGCTGGCTGGCTGGGCGGCCACCCGCTATTTCAGTTCGGCCAATGGGCCGAGGGGCAGAGACTACAGGTCATATTACCTGTGACCATGAAGAGGGATGGGATCTACACCAGACAGGAAGGAAAGTGAGTGCGGCTCCCCATGCGTGTGCCTGGATAAGAGAATCGGCTGCATACACAGTAGAAGTATCCATCTCTTTATTTTTTCCTACAACCTCTGAATGCCTGCTTCCCATTCTCTCCCTTCCATGGGCATTCAGAGGCTGTAGGAGAAAAATAAAGAGATGGATTCTTCTACTGTGTATGCAGCCGCTTCTCCTATCAAGATTCTTTCTACTGCCCCCTAGTGCTCTCAGGTGCCCCCGTGCTCTCAGGCTCCCCCACTGCTCTCCAGCCCCTCCCAGTGCTCATTGGCCCCCCAGTGCTCCCTAGCCCCTCTGTGCTCTCAGGCTCACCTGTGCTCATCGCCCTCCCTGTACTCTTTGCCCTCCCATGTACTCTCCACCCCCCAGTTCTCTCCAGCCCCCCATGCTCTGCAGCCCCCTGTGCTCTCAGGACCCCCTTGTGCTCATCAGCCCCCCTGTACTCTCTGCCCCCCCCCAGTGCTCTCCAGCCCCCTGTGTTCTCCAGCCCCCCTGTGCTCTCTGCCCCCTCTTGTGCTCTCCAGCCTCCCATGGTCCCCACCCCCTCAGTGTTCTCCAGCCCCTGATGCTCTCCAGACTCTCTGTGCTCATCGCCCCCCCCCCCCTGTACTTTCCAGCCCTCCCAGTGCTCTCAGGCCCCCCTGTGCTTATCGGTCTCCCCTGTACTCACTGCGGCCCCCCCCAGTGCTCTTTGCCCCCCTAGTGCTCTCCAGCCCCTCTGTGCGCTCCGCTTCCCCATGCTCTCAGCCCCTCCATGTTCTCTTCCCCCACTTGTGCTCTCCAGCCCCCTGTGGACCCTGCCCCCTCAGTGCTCTCCAGCCCCCTCCATGCCCAGCCTCCAGCCCCCTCCATGTTCTCTGCCCTGCTTGTGCTCTCCAGCCCCCTGTGCTCTCTGGCCCCCCAGTGCTCTCTGCCCCCCCTAGTACTCCCTGATCCCCCCATGTTCTCCACCCCCCCCCCCCCCACAATCTCCACCCCCCATGCTCTCTGTGTCTCTCAGTAAATATGTCATGGGCTGCTAAGTCAAAAAGGCCTATTTATTGTCCCAGTCCGGGCCTGATTACATGCCACTGTCCTTGTATAAGTCCTTGCATTGATTTCTCCCCCCCCCCCCCCCCATTTCTATTTGTTTGGTCTTATATGGTGGGTTATGCAAAGTCCGACCTTGATTTGTAAGCATTCTGTTTATCTGTTGTAACGCTCAGACATACATGGTACTTTTAGGTATGAGAAATCATGTGACTTTCTCCCAGGTTGTGTACCTGGGCCTGGGCAACCAAACACTGGCTTCAATGCGGTCACATGGGGATTGGACAAGAAAAAAAAATAGCATTGTCATGGACTTTACACAGGGTTTATATTCAGGGCTTAACAAATAAACAGTGCAGAAAGTGTCACAAAGGTGAAAATAAGCAGGTGAAAGGTGTGGCCTGCTATAAGAACCTGTCAATTTGAATTAAATGGGCAAAGTGACAAATTCTCTTTAAACAGGAAGAAAAAAAATACTCTCTATTTCTCATAAATATGTCAGTGTTATGTAAAAAAGCATGCTTCCGTGAAGGAAACATGTTACAGCAGCTCACACGTAGCTTCTATAATGTGACTAATCCTGCCATATTGCTCAAAATAAGCAGAAATTTTGAAAGACCATATCACATATTGTACATGCACTAAAAAAAGGGAAACGGAAATAATTACTAATGACTAACAAAAATGATGTTTGTCAAAGTGTGTTATAATTCCAAATAATTGTGGGACAATCATTCCCTGCAAGCAGAGATTTTCAAAACACATTACAAGTAAAAGTGATTAAAGAACAGGATGATTAAAATGTAAGAGACATTTACTCTCTGTTCAAATTTCAATCAGAAAGTACTGGTAGTTATGACCATGTATGAAGATTGCATTTCATGTCATCATAATTGTTTGTTAAAGCAGTATTAAACCCCAAAACAAAAATGTAATATATTGCACCTTACCAATTCTTAGATGTGGTGACTGCAATCGTTTTCTTTTTTTAGACTTTAAATTTTATTTTCACCTGGAGATCCAGTCAGTAAGTGTATTATTTTTTTTTTCAACTTACTTTAAAGCGGATCTCCCACGCAAAAAAGTTTTTTTTTTTAAAGGCTACTTAAATAGTTAATAGCGCTGCTTATCTGGACTCACGTTTCTGGTGTCCTACAACCGCTCCTCTGGCATTCTGCCTGCAATGTAGACTTTGATTGCCCTGTTCGTCCTGTTGCCATTTTAGCTGTGGGCATTAGAAGCCGACAAGCAGGCACTTCCTCGTTGCGGTGACGATCGATCTCATGCATGCGCACTCGCAACGGGGAGCCGCGGCGTCAGCGTCTTCCTGGTCCCGAAATCACGCGATGTTTGCTGAACACAAGGGAGGTATGAGATAAGGCTCCCAGAGCACACTGCTCTGGGACGGGAAATGATACAATGCCCTAGAAAAACCCGAGAAAAACCCGTAGTGTGCAGACCGGAAGGAGGACGAATATATATGGAACTGTAAATATTTGAGAAACAAAAATATCCGTTTGTGCAATGTTTAATAGCAGCAGTAATCTTATGATTATGTTGAAATTCGGGTGGAGATACGCTTTAAGGCTACTTTCACACTGATCCACTGCAGCTTTTAAAGGACACGTGACTCAAAAACCGCACCAAAAACGGACTGCGTGTGTGGTTCTGATGCATTTTTACATTTTACATGTTCTACAGGTCCTGAAAAATACCTGTTTGTAAAGATTGTGGGCCAGATTCACAAACAGCGGCGCAAATTAAGTTACTCAAAACGTATGTCATTTAAGTTACGGGGGCCTTAATTTTGTGTCGTAAGTGCCGTATCCACAGCGCATTTGCGCCCAAAATTGCGCAAGCGTAACTTAAATCCCGAGGCGTAAGGCGGGGTTATTGCAAGTGGGAAGGAAGTGGGCGTGCTCCATTGTAATGAGCCGTGACCCCATGCAAATGAAGGGCCGGCTGTACTGCGCATGCGCGCACAAATCTGCACCTCACTGGGCATGTGCAGAACTCGGCTCGGCGCAATCAGTGAGATAGGTAAAAGGCCAAGCGTACTTAGTTTGAGAATCGCCCTGTGTATAAATAGCCCCAGACAAACACACTTCCCTTGCAAAAGTACATCCCTGTGTTCCCCTTTCCTAGAGCAAGTTGCTTCTGCTCTGTCGTCTGTTGGTGTGTGTTGGTGAGTTTAGTGTTAGATAAAAGTTTTGGAGGAGTAGTAGAGTGTAGTAGCTGTGTTTTTTTTCTAAGTGTATTTTCTGTTTGTTTTTTCTGATTGGTTTTTTTTCTGAGTGTATTTTCTGTGTGTTTTTTCTGATTGTTTTTTTTCTGAGTGTATTTTCTGTTTGTTTTTTCCGTGTTTGTTTTTGAATTTGTATTAGCTGTCTGCTTGTGTGGTTTGATTTTTGTGTGTGTTTCTTCTGTGAGTATTTGTGTTTGTTTGTTGTGTGAGTATTTGTGTTTGTTTGTTGTGTTTGTTTTTTGTTGTTGCTGAGTGGTGGGTGTTATGGCACCGAAGCGCAGGAAGCTGAATTTTTCTGTCGCAGAGAAGCAGATACTTGCTCGGGCCATCACCCAATATGGGCGTTATTTGCATGGCCCTGAGAGCCGGAACACCCCCCGGCCAGGAGGAAGGAGATCATTCAAAAAATCACAGATCAGATCAATGCGGCGGGGGGGGGGGGGAGACGAGGACCCCCGATGGGATTTAAAAGAAGATCAACGATCTTAAGAGCCTGGTCCGGGACAAGATGGCCAAAATACATGTCCATGCCACGGGCACTGGAGGAGGCCCACCCTGCTCCGTCAGGCTGACTGAGGAGGAATGGGCAGTGGGCCGGTGTTTCCACCCACAGCAGGTGGTGGGCCTGCCTGGCTTTCAATCTGATTCTCCTGTGAGGACAGGTAATTTTTGGGTTTTTCTATCTGGTGATTAGCATGTGTGGGTGGGGGAAGGGAAGATGTGCCAAGTGTGTGGATCCTCCAACCTGTGAATGTTTTGTGTCCTCCACAGATGGCCAGGAGATTGCTGGGCCATCAGGCCAGGAGGTTGCTGGGCCATCATGCCATGCTGCACCATCCCCAGGACAACAGGCTGCAGAAGAGTCCCAAGAATGGCAGGAGTCCCCAGGGGAGGGGAGTGGCCACACCTCCCCTCATGAGGAGGTTGAGGGGGGGAGGATGAGGGGGGGAGGCTGAGGATGAAGATATGGAGATTGCCAGGGAAATCCTTTTGGCCTCGGATGTGGTTCCCCCTGAGGCTACCCCTAAGGCTGGCAGCAGTCAGGCCTCCATCAGGGGTAGCCCCTCCCACTCCTCCCCCAACAGGCCTCCCCCACAAGGGTCTCTCTCTCCCCTCCTCCCAGGCCACAAGACTCAGCTGCAGGCAGGATGGCGACCCAGAGGACCAGGGGGGGGCCGAGTGTCTGCCGGCTAGTCTGCAGAGGGACAATGCCCGGCAGACCCGCCATCTGGGTCAGATCAACCAGGCTCTGACCCAGATGGAAGACAGCCTGGGCTTAATTAATGAGTCACTCACTGATGTGGCCACAAACTCCTTGGCGGTCATCACATGCATTTGTGACCTGCAGACCGCCACAACAGGCGTGGCCCAGGAGGTAAGTGCCCTGACCCAGGCTGTCCAGGACAATACCCGGGCTGTCCAGGCCAATACGGCTGCCCTCACAATCAGTCTGAACAGAATTGCAGTGGCCTTGGAGGGCAGGCCAGCAAGAGGACAGTCACCAGGGGAGGCTCCTCCTTCCCCTGCTCACCCCCCCCCAGGAGTCTCCCCTGGTTGGCCGTGCCCGTGGCTGGCCCAGGCGTAGCTCTCGCCGCCGCCGTTAACTTTTGGGGTACTTTTGTTTTTTTTTTTGTTTTTTTTTTATTATACTGTACTTATGATTTGTTTTATGTGTGTGAATGATGTGTGAATGTGGGGGTGACATTCCTGATTAAATAAGGGGTGTCACCCTCAGTTTTGGTGTAGTAGGGATCCCCAGGACCAGGGAGAAGTGATCCCAGGTCCGTGTGAAAGGGGTATGAATGCACAGTGACATAATTGGAGCCGTGGCGTAGCGTTACTGCTCCCAAGTACCATTGGGGGTACTTGGATCTAATCCAATTAGATGTGCATGTGATGTGTCTGTGCTAGGGACCACAGTGGGTGTGCATGCGTGCATTCTCATTGTGCCATGATTCATTTGTGTGTTTACTGTGCAAAGATGCATTCTGCGAGGCGTCTCCTGACTGCTGTTCCCTCAGAAGAGGGGGTACCCTCGGTTACTAAAGTCACTAGTATAGTTATGAGCATGGATGCCCCTGGCATGTTGGCATACAGATTGTTGTCCTGCAAGTGTGTGTGCTCAGCTCTTCCTTAATGGTGTTGCTTTAGCTGACCTTTACACGGCTGGTGTAAAATTAGGGCACCTTTTATAAAGTGTAATTTTACACCATGAAACTAACAGAAGCGCACAGGGGGTAATCTACGCCGCACACACTTAATTTTGTGGATCGCCTTATCTCCCTCATTTGCATCTTTGCCTATCAAAACAGTGGTGTGTCTAGCGTATTTTGCGTGCGAAGAAGCGGTGGTGTAATTATTTTAGGCAGGACGGAAAAACCTGGATTTCAGGCGTATCTCGTTTTGAGGATCAGGCGCAAAGATACACGCGGCGCATTTTTCAATTACGCCGCGCATCTCGAGTTAAAGGGTCACTAAAGGAAAACATTTTTTTTGCTGAAGTGACTGTTTACAGAGTATAGAGACATAAAAGTTAACTGATTCCTTTTAAAAATGATTAAAAATTGAATTTAATCTATCATATAATGTGCCTCTAGTTTCACTTTTGGTTTTAAAGGTACATACATGAAGTTCCGGGTGAGAGGTGAGTCGGGAAGACTCACAGAACAAAAACAAACAAATCCAGGGCAGTGTTTTGTTTTTAAAATGAATCTGATTGGTTCTGAGGAGTTTTAGACACACAGTAATGACAGCTTAGACCACTGTGAAAATCTCCCAGTACCATGGTTATAAGGAAACAGGCAACCAGGAAGTGTGGAGATCACAGCAGAATTACAGCTACTTCAAAGCAAAAACGAACAATGAGGACATGAAACCAGTACTGCAGTAAGGTAAAGGAAGCTATTTAGCTAAAAAAAAAAAAAAATCCTTTAGTGACCCTTTAAGTCGGCGCATCTGCTTTGTGAATCTGGCCCATTGATCTTAAGGCTGGGTTCACACCTATATGAATTCTACTCGCCAGGCTTTAAGAGTTACTCGCCACTAGTTGCCCCGCCCCTAAACACCCTTATAAAGTATCATATTTTATTCAGATCATACACGGGTATGCCATGATTGCAAATGCCACCCAGGTTTCTCACCTCTCACAAATGCCCCCCAGGTCTCTTCCCTCTCACCAATGCCCCCCAGGTCTCTTCCCTCTCACCAATGCCCCCCCAGCTCTCTCACCAATGCCCCTTTCAATTCTCTCACCAATACCCCCTAAGCTCTCTCACTAATACCCCCCAGCTCTCTCACTAATACCCCCCAGCTCTCTCACTAATGCTGCCCCCAGCTCTCTCACTAATGCTGCCCCCAGCTCTCTCACTAATGCTGTCCCCAGCTCTCTTACTAATGCTGCCCCCAGCTCTCTTACTAATGCTGCCCCCAGATCTCTCACTATTGTCCCCCCAGTTCTCCCACTAATGTCCCCCCAGTTCTCTCACGAATACCCCCCAGATCTGACTAATACCCCCCAGATCTCTGACTAATACCCCCCAGTTCTCTTACTAATGTCCCCCCAGCTCTCTCACTAATACCCCCCAGATCTCTCACTAATCCCCCCAGCTCTCTCACTAATGCCCCCTCAGCTCTCTCAGTAAGCCCCCCAGCTCTCTTACTAATGCTGCCCCCAGCTCTCTCACTAATTTCCCCCCAGCTCTCTCACCACCCAGCTCTCTCACTAATCCCCCCAGCTCTCTCACTAATGCCCCCCCAGCTCTCTCACTAATGCCCCCCCAGCTCTCTCACTAATGCCCCCCCCAGCTCTCTCACTATACACCCCCAGCTCTCTCACTAATGCCCCCCCCCCAGCTCTCTCAATAATACCCCCCTGTCATGTTACATGATATTGTTTTATTATAATGTACTGTTTCTTTAATGTCCATCTTAAAGTTTGTCTCTTGTGCCACTCCGTAGTTTGCATGCTGCTGAGTTTTCTCCTCCCCCTCTTCTCTGTATTAGTCTGCTGATAAACTACGTAAAATACGACGGCTTATGTTCCCTGGTCCATACCGTTGCATGGGTTGTGCCTCATATATGGGGAATAACTTTACGCCGGACATACGACTTGCGCAAACCGCGTATATTATGCGCCGGGCGCAAGTACGTTCGTGAATCGCCATATTTCCCTCATTTGCATATTTGAATCAAAAATCAATGGGAGCGCCACATGCGTCCAGCGTAAATATGCGCCCACGATACGCCGGCGTAGGCAAGTTACGTCGGTTGAACTGAAATAATAAATAAAAAAAATTCTAAAAAAAAAAAGTATGTATTTAATTAGTGCATTTAGCTGTTTATTTACAGTTTTGATTTTTAAAAAGCAGTCACACAATGAGCGATTGCCAACATGGTATCACTGTCCTAGAAAAACCTAATCAGTGTTAGTAAGGATCCATTCTGTGTATTTGGAGACATCAGTGTAGACACCAGGCTTATTCTCCTCTGCACAGCCAGAACCCCAGCTGACAACACCAAATAGCTGCACTCTGCTGTCCACTTCACACACAAGGGGTCCTCCAGAGTCTCCCTGCAGGGAAACAATACAGAAATAAGAAATTGTGCAACTGAATTACTTTTTCTATTCCAGCATATTATACTCCACTTTACACAGTGTGTAGAACAGTGTTTCTCAACATTTTTTCAGTCAAGGCACCCTTTAAAATGATAGACAATTTTAAGGCACCCTTTAAAATTATGGACAGTCTCATAGCACCCCATTCTAAAATGTAAAAACAAATATTCTAGTAGTTTTACATATAGAGCAACATCCACACATGTAGGACACCAGATGTTAGAGGTGATGTTTTTTCTCCAAAGCAAAAACACTTTTGCACACTGGTACTGAGTAGTATTCCAAGGTTTCTCTTCTCCCTCAATTTCTCCCCATCAGTCAGCTAATGTGACCCCAGTTCTGGAGGAGGGGCAAACAAAGATGCTGTGGAGGCAATAGACATCCTCCTTATCAACTGATCATGTCATTGGTTGTTGGAATGCCAGTGTCTAGAACAGGGGTCCTCTAAATACGGTGTGCATCCGGCCCGCCAGTGTGATTTACCCGGCCCGCGGACTGCCCCTTTAACATTGCAGCAATCCCCCTCCCCTCTGCTACCTTTATCACACAAGACGAGAAACATGACAGGTCCGGAAAAAAGGCGGGTCCTTTTGAGTTAAGAAGCGGGTGATTGGTTACTAGGCAGTGGGACGGTCCCAGCAATCAATCACTTGCCTTTTACTTGCAAAGTCCTGGCCTTTGTCCGGACCTGCCCTGCTTCACGTCTTGTGTGATTAAGGTAGCAGTGGGGAGGGGGGGGGGGGTGCTGTGATATTATAGAAGGTGTAATATCAATGGGGGGGATCTGTGATTGGGGGGGATCTGTTATGGGGGAGTCTGTTATGGGGGGCTCTGTGATGGGGGTGACTGTTACGAGAGGGCTTTGTGATGGAGAGGAGTTTGTGTTGGGGGGCTTTGTGATGGGGAGATTTGTGATGGGGGATCTGTGATGGGGGATCTTTTATGAGGGGCTTTGTGATGGATGACCTGATATGGGGAGTCTGTGAAATACTAATAAGTTTATGTTGATTAAAATTGTTTTTTATATTTTAAAAATATTAAAGTAGTTTTTTTCCTGTTTTTTTTTTTTTTCACTACAAATAAGATGTGTGCATAGGAATTTGTTCATATTTTTTTAAACTATAGTCCGGCCCCCAACAGTCTGAGGGATCATGAACTGGCCCCCTGTTTAAAAAGTTTGAGGACCCTTGGTCTAGAAAGTCGTAATGGTGCACAATGAAAACCTATGGCTTTGTGCAACTAAAAGGCAGACTTCATCGATCTGCTGAGTTGTATACAATTTTTTTATCAATTTTTAGGAATTTTGCCAAGGCAGCCCTGATGAAGCCTCAAGGCACCCTGTTTAAAAAGGCTGGTGTAAAACCTTGCACACATCAAAGTGTGTATTACTCCAACATTTTATATATCTAATATGAGTCTGTATTAAAAATTGTCCGGTTCTCTTTGTATTGCTTCCTTTGACTGAAATATCCACTGATCCTGTCAGTCCCCCTCCTTTCCTATTTCAAACTCATCACACCAGAGCATGAAAGCACATCCATTCCAGTGTGGTCCATTTTCTTCTTTGCATCCTTCCTGGGAGCTCAACCTGCCTGTGGTCAGACTTCTGCTGACAAACCCCCTGCACAGCTCTTCACACGAAAGATCTGTGTACTCCTGTTTCTCAGCCTCATGCCGACATGCTTCCCTGGCCATTGTTTAAGCCAGCTGTGTGTAGTTCAAGCTGCTGCTGAACCCCCCCAACCTCCATTATCACACCCCTATCTCTCTAAGCCACTTATGCAGCTGAGAAAATAGGTCATGTAATTACTTCTAATAATGAAGAAAAACATTTATAATTTAATATATAAACACACAACACACTTTAAAAGCGGAAGTGATGTAATATGGGACGGTAGGCGGCCCAAACATACATAGAACGCCAGACACACCAAACTGAATTAATAACAGCCGCCTAGTTTATTGTTTTTTACGAATGTAAACAATTGACAATTCACCATAACCATACCTCCCAAGATTTTGAGATGGGAATGTGGAACACCTACTGGCAAACGTATGTAGGCATAGGACACGCCCCCTGCCACACCCCCTTAAAGGAGAATTAACCAAAATAAAAGGTTAATTAAATCCACAAGTGCTTTTTTTTACCACTATTTTTCCTTTTATATTGGCTTTCAAAATGTACAAATGCAGCAATTTAGATTTTGGATGAAAGGTTTAGCACTGGGAAACACTTTTTGAAAGATACAAGGTGCATTTGTATACAACTATATAGATGAGACCAAAATGAGGGACAAATGAGGGGGAAAGAGGGACAGAGGGACATTGCTCCAAATCAGGGACAGTCCCTCAAAATCAGGGACAGTTGGGAGCTATGCCTTAACTCTTTTAATCAATAAATACTTTAACCACTTGCCACCAGTGTAACATACTTATACTGCAGCAAGGTGGCACTGCTGCACCAGATCACGTACCTAGTATTTGAGCCAACAATTCCAGGTCTGGGACACGCATGAGAGAGCCAGAACAGCGGTCTGCCTGTGTAAACATGGCAGATCGGCGTTCTGTCAGTAGGGAAGGCATGGATCCTGTGCTCCTGAAAAGCAAGGACATGGAACTATGCCTTCCTCTAGTAAAAGCACCTCCCACAATACACAAACACACAAGCTAGGCCCACAGTTAACACTTTGGTCGCCCCTGATGTTTAACCCCCTTCCTCAGCCAGTCTCATTAGTACAGTAACAGTGCATATTTTTAGCTCTGATCACTAATTTAGTGTCACTGGTCCCCAAAAAGTGTCAAAAGTGTCTGTTAGTGTCTGACTGTTTGCCGCAAAATCTCAATATGTCGTTGATCGCTGCCATTACTAGTAAAAGAAAAAAAAATGAAAAAAAAAATATCCCATAGTTTGTAGACTATAATTATGCGCAAACCAATCAATAAAAGTCTATTAGGATATTTTGTTACCAAAAATATGTAGCAGAATATTTATCGGCCTAAATTGATGAAGTTCTATAATTGTTTTCAATTTTTTTATTGGATATGTTTTATATCAGAAAATTAAAATCGTATTTTTTCCCCAAAAATTGTTTGTCTTTTTTCTTGGTTTCTACCGAAGAGGTGAAATTTGGTTACAGCCTGGCACGACCCTGCAATTGTCAGTTGAAGTTATGCAGTGCCGTATCACAAAAAATGGCCTGGTCATGAAGGGGGGTAAATCTTCCAGAGGTCAAGTGGTTAAAACTTAACATAATCTGCCAAAATCAGTGGGGGCACTCTTTAAATATCCCTCTGGCAACTGGCAAAAGATCCCACTCCACCCCCTGCTTAAATATGGGTCTTGGGAATTTCTGGAATGTTCTGGGGGGTCAGGGTTATCTTAAATTACCAATCCTAGAGAACCCTGAAGAACTTCCAGAACATTCCCAATTAGCCAAACTTTTTTGACCTATCACAAAACCCACAATTGAAATCAAATAATAGGGGGCTTGAAACTCCTACCGCCACTATTCCATGAGGGAAAGGGGGTTTCCTCACATTCTTTTGCTTCCACTGTGTAATGAGACACCTAGCTAACAGGTGGGTAGCCTCCTTTTGTCATACACTGCGAGCGCTGCTAGTAATACAGGGCCAGATCCACAAAAGGGATACGCCGGCGTATCTACTGATATGCCGTCTTATCCCTGTTTCTATCTATGGAACTGATCCACAGAATCAGTTTCTCATAGATAGGCAGAAGATCCGACATGTGTAAGGGACTTACACTGTCGGATCTTAGGATGCAGTACCGCAGCCGCCGCTGGGGGCATTTCTCGTCGAAATGCCGCGTCGGGTATGCAAATTAGCACTTACGGAGATCCACAAAGCGGTTTCCCTTCGTGAAGTCTCCGTAAGTTGTTAGTTTGCAAACGCAAAATTAGGGCTACTTTTACAAAGTGTAAAGTTAGTACACCATGTAAAAGTAGACCCTTCTTTCCCGCGACGCTGTCAAATTTATTTATTTATTTTTTTTTTTTCGCCGCATCTCTTTTTTTTCCCGACGCAACTTTTTTAACCCGGCGCGATTCACAAAACTCGGCGTAACGTAATTTCGCGCAATGCACGTCGGGAAAATCGCGTCGGGAGCATGCGCAGTATGTCCGGCGTGGGAGCGCGCCTAATTTAAATGGGACTCGCCCCATTAGATTGGGCCCGCCTTGCGCCGGACGAATTTAAGTTACACCGCTGAAAATTTCTAGGTAAGTGCTTTGTGGATCGGGCACTTAGGTAGAGATTTTGCGGCGGTGTAACTTAAATAGGAAGATTTAAGTTAAGCCCGCTCGTTGTGGATCTGGCCCACAGAGCTTATTGAGCTTCAAAGAGGACAAATTGTTGGTACCCTCTTAGCTGGTGCATCTGTAACTGAAGTTGCCAATTTATTTGCGGTGTCGTGAGGTATAGTATCAAAAGGTTATGACAGCATATACAGTTTCCAGGAAAACGCCTTCTAATAAGCAAAAGCACAGTCAACATGGTCAATTGATCGGAAAAGACAAAAGGGCATTGCGAAGGATTGTTACCCGGAACAATTTTTGTCAATTCCCAGGTGAATTCAGGCCATCTTGTATGCCAAAGGCGGTCCAACACCACATTGGGTAATGATTTCATTTTTTTACCTGGTGTTTCCATATTTGTGTCAAGACCCTATATATTATTGTATTATACTGTATATGTAACTGAAGTCTACCTATATTCTTCTCCCCTTCAGTGATGCAACATCTACGAGCTCTCCCTCACTGGCACTGACATTTTCATGCAGTCTTCTTCCAGGTTCAGCAACTTTAGCACCAAGCCATGCCCAGAACATACACTGTTTGCAAGAAGGCAGGTAAGAATATTTTATGCAAAAGGACATAAATGAACTAAGAGTGGTGCAAGCATAATGCTGAACTTTGGAAATGGAGCAGATGCTGCTCCTTATTATTAAAAGTGGCTCAAGCCCCTCTGTTAATTAGAAGAAATCAGTTCTCTGTTCTATGCTGTGTCTATGACAGACACAGAACAGTATAGCTGAGGGAGCCTGTATAGCTGAGGAGGCCTGCTCAGTCTTATGCCGCATACACACCATCACTTTATGTGATGAAAAAAAACGACATTTTCTGTGAAGTAAAAAACGACGTTTTTGAAACTTCAATTTTCAAAGACGAAGTTGCATACACACCATCGTTTTCTCACAATGTTCTAGCAAAGCGAGGTTACGTTCCACCACGTTTTTCCATTGAAGCTCGCTTCATAAGTAGCTTCTGGGCATGCGCGGATGAAAAAACGTCGTTTTAAACGACGTTTTTGCTACACACGGTCAATTTCTGTGAAGTAAAAGTTGACGTTTTGAAAAACGACACATAAAATGGAAGCATGCTTCAATTTTTTTTGGTCGTTTTTTAGAAGACATAAAACGACGTTTTCCCCCACACACGGTCAATTAAAGTGACGTTTTTAAAAACGTCATTTTTTTTCATCACATAAAGTGATGGTGTGTACGCGGCATTAGGCTCTGCTCGTACAAGCAGAGAGAGTAATGCGAGTTGATGCTGACAGCTCACATCCTGTATGCCAGGTCTGACCTAGTGGGGAACTTTGGCAGTTTTCTATACTGACAACTGCTGCATTCCCTTTGTTAATTAGGAGCAGGCCCTGTGCCAGTTTCTATTCCACTCTGAAACAGAAATTGTTGTGAGTGGTGCAGATAGACCTAAAACAGGACTATCTGCTTAGTTAATGTGGGGCTCACCACATTATGCGGGCACGCAAACTTTTTTGAATTCCCTCGGATTATGTCTCCCCTGCAAAAAAAAGAAGCCTGCCTTCTTGCATTTTGGAGCGGGATTCCACTGCTCATACTAATGCAGTGACTGGCGTTGAAGTGTATAAACATACATACAGGCATACCCCACTTTTAAGTACACAATGGGACCAGAGCATGTATGTAAAACGAAAATGTACTTAAAGTGAAACAATATATTTTTTCACTTCTAGGGTGTAGTAGGGGGTCAGGGGCTGTAGTTGAGGTCTCGGGGTCTGTATTGGGGGTGTCAGGGGCACACTGGAACAGGGTGGGCTATGCTCTTGGAGCATTAGCTCCTTCTACTGTGGCTCCAAAATGTCTGTACAGTACTTGTAAGGCACTTTACATACACTCGCGGGTATGTCCTTACTCGCGAGTGTATGTAAAGTGAGTGTACTTAAAGCGGGGTATGCCTGTATAGTATAGGTCCTGTTTCCTGGTTGTGGGTGTTAAACATATTGGGCCAGATCCACATAGAAATGGATCGGCGCAGCGTATCAGAGATACGCTACGCCGTCGTATCTTACTTGGCTTTAAATCGAATCCAGGAAGATTTTGCGCCGTAAGTTACGGCGGCGTATTCAGGGCGCAAGTCCTGCGGGAACGCGTGGGAACGGAGTTCCTGCACTTTTTTCACAGCAGGAACGCAGTTCCCTTTGCAGGACTTGAGCAGCCGTGCCGCCCGAGCCAATCCTTCACTAAGCAGAGATGCCCAGCTCGAATCACTGTCAGGGGCAGGCGAACCTTAGTAATCCTTTATGTTACTGGCCGCTTCCTGTATATGTATTCCGTCACTTCCTCGATGCCGCAATGTCTCCTGGGAGCTTTTGTCATTGTTCCCAGGAGACATTGCGGAGGTCTGCCACGAGTTATCGCAGGATTTAGAAAGAACTTGCTTCTTTCTAAATCCCGCGATAAATTTTGCGCAAATTATGCATATGAGCGTATATTTTTTTTTTTTTTTGGTGGGGTAGTGGATCTTGGGTGGGAGTTCCCACACTTTTTTCCCCAGGACTTGACCCCTGGGCGTATTGTATTTCTGGCGGCGGAATTCAAATCGCCGATTAGGGGCCGTGATTCATTTAAATGAAGTGCGTCCCCGCGCCGATTGAACTGCGCATGCTCCGTTTCAAAATTTCCCGTGGTGCTTTGCAATTTTTTGAACTTAGACGTGACTTACGTCCATCCCTATTCACGGACGACTTACGCAAAAAAAAAAAATCAAATTTCGACGCGGGAACGACGGCCATACTTTAACATGGCAAGTCTATCTATACGGCGCAAATTAACAGCTTTAACTATACGCCGGAAAAAGCCGATTAGAGACGACGTAAGAGAATGCGACGGCCGCGCGTATGTTCGTGGATCGTCGGAAAAAGCTCATTTGCATACCCGACGCGGAAAACGACGCAAACTCCACCCAGCGGACGCCGAAGTATTGCATCTACGATCCGAAGGCGTGCGAAGCCGTACGCCTGTCGGATCAAACCCAGATGCCGTCGTAGGATTCAAACTAAAGATACGACGCGGGTAATTTGAAAGTACGCCGGCGTATCAGTAGATACAACAGCGTACTCTCTCTCTGGATCTGGCCCATTGTATTTCTGGTTACTGACTTCTGCTTGTTCCTGAGTACGCTTCTTGGACTACTCCTTTGGATCAATGCTGATCGTGGTTGCTGCCAGTTTCATACGCCTCTCCCTGGTATACCCTGTGGACTGCTGCCTTGGTTTGCTGACTTCACTCTCTACTAACTGTTGCATCTTGTGAGCATATGGGAAGGATTCGACCAACCTCCCTCTGAGTTTTCCTTCTTTGCTGGGATTCATCTGAGGGACAGCATGATCACCATCCGCTTGTGCCAACATTTGCAGATGTGGATGTCCCCGTCTACCGGTGTGCTGTCACCACAAGTCTTGACGACTCATTGGGCATATGCCTGGTTGAGTCCAATAGGTCTGGTAAGCCTTCCTTATGTTGGTGGTGGCTTCTCCTATTATCCTCTCTTCACACTTGTCCTTCCACTGATGTCCTAAGGTGGTCATTCACTTACCTGGATTAACATTACATTTCGGTTTCCACCTGTGGACTTTATCTATTTGCCTTCCATCACATTGTGGATATTTAGTTTATATTTAGTTTATTAATCTATGTGTTTGCACGTGTGTTATTAAGATTGTTAAATGTCAATGTTTATTCATTTTTCACTGTACTATATACGATCTTATTCAATATGACCATTCTTATTTAGCGCCGCTGCACATATATTCGTTATAAACATACATACTGTGCTACATGTACTGTATATCTGAAAGCAAAAGACTATACATTATTTTTAACTTACTTGGCATGCATCAACACCTCCTTCCATGAAGCCAGCACACATCATACCAGCCATTATTTTACTACCATGGGCAAGGGG
The DNA here is from genome assembly GCF_905171775.1 of Rana temporaria. NCBI lineage: Eukaryota > Metazoa > Chordata > Amphibia > Anura > Ranidae > Rana > Rana temporaria. The sequence goes on along the minus strand of NC_053491.1, from coordinate 232,477,437 downwards.
AGATTGGCATTGTGTATTGGAAAGAATCGGCACATGTGCTTCCTGCAGATATAAGGCATAATGATCGGCCCCTATAAATACAAAATAATAGTAAAATGCTAAAGAAATGTGGACTCCTCCTAATATCTTTATTATCTTTAATGACAGCATATTTGAGTTATTTACTTACCAGAGTACTGATGACCCCAACCAACCACTTCACAATGTTGTGAAGATGCAGCTGTCATGGTGTTCTTTGGTAAACATACAGGCTGTATAAACTGGGAAAACTGGGCACACACTCCATTCACATCTTGCAGTCTCACCAGTGCTGAGGGGGGAAAACATAGTAGTTAACACAAAGTAGTGTGGGGGAGGGGGGGGGGTATTTCATCCTAATATTGGCTCAAGTGCTAAATATAAGAATACATGACCATTAATGACAGATGGCTGCTTGCATGTATTCAAAATCTTATAGCAAGAACAAAAAAAAAGTAATATATTATTGCTTGCCAGTCTTTTATAGTGGCTTCATTTGTTTTCTTTTTTTGTTTCAAACATTGTTTTTCTTTATTTTCCCCTACTGGGAATGACAGCAACATATTCCCCATCATAGGGTGACAACATTCACCCTATGTACGGTATCTGTGAAGAAGCAACATGGTCAACTTAAACCATAAAGAATGTGGTTTACGTGATTGAGTGCACTTTGTGGGCTGTACATCTAGGTGCCTACATACTAGGAAACATTACAATGGGGCTGCCTATACTAATGATAAAAACATTTCTAATGTAGCTAAACACTTCAAACATATGTATGCTGGCAACATGAGCTCATTAGTCTTTAGTACTATAGAAAGGGTTAAAAGAACTTCCCGTGTAGGTCCACCGCAAAAACTCCTTGAACCGGAGGTATAGTGGATTTTCACCTTGGGGACTAGGATCCTACTGGGTTAAACTATAGATGGGATGTGGATCTTTTCCTAAGATAGAGATTGCCATTTACTGCTTCTATTTATTCTATTTTAATCTCATAGTTACATAGTTGGTAAGGTTGAATTGCCAATTAGTGGGACCGGCGATCGAAAGACAGAGCTTTTGTGTTTCTGCTAAGTAGGAACACAGGGCCAGATCCACGAAGCCCGGGCGCAACTTAACTTTTCGGATTTAAGTTACACCGCCGCAATTTTTCCAAGTTAGTGCCCGATCCACAAAGCACTTACCTGGAAATTTGCAGCAGTGTATCCTAAATCCGGCCGGCGCAGGGTGGGCCAATTCAAATGGGCGAGTCCAATTTAAATTAGGCGCGCTCCCGCGCCAGACATACTGCGCATGCTCCGTTTCCGAACTCCCGCTGTGCTTTGTGCGCCGTGACGTCATTTTTTCGAACGGCGACGCGCGTAGTGTAATTCCGTATTCCCGGTTGGCTTATGCAAACGACGTTGATTTTTACATTTCGATGCGGGAACGACGGCCATACTTTAGACAGCAATACACTTGCTGACTAAAGTTAGGGCAGCAAAAAAAAAGTGTAAATTTGCGACGGGAAACTATACTAGCGGCGACGTAGCGAACGCGAAAAACCATCGTGGATCGCCGTAACTCCTAATTTGCATACCAGACGCTGGTTTACGACGCGAACTCCCCCCAGCGGCGGCCGCGGTACTGCATCCTAAGATCCGACAGTGTAAAACAATTACACATGTCGGATCTTAGGGATATCTATGCGTAACTGATTCTATGAATCAGCCGCACAGATAGAAACAGGGATACGACGGCGTATCAGCAGATACGCCTGCGTATCCCTTTTGTGGATCTGGCCCACAGATCTCCGTCTTTCCTCAGTTAAGCCATCTCCCACAAAGTAAGAAAGCACTCCCAGGGAACACAGTTTACCCTTTTATCAGCCCTGATGTAAATCCCTTCCCTACCAGTGTCATTTATACATGGACAGTGCAATTTTTTTTAGCATTGATCACTGTATTGGTCTCACTGGTCCCCAAAAATTGTCACTTAGTGTCAGATTTGTCCACTGAAATGTCGCACTCCCACTAAAAATTGCTGACCTCCACCATTACTAGTAAAAAATAATGAATTAAATAAAAAAATAAAAAAGTCCATAAATCTATCCCATAGTTTGTAGACCCTATAACTTTTGCGCAAACCAATCAATATAGGCTTATTGGAATTTGTTTATCAAAAATAGGGATGAGCTCCGCGTTCGATTCGAACGTATGTTCGAATCGAACATCGGTCGTTCGATCGTTCGTCGAAAATCGAACAAAACGGGTCGTTCGCGCCAAATTCGAATGACACTAAACGTCCCATAATTCACTGGGGCGTTGAGCGCTGATGATTGGCCAAGCATGCTGTATGTCCCGCATGCTTGCCCAATCACAGCGCTCAAAAAACGAAGAGCCATAATTGGCCAAAGCCAGGGTGGCTTTGGCCAATTATGGCTCAGGGGGATTAGTACACGCCCCCCACTATAAAAGGCAGCCTGCACGGCTGCCTAGTGTAGTGTGTTGGCGGTTCTAGAGAAGATCAGTCAGTCAGACAGAGAGAGATAGAGAGATAGAGACACAGTGTCTTAACTAGATAGATAGATAGATAGATAGATAGATAGATAGATAGATAGATAGATAGATAGATAGATAGATAGATAGATAGAGTAGGAAGTGTAGTCAGTATAGTTAAAAGTACAGTTTGTAGAGAATATATTCACATCCTTAGGCGTTGTCAATATATTTATAAACTGTACAGCTCAGCTAGTTTATCTATCAGGCAGGAGATTGTTCTACATGCAGCGCTCTAACGTGTTGTATTGCCTGCATTAGGGATTTACTTTAAATATAATTATTCTGTGTTATTTAACGTGTGCTAGTTAATTGCACACACAGACGCATTACCTGTTACTGCACGTGTGCAATTTATTTGCACAGAAGCGCAGTCGCTGTTAATGCAACTGGGCTATTGAATTGCACAGAAACGCAGTCGCTATTACTGCGTGCGTGCTGTTTAATAGCAACTAAAGGCAGTTGGTGTCACTGCGTGCGTGCTGTTAAATCGCATTTGACCGCAGTCGCTATTACTGCGTGCGTGCTGTTTAATAGCAACTAAAGGCAGTTGGTGTCACTGCGTGCGTGCTGTTAAATCGCATTTGACCGCAGTCGCTATTACTGCGTGCGTGCTGTTTAATAGCAACTAAAGGCAGTTGGTGTCACTGCGTGCGTGCTGTTAAATCGCATTTGACCGCAGTCGCTATTACTGCGTGCGTGCTGTTTAAGAGCAACTAAAGGCAGTTGGTGTCACTGCGTGCGTGCTGTTAAATCGCATTTGACCGCAGTCGCTATTACTGCGTGCGTGCTGTTTAATAGCAACTAAAGGCAGTTGGTGTCACTGCGTGCATGCTGTTAAATCGCATTTGACCGCAGTCGCTATTACTGCGTGTGTGCTGTTTAATAGCAACTAAAGGCAGTTGGTGTCACTGCGTGCGTGCTGTTAAATCGCATTTGACCGCAGTCGCTATTACTGCGTGCGTGCTGTTTAATAGCAACTAAAGGCAGTTGGTGTCACTGCGTGCGTGCTGTTAAATCGCATTTGACCGCAGTCGCTATTACTGCGTGCGTGCTGTTTAATAGCAACTAAAGGCAGTTGGTGTCACTGCGTGCGTGCTGTTAAATCGCATTTGACCGCAGTCGCTATTACTGCGTGCGTGCTGTTTAAGAGCAACTAAAGGCAGTTGGTGTCACTGCGTGCGTGCTGTTAAATCGCATTTGACCGCAGTCGCTATTACTGCGTGCGTGCTGTTTAATAGCAACTAAAGGCAGTTGGTGTCACTGCGTGCGTGCTGTTAAATCGCATTTGACCGCAGTCGCTATTACTGCGTGCGTGCTGTTTAATAGCAACTAAAGGCAGTTGGTGTCACTGCGTGCGTGCTGTTAAATCGCATTTGACCACAGTCGCTATTACTGCGTGCGTGCTGTTTAATAGCAACTAAAGGCAGTTGGTGTCACTGCGTGCGTGCTGTTAAATCGCATTTGACCGCAGTCGCTATTACTGCGTGCGTGCTGTTTAATAGCAACTAAAGGCAGTTGGTGTCACTGCGGCTATTTTGTTACTTTACACTTGAGCCAAGTCGCTCTTACTGTGTGGTTGCTGTTTAATACCATCTGAACGCAGTTGGTGTGACAGCGACTATTTTGTTACTTTACACTTGAGCCAAGTCGCTCTTACTGTGTGGTTGCTGTTTAATACCATCTGAACGCAGTTGGTGTGACAGCGACTATTTTGTTACTTTACACTTGAGCCAAGTCGCTCTTACTGTGTGGTTGCTGTTTAATACCATCTGAACGCAGTCGGTGTGACAGCGACTATTTTGTTACTTTACACTTGAGCCAAGTCGCTCTTACTGTGTGGTTGCTGTTTAATACCATCTGAACGCAGTCGGTGTGACAGCGACTATTTTGTTACTTTACACTTGAGCCAAGTCGCTCTTACTGTGTGGTTGCTGTTTAATACCATCTGAACGCAGTTGGTGTGACAGCGACTATTTTGTTACTTTACACTTGAGCCAAGTCGCTCTTACTGTGTGGTTGCTGTTTAATACCATCTGAACGCAGTTGGTGTGACTGCGACTATTTTGTTACTTTACACTTGAGCCAAGTCGCTCTTACTGTGTGGTTGCTGTTTAATACCATCTGAACGCAGTTGGTGTGACAGCGACTATTTTGTTACTTTACACTTGAGCCAAGTCGCTCTTACTGTGTGGTTGCTGTTTAATACCATCTGAAAGCAGTTGGTGTGACAGCGACTATTTTGTTACTTTACACTTGAACCAAGTCGCTCTTACTGTGTGGTTGCTGTTTAATACCATCTGAACGCAGTTGGTGTGACAGCGACTATTTTGTTACATAACACTTGAACCAAGTCGCTCTTACTGTGTGGTTGCTGTTTAATACCATCTGAACGCAGTTGGTGTGACAGCGACTATTTTGTTACATAACACCTGAACGCATAACTATGGCTGGAAGGACAAAGAGAGGCAGAGAGTCACGAGGGCAAGCAGGCTCTGCATCTAGAGGTAACGCTGGTGATGGATGTGGTGCATCCTCTTCAGCACGTGGCCGTGGCCGCTCGTCCTTCTTTTCGGGAGCTGGCCGTGTTGAGCCTCAACATGCTGAGAAATTAGTTGAGTGGATGACCAAGCCGTCCTCATCCTCCTCATCCTCTCTCACACAGACTGATTATAGTTTGTCTGGCAAAGCAGCTGCCAAGGCGTCCTCTACCCTCTGCACAATGGGATCACACAATCCTTCCCTAGTCCCACCGTGTCCTCCTGAGGAGTCCCCCGAACTGTTTCAACACAGTGTTGGGTACATGCTAGCTGAAGATGCGCAGCGTTTTGAAGACTCCGATGACGGAACACTGATAGAGGAAGGCATTGATGTGAGCCCAGGGAGAGGGGGTGGCCGAGAGGGACAACAATCTGGGAGTGATGTTCCCCCAGCTGGAGCATACTGCCAGGTTGTCGCCAGTGATGATGAGGAGGGAGGGGATGATGAGGTCATTGACTCTACCTGGGTGCCTGGTAGGAGAGAGGAGGAGGAGGAAGAGGACGAGGCACAGGCACATCTTCAAAGAGGCAGGAAGCCCTCCAGGGGTCAGCTTAAGGGCAGTACACCAACTGCATTACGTGGCGCTGCTGTGTCTCAACGGTACAGCAAAAGTTCTTTGGTGTGGGCCTTTTTTGAAACCTGTTCATCAGATCCTACCTTTGCTGTTTGCAACATATGTCTCAAGCGTATCTCGCGTGGCCAAAACATCACCCGCTTGGGCACCACATGCTTGTCCAGACATATGTCGACCTGCCATGCAGCTCGTTGGCAGGCATACCAGAAAGACCCACACCAAAGACCAAAGCGGTCCTCCCCTTGCCCTTCTGTGACCTCAAACCCCACTAGACCCCCAGTCCTCTCTGCAGCCTGCACCGGAGGTGTAGAAATAGGTGTGTCACAACGTAGTAGTGGTAGTACATCCGGCCAATCTACTGATATTACCAGACAAATTTCCCTGCCCCAGCTGCTGCAGCGCCGAAAGAAGTACGCTCCCAGCCATCCACATGCCCAGCGGTTGAATGCTAGCTTAGCAAAATTGCTAGCACTTCAACTGCTACCTTTTCAGTTGGTAGATTCTGCCCCCTTCCGTGAGTTTGTGGAATGTGCAGTACCTCAGTGGCAAGTACCCAAACGCCACTTTTTTTCACGGAAGGCGATTCCGGCTCTCTACCGGCATGTGGAAGGCAATGTCCATACCTCGCTGGACAGGGCGGTCAGTGGTAAGGTGCATCTTACCGCTGACTCATGGTCCAGCAGGCATGGACAGGGACGTTACCTGTCTTTTACGGCCCATTGGGTGACTCTGCTGGCAGCTGGGAAGGACGCAGGTCAAGGTACAGTAGTTTTGGAGGTTGTTCCACCACCACGCCTCCAAAACACTACAACTGCTTGTGACACACCTCTCTCCTCCACCCCCTCCTCTTCTTCTTCCTCTGTGGCCTCTTCCTGTGGTGATGTTGGCTCAGAACCAGCCGTGCTCCGTAGGCGTACGACGGGCTACGCAGGAATGCAGGCCAAGAGATGCCATGCGGTCCTAGAGCTGGTGTGCTTGGGAGACAGGAGCCACACTGGGGAAGAGGTTCTTTCAGCTCTGCAGGGGCAGGCTCAGAGGTGGTTGACGCCACGCCAGCTGAAGCCTGGAATGGTGGTCAGCGATAATGGCACCAACCTCCTCTCTGCCCTGCGATGTGGAAAACTCACCCATGTGCCCTGTTTTGTGCATGTTCTCAATTTGGTGGTGCAGCGGTTCTTGGGCAGGTACCCTGGTTTACAGGATGTCCTGAGGCAGGCCAGGAAAGTCTGTGTGCATTTCCGGAGGTCATATAATGCCACTGCTCGGCTGACAGACCTCCAGAGGGAATACAACCTGCCCAAGAACCGCCTAATCTGTGACATGCCCACCAGATGGAACTCTACGTTGGCCATGCTGCAGCGGCTGCACACGCAGCAGAGGGCCATCAATGAGTACCTGTGCCAATATGGCAGCAGAACTGGCTCAGGGGAGCTTGGGTTTTTTTCACCACGCCAGTGGGCCTTGATCAGGGATGCATGCACTGTCCTGTCACCATTTGAGGAGGCCACGAGGATGGTGAGCAGTGACAGTGCATGCATCAGTGACACTGTCCCGCTTATTCACATGTTGGAGCACACCCTACGTGGAATAATGGACAGGGCCCTTGAGGCAGAACAGAGGGAGGAAGAGGAGGACTTCCTTACCTCTCAAGGCCCCCTTTATCCAGACACTGTTCCTGCTTGCCCACCTGGAACACAGGAAGAGGAGGAGGAGGATGAGGAAGAGGAGGAGGAGGAGGATTGTATCAGCAGCATGGAGGTGGAGCCTAGCACTCAGCATCAACAGCAGCAGTCTTCAAGGGATCATTTACAGTCCCAAGGAACACGTGGACTTTTACGTGGCTGGGATGAGGTGGCTGAGGATCCTGTCGTCCTCAGTGACCCAGAGGACTGTGCCCCGAATGCCTCTGCAAACCTACGCTGCATGGCCTCCCTGATCCTGCAAAGCCTGCGTAAGGATCCTCGTGTACGTGCTATCAAGGAGAGGGATCATTACTGGCTGGCAACTCTCCTTGATCCACGTTACAAGAGTAAGGTAACGGATCTTATGTTGCCATCGCAGAGGGAGCAGAAGATGAAACTACTGCGGGAGGCCTTGCAGAAGGGTCTGTGCAATGCGTTCCCAGAACCGGGGGGATTACCAAAACCTGGCCCTGGACAACGTCTTGCTGAGGCTTCGGTGAGTCAGAGAAGGAGCGGTGGAGAAGGTGGCCGTCTGACCGATGCGTTCAGACAATTTTTTAGTCCGCAGCCCCAAGGTCTGACCGGTTCCAGCAACCATCGCCAGCGTCTGGTTTACATGGTCCGGGAATACCTAGCGGCAAGATCCGACTTGGACACCTTCCCCACGAAAAATCCTCTGGCTTACTGGGTCTTGAGGATGGATCACTGGCCAGAGCTTGCACAGTACGCAATTGAGCTACTGGCTTGCCCTGCATCCAGTGTTCTTTCAGAACGCACATTCAGTGCTGCTGGAGGCTTTGTGACCGATCACAGGGTACGCCTCTCCACCGACTCTGTTGATCGACTGACCTTCATCAAAATGAATCAGGCTTGGATCAACACCGGCTACCAAGCACCTGATGCTGATGTTACTGAATAAGAATTTTGTGTTGAAATATCAGATCCCTTTGAGACTGCTGATGCTGAGTGACTGTCCTGTTGTGCTGCTGATGGAATATCCTTCTCCTCCTCACTTTTCATGCTGTTAGCTAGTAAGAAATTTTGTTTTTCTGTGCTCCGCCACCAGTGCCTAAGGCCTAATTTTTCTGCCCCTGTTTAACAGGGGCGCCTAATAACAATTTTTGATGCAATACTTTGCACGTGGCCTAAGGCCTAATTTTTGTGCCCCTGTGTAACAGGGGCGTCTAATAACAATTTTTGATGCAATACTTTGCATGTGGCCTAAGGCACAATTTTTGTGCCCCTGTGTAACAGGGGCGTCTAATAACAATTTTTGATGCAATACTTTGCACGTGGCTCCTTGTTGCGCTCCAATTACAGATATTGGGAGGGGTTGCAGTGTTATGTTGCGCCTAATAACAATTTTGGATGCAATACTTTGCACGTGGCCTAAGGCCTAAGGCCTAATTTTTCTGCCCCTGTGTAACAGGGGTGTCTAATAACAATTTTTGATGCAATACTTTGCACGTGGCTCCTTGTTGCGCTCCAATTACAGATATTGGGAGGGGTTGCAGTGTTATGTTGCGCCTAATAACAATTTTGGATGCAATACTTTGCACGTGGCCTAAGGCCTAATTTTTCTGCCCCTGTGTAACAGGGGTGTCTAATATCAATTTTTGATGCAATACTTTGCACGTGGCTCCTTGTTGCGCTCCAATTACAGATATTGGGAGGGGTTGCAGTGTTATGTTGCGCCTAATAACAATTTTGGATGCAATACTTTGCACGTGGCCTAAGGCCTAAGGCCTAATTTTTCTGCCCCTGTGTAACAGGGGTGTCTAATAACAATTTTTGATGCAATACTTTGCACGTGGCTCCTTGTTGCGCTCCAATTACAGATATTGGGAGGGGTTGCAGTGTTATGTTGCGCCTACGGACACATTTTTATGCCCCTGTGTAACAGGGGCGCCTAATAACAATTTTTGATGCAATACTTTGCATGTGGCTCCTTGTTGCGCTCCAATTACAGATATTGGGAGGGGTTGCAGTGTTATGTTGCGCCTACGGACACATTTTTATGCCCCTGTGTAACAGGGGCGCCTAATAACAATTTTTGATGCAATACTTTGCACGTGGCCTAAGGCACAATTTTTGTGCCCCTGTGTAACAGGGGCGCCTAATAACAATTTTTGATGCAATACTTTGCACGTGGCTCCTTGTTGCGCTCCAATTACAGATATTGGGAGGGGTTGCAGTGTTATGTTGCGCCTACGGACACATTTTTATGCCCCTGTGTAACAGGGGCGCCTAATAACAATTTTTGATGCAATACTTTGCACGTGGCTCCTTGTTGCGCTCCAATTACAGATATTGGGAGGGGTTGCAGTGTTATGTTGCGCCTACGGACACATTTTTATGCCCCTGTGTAACAGGGGCGCCTAATAACAATTTTTGATGCAATACTTTGCACGTGGCCTAAGGCACAATTTTTGTGCCCCTGTGTAACAGGGGCGCCTAATAACAATTTTTGATGCAATACTTTGCACGTGGCTCCTTGTTGCGCTCCAATTACAGATATTGGGAGGGGTTGCAGTGTTATGTTGCGCCTACGGACACATTTTTATGCCCCTGTGTAACAGGGGCGCCTAATAACAATTTTTGATGCAATACTTTGCACGTGGCTCCTTGTTGCGCTCCAATTACAGATATTGGGAGGGGTTGCAGTGTTATGTTGCGCCTACGGACACATTTTTATGCCCCTGTGTAACAAGGGCGCCTAATAACAATTTTTGATGCAATACTTTGCACGTGGCTCTTTGTTGCGCTACAATTACAGTATGTTTGAGGGGTGCCCTTTTTTCTACAATTTTGCTTTCCCAAAAAGATAATGCCACCCCCCCACCACCCCTAAAATAATCGAGATATTGTTCCCACACAGCACGTGCGCAACCAGTATTAAATTACTTTGTTCTTATAATAATTTAATGTTGTGCAGGGACATTTCTAAACATGTGCCACTACTAGAGACACACAGCAGGTGTGATATTTGAAGGAATTTTTCATTTTTTTTTTTTCACTTTAAACATCATTAAAATCGCTGCTCCGCAAAAACGTCCGTTTTTAAAATATTTTTTTCGATTGATACATGTTCCCTGGGGCAAGACCCGGGTTCTGAAAGACGTTTACCAACATTAAATTGAATATTGGTCTTTAAAATGATCGTTTTTGAATTTGAACGTTCGAGTCCCATAGACTTCAATGGGGTTCTAAATGTTCGCGCGAACCCGCGATCTGTTCGAACGTTCTGATGCGAACCGAACCCGGGTATGTTCGGCTCATCCCTAATCAAAAACATGCAGCAGAATAGATCTGATAACTGATAAAGAAATTCGATTAAAAAAAAAAAAAATTATGGATGAGTTTGATAGCAGAAAGTAAAAAATATTGTGGTAGATTCACAGACAAGATACGACAGCGTATCTCCAGATACGCCGTCGTATCTCTGAGTCCGGCCGGTCGTATCTATGCGCCTGATTCATAGAATCAGTTACTCATAGATTTCTATTAGATCCGACCGGCGTAAGTCTCTTACGCCGTTGGATCGTAACTGCATTTTTACGCTGACCGCTAGGGGCGTGTATGCTGATTTCCGCGTCAAAATATGTAAATCAGCAAGATACGCAAATTCACGAACATACGCCCAGCCGACGCAGTACATTTACGCCGTTTACGTTAGGCTTTTCCCGGCGTATAGTTACCCCTGCTATATGGTGGCGTAAGTGCGGCGTACCAATGTTAAGTATGGCCGTCGTTCCCGCGTTGAATTTTGAATTTTTTACGTTGTTTGCGTAATTCGTCCGTGAATGGGGCTGGACGTCATTTACGTTCACGTCGAAACCAATGACGTCCTTGCAGCGTATTAGGAGCAATGCACACTGGGAAATTCCATGGACGGCGCATGCGCCGTTCGGGAAAAACGTCAATCACGTCGGGTCACACAACATTAACATAAAACACGCCCCCCTGTCCCACATTTGAATTAGGCGGGCTTACGCCGGCCGATTTACGTTACGCCGCCGCAACTTACGGAGCAAGTGCTTTGAGAATACAGCACTTGCCCGTCTAAGTTGAGGAGGCGTAACGTAAATCGGATACGTTATGCCGCCGCAAAGATACGCGGATCTACGTGAATCTACCCCATTGTTTTTTTTTTCAAAATTTTCTTTTTTTTTGTTTATAGCACAAAAATTTTAAACTGCATAGGTGATCAAATACCACCAAAGAAAGCTCTATTTATGGGGAAAAAAGGACATAAATTTTATTTGGATACAGTGTCGCAAGACCGCGCAATTATCATTTAAAGCAATGCAGTGCAGTATCGCCAAAAAAATGGCCTGTCAAGAAGGGGGTTAATTAGTTAATTATGTGATTGTAACACACCAATTTGTTCATGGGTGGAGTTTTGTATGTATAAATGTAAGATGAGTAAGACTATCATCAAAACGCGTTCGATTATTTTTATGCCACTAATACGTAGCCAATAAAATTGCAACACGGATGCCAGAGTTCCTGGCTCTCCTTCTTAGTTTCATCTTGTCTAGAGTGTGGGAGGATACCCTGAGCCTGGGCACGTGTATGTGAATTGTATGTCTGGATGCAATAGTTCCCCACAGTGATCACTGCACCTATGCTTCCATTTTCAAATGTATATTTAACAGACCCCAAAAAATATATACTTGGAGCTAAATTCAATTCAGGTCATAGTGCATGAAGATCAACCAGCCACCTATTGTATTTATGTGAACTGAAGACGAACATCGTACTCTAAGGACTGTAGTCTGACCATTGACCGCAGACGAAGGAGAATCTTGTCTCCTGGTTCTGCTGGACCTAAGCGCAGCCTTCGACATGGTAGACCACAAACTGTTACTGATGCGACTAGCCACGGTAGCAGGAGTCGCAGAAGGTGATTTACCATGGTTTTCTTCCTTTCTTGAAAACCGATCACAAACAGTTAAACTAGGATCTTTCAAGTCGGAAAAGCGTACGTGTCATGTGGAGTCCCCCAAGGATCCCCCCTGTCGCCGGTGCTTTTCAACATCTATCTTCGCCCTCTTCTTGATATTATCAGTAGCCAAGAACTACTCTATCACTCTTATGCAGACGATACGCAAATCTATTTTCGCATCTGCGACAAAAAGGATCATCATCCCAGTTTAGAGAAATGTCTCTCTTTGATAGAAAACTGGATGACTAAGAGTTATCTGAAACTCAACAGTTCAAAAACAGAACTCCTTATGTTTCACGCCAGCCGAAAGAGTCAACTGGCAACAACCTGGACACCGCCGCCCATTCTGGGCCAAATCATCACCCCTAGCTCCAAAGTCAAAAGTCTTGGGGTCATTTTCGACACCTTCATGACAATGGATGCACAAATAGGGTCAGTAGTCAGCGGAGCGCACCATCTGTTGCGCCTACTACGCAGACTTATTCCATTTATCCCCAAAGAAGACGTAGCAGTCGTGGTGGGAACAATCGTGAATTCCAGATTGGACTATGCTAACGCCCTCTACCTCGGACTCCCAAAGTACCAAATCTCCCGTCTGCAAGTCGTTCAGAATACGGCCGCCAGACTGGTGACTGGGAAAAAAAAATGGGAATCAATCTCACCTTCGTTGAGAACCCTTCACTGGCTGCCAGTAAAAGACAGAATTGCATTCAAAGCACTCTGCCTGACACATAAGTGCATCCATGGGAAGGCTCCGCAATATCTTTGCGACAAGATAGAACCTCACAACTCGAATCGCGTTCTGCGATCCACCGACCAAAATCTGGTCAAGGTACCAAAAACCAAATACAAGTCTAAAGGAGAAAGAAGGTTTGCCTTTCAAGGTCCTAGACTATGGAACGCTTTACCAACCAGCATTCGGTTGGAGGAAAACCACCTGACTTTCAGAAGACAGATCAAGACTCTGCTCTTTTGATGGCATGAGACACGAACAACTAGCGCCCAGAAGCGATTCAGTTCGCATGTGCCGCGATTTATACATTTTTCATTCATTCATTCATTCATTGAATAAAATTGACACAATGTGGCTTGCCTTCTACTCAGTATACACTTTGAACACTTGGTATAAATGATCCAGTCTGTTCATGCAGATGTCATACATTGAAAAAATAGAGAACTCTGCGCTATGGTAATAAAAATATAAATATATTAAAGAAGCTGCTCCCCTAAAGTGGTGTGAAAACAACTTAAGCAATGTGGGGGGTGTATAATAATAAGGGGGCGCTAATAGTAGGTGATAAATAAATTCCAAATTCTAGCTTGAAACAATATATTAACTATAAGGTCAACAATATAATAGTGATTTAAAGTGCAAGTGCTTATATAATGACAACATCAAAAAATAGGTGCAAACAGGTCCGAAAAATACAGCAATGGTCACTAAATGATAAGCATTGGTAAGTCCATGCATCAAATGGTTGACTTGAGAGTAGACACCATCACCACGGAACAGATATCAAACTGGCCACACCCGGTGAAAGGTTGAGGTAAATGCCTACTTACCTGGCTCCCAGTTGATGGTGGCTTCACATGTGGACTCTCTGACCAGAAGTGCATTCTTTGATCAAAAGTGCCTGAGTTAGAAACCAGGAGTTTGCTATCATCTGCTTCTGCTTGCAGATTTTTTTTCCCCTCTTTTTCTCTGACACTTTTTAAACAGCTTTTTTTTCTTTTTCCTTTCTGCTAATTAAGGGGAGGGTTTAATTGTTCACAGGTGTGTGTTTGTTCACAGGTCTTCACAGGTGAGTATAAAGTGGCTGTACAAGCTTCCAGAGGTGGCTTCACATGTGGACTCTCTGACCAGAAGTGCATTCTTTGATCAAAAGTGCCTGAGTTAAAAACCAGGAGTTTGAAACAGGAGGTAAGACAGGAGTCTTCATTATTATTTTTTTTCAATCACTGATCCAGAACAAGCTTGCAGCTAATAAAGTTGGAACTCTTGATATATAGATTCAGCGGTGCAGCATATGCTCTCATCTTAGTCTGCTCACCCCAGGGATAGTGAGAGCAGGACGCTCTCAAACGAGTCGGCTCTCCCCAGGGATAGTGCAGCCAGGCAGGGTCCTCCCAGCTCTCGGCTGCTGCAGACACAGCACAAAAAAAACAGGACTCCCACCCCCCCCCACACCCCCTAGGCAATTGATCCAGGGTTGCACCGATCGCCGTTAAGGGGTCAGGAAGGAATTTTTTCCCCCGATCGCTGCAGATTGGCACAGCACGCCTGGGGTTTTTCGCCTTCCTCTGGACCAATTGGGGAGAGAAGACTCAACGAGTGACGGCTCACTTGGACAGTCTTCCACCCATCACCATATAAGACCCCCCCAATCAACATTACTTCCCTGCGTTTTTTTTCTGCGACCATGGGTTACCTAAAATACTCTGCAGAAACTATCCGGGAACTAAAACCATTTGCCTCTATACTCCCAGTTGTCACCAAAAAAGCTCTAAGGAATGAGCGACTGTTGAGAATCAATCGACGATCAACCGTCAAAAACTACGCGCAGGTACCCCAGCCCAAGCGCATAATATGCGCTTTGGTCAACACAAGATCGGCAGTAAAACACCGACAAGAAATCCATGATTTCATCCTTCAACACGATCTAGACTGCCTCTTCATCACAGAAAGTTGGCTGACAGCCGACTGCAACACCATTCTAGCAGAATTGGTGCCAGCAAATTATCGCATTCAAATGCAAAACAGAGTGGGGCAAAGAGGGGGGGGCCTGGCGGTGATCCACAAGACTCACCTCTCGATCACCAAACCAGTCCTTCAAAACTCGCTTCCATTCATGGAAACCCTCACTCTGCAGCTGCAAACAAATCCCCAAGATACGGTCCATATGCTACTTTGCTATAGACCACCAGGCCCAAAAACGCACCTTCTCACTTCATTGACTGAATTCATCTCCACATATACCCTAAACATCAAACACCTTTTGGTGCTTGGGGATTTCAACCTCTGGGCCAACTCCTCGCTGGACCCCGTAGCGGACGCCTGCATCGACCATCTGGAAGGATTAGGTCTGCAGCAACTAATACAAGGCCCCACTCATGCCTCAGGCAATTGGAAATTGACGTCCTGGGAAATGAGCCGCAACCATGGACCGATCACCATGCCATCAAATTCACAATCACCAAAAACGCCAGCCCAAAAAAAAACGACAAAACCGGTGACAACTCACTGGACTAGATCTCAGAAGAAGCTCCACTCGGAACTCTTCAAAACAACACTAGGGAACAAAATAAAAACAACCCAACAAAAACAAACAGCCACAGAAACACTTGACGCCATCAACAAGGCGCTACTACAGTCAGCTGACTTAGTAGCACCAAAACGCAAAACTTGCATCCGGAAAAACAACTCCAGCTGGTTTAATGACCAGCTGACGTTGCTAAAGCAAGAGCGTAGAAGAGCAGAAGCTGCGTGGAAAAGGTGCTCTTCAGATAAAAACCACACCATTTACAAGATAATAACAAAGAAATATCACAAAGAAATCTTCACGGCCAAAAAAAATCATTTCTCCAACATCATCGCAAATGCCCTTAACCGCCCCCGAGAACTCTTCAAGCTGGTCACTCAGACTATGAATCCAGCTTGTTTAGAGGCCCCCAATTCTGATTCACAAGAATTTTGCAACAAATTATCGGATTATTTCATTAATAAAATTGAAAAAATCCGTGAAAGTATTCAGCAAAATGGAACAGTCACCAACTCCCCCCCAAATCACAAACCTAATACCCACATAAATCCGTCGCAACCACCAAAATTCACTCTAAAACCCATTTCCATCGATGCCACTAAAAACATCACCGGGACTCTGCGTAATAGCACAGCACCCAATGATATCATCCCCACTAAACTGCTGAAAGAAAGTGCCGATATACTGGCACCAGCTATCACGCAGCTCATTAACCAATCATTCAAGGAGGGCATGGTGCCCACCTTGCTAAAACAAGGTACAATAAAACCAATTCTAAAAAAAACTACCCTCGACCCCAAAGACCCAAACAACCGGAGGCCCATAACAGCTCTAAATGTCTTCTCCAAGGTAATGGAGAAAATAGTTGTACAACAGCTGCAACTGCATTTAGACACCCATAAATTACTCGATCCGTTTCAATCAGGCTTCCGTCCGGGTCACGGAACAGAAACGGTGCTGCTTAAAATATGGGATGGCGCTCTAGAGGCCGCAGACGAAGGAGAATCTTGTCTCCTGATACTGCTGGACCTAAGCACGGCTTTTGACACTGTAGACCACGGACTACTACTGGCTAGGCTAGCTGAAGTAGCCGGAGTCGCTGAATGTGTTTTACCCTGGTTCTCCTCCTTCTTGGAAAACCGATCACAAATAGTGAAACTGGGGTCTTTCACTTCTGAAAAACGTACGGTGTCATGCGGAGTCCCTCAGGGATCTCCCTTATCGCCCGTATTGTTTAATATCTATCTTCGCCCTCTCTTTGAAATCATCAGTAACCAGAAGTTACTTTACCACTCCTATGCAGACGACACACAACTGTATTTCCGCATCTGCAACAAAAAGGATCATTCTCTTGGACTAGAGAAATGCCTCACTCTAATAGATAACTGGATGACAAACAGTTATCTTAAACTCAATGGTTCGAAAACAGAACTTCTCCTGTTTCACGCTAACCGGAAAAATCACCCCGCGTCAACATGGACTCCCCCACCCATTCTGGGTAAAACTATCACCCCTAGCACCAAAGTCAAAAGTCTCGGAGTCATTTTCGATACCTACATGACAATGGATGCACAAATAGGGTCAGTAGTCAGCGGATCCCACCATCTGCTGCGCCTACTACGCAGACTCACACCCTTTATCCCGAAAGAGGACATTGCAGTCGTGGTGGGAACAATCATCAATTCCAGACTCGACTACGCAAATGCCCTCTATCTAGGACTCCCCAAATACCAAATCACTCGTCTGCAAGTCGTTCAAAATACGGCCGCTCGACTAGTGACTGGGAAAAAACCATGGGAATCAATCTCACCTTCACTGAGATCCCTTCATTGGTTGCCAGTAAAAGACAGAATCACTTTCAAGGCACTCTGCCTAATACATAAGTGTATTCAAGGCAACGCCCCCCAATATCAATGCGAAAAAATAAAAGCCCATAACCCCAATCGCATTCTGCGATCCACCAATCAAAGCCTCCTCCAGATACCCAAGGCCAGATACAAGTCCAAAGGAGATCGAAGATTTGCAGTCCAGGGACCTCGCCTGTGGAATGCACTACCAACCACCATCCGACTGGAGTCGGACCACTTGGTCTTCAGGAGAAAGATTAAAACCCATCTCTTCTGAGGTCAAGGGGTTCCTTACCCATGAAATGGATACAGCGCCCAGAGGCGATTCAGTTCGCATGTGTTGCGCTTTACAAGTCTCACTCTCTCTCTCTCACCATGACCCTTCGTATGAAAAAAGGATCAGGTGGGGCTTTAGTACAGTTGGTGGCCTAAGGTCTGTACTGGTACCTGGATGGGACTGGCCAGGAATGGACTGCAACAGAGTACTTATACATACAGTGGGGATGGAAAGTTTGGGCACCCCAGGTAAAATGTGGTTAATGTGCATAACGAAGCCAAGGAAAGATGGAAAAATCTCCAAAAGGCATCAAATTACAGATTAGACATTCTTATAATATGTCAAAGAAGTTAGATTTTATTTCCATCATTTACACTTTTTAAAATTACAGAAAACAAAAAAATGGCGTCTGCAAAAGTTTGGGCACCCTGCAGAGTTAATATCTTGTACGGCCCCCTTTGGCAAGTATCACAGCTTGTAAACGCTTTTTGTAGCTAGCCAAGAGTATTTCCATTCTTGTTTAAGGTATCTTTGCCCATTCTTCCTCACAAAAGTCTTCCAGTTCTTTGAGATTTCTGGGCTGTCTGTCACGCACTGCTCTTTTAAGGTCTATCCATAGATTTTCAATTATGTTGAGGTCAGGAGATTGTGAAGGCCATGGCAAAACCTTCAGTTGATGCCTCTTGATGTAATCCCCTGTGGATTTTTAGGTGTGTTTAGGATCATTATCCATTTGTAGAAGCCATCCTCCCTTTAACTTCAGCTTTTTCACAGATGGCATCAAGTTACCATCCAAAATTTGCTGAAATTGTATTGAATCCATTTTTCCTTCTACTCATGAAATGTTCCCTGTGCCACTGGCTGAAATACAACCCCAAAGCATGATTAATCCACCCCCATGCTTAACAGTTGCACAGAGGTTCTTTTCATTAAATTCTGTGCCCTTTCTTCTCCAAACGTACCTTTGCTCATTCCGGCCAAAAAGTTCTATTTTAACCTCATCGGTCCATAGAACTTGTTTCCAAAATGCATCAGGCTTGTCAATGTCTATATGTTCATTTGCAAAGTTCAAACACTGATTTTTGTGGTGAGGACGTAGAAGAGGTTTTCTTCTGATGACTCTTCCATGAAGACCATATTTGTACAAGTATCTCTTTATAGTGGAATAGTGTACCACAACTCCAGTGTCTGCCAGATCTTTCTGGAGGGATCGTGCAGTAAAACGTGGGTTTCAAATTACTTTTCTCACAATCCTGCGAGCTGTTCTGTCTGATATTTTTCTTGGTCTTCCAGATCTTGCTTTAACTTCCACTGTTCCTGATGACTGCCATTTCTTAATTACATTACGAACAGAGGATATTGACATCTGAAAACGCTTTGCTATCTTCTTATAGCCTTCTCCAGCTTTGTGAGCGTCAACTATTTTCAGTTTCAGTTTTCTAGACAACTGCTTAGAAGAACCCATGGTGCTGATTGTTGGGGCAAGGTCAGATGAGTCTGGGCATTTAAAACCTTTGAGATTGACATCACCTGGTCTTCCCAGACGATGATTGAAAACAATCCATGACACTGGCAGGTCTCAGCTTTGCAAAGGGGGCAGTGCATGCTATAAATTCTGAAGGGTGCCCAAACTTTTGCAGATGCCATTTTTTTGTTTTCTGTAATCTTGAAAGTGTAAATGATGGAAATAAAATCTAACTTTTTTGACATATTATAAGAATGTCTAATCTGTAATTTGATGCCTTTTGGAGATTCTTTCCATCTTTCCTTGGCTTCGTTATGCACATTAATACAAATTTTTACCTGGGGTGCCCAAACTTTCGATCCCCACTGTAGTTGCCATCATCCCAAATGGCTTTCAGCTATCCTAAAGGGACAATACATGAGAATCAGGAGGAATTGCAATAACCTTACAGATTATGAGATCCAATCCTCAGTTCTCACAACAAAATTTATAGAAAAGGGTTACTCAGCCCAAGTCTTGCAACAATGTCAGACACCGGTATCCCATATGAATCGGGAAGACCTATTGGTAACAAAAGCCAAAGTACCATTCAAAGTAGACATGGCTTTGTTGACAGGCTTTAACCGCCAGTACAAGTAAATGGAACAAATATTTAAAAAACATTGGCAAATTTTGTTAAAAGATAAAGACCTACAATTAATATTACCTGCAAAACCACAATTTATCTACAAAAGGGCACCTGGACTGTGAAACAGGATTGCACCCAATATCCCTGAACCTCCAAAAGCTTTGTCCACTTTTCTTGACAGAGAGGGTTTCTAATATTGTACTCGTTGTAAAGCCTGCAAAACGTCTAAAAGAACTAAAAGGAAAATTACCAATTTCCAATCAGTAGTAACTAAACATAATTTCAAAATCAAGTCGCTAATCACATGCGATTCAAAATACGTCACATACGTGTTGGAGTGCCCTTGCCCTAAGCAGTATGTAGGGCGCACTACACGTAAGTTACGTACAAGAATTAATGAGCATATCGCAAATATTGTCAAAGGGTTTTCGAAACATAGCGTATCCAATCATTTTAGGTTATTTCACAATCAAGATCCCACATTCCTTACATTTTATGGGATCGACATGGTTAAAAAGTATTGAAGAGGAACCAACCTCAAAAAATGGATACACTCCAGCCGGCAGGCCTCAACATAGATGTTGATCTAAACTGCTTTTTAACCAATGAGTAAGTTCTTAATGTTGAGGTACATTAATCAATTTTTACTGATTTATAGAGAATTCATTTAGGGATTGGTACTAATTTTATTTTTTATATCGGCACTTTTTTATATTAGCACCTTTTTATATTAAAATGAATTTTTAATAATTGTTTTATTAACTATTTTAAATAATTTATGTACCAGCAGATGTGTTGTGAATAGCAAGACTCACTTAGCCAGATTCAGGTAGACGTGCCTAACTGTAAGCAGGCGTAGCGTATCTCATATACGCTACGCCACCGTAAGTTAGAGAGGCAAGTACAGTATTCACAAACAATGGCGCTGTTACGGTTGCATAGTGTAAATGTGCCGGCCTAAGCGCGCCTAATTCAAATGTGGAAGAGGTGGGCGTGTTTTATGTAAATTAAGCATGACCCCACGTAAATGACGTTTTGAAAGAACGGCGCATGCGCCGTCCGTGGACGTAACCCAGTGCGCATGCTCCAAATTACGCCGCAAAGACTCATTGGTTTCGACGTGAACGTAATTTACGGCCAGCCCCATTCACGGATGACTTACGCAAACGACGTAAAACGTGAAAAATTAGACACGGTTCCAACATCCATACTTAACATTGGCTGCGCCATCTTTTTGGTGGTTTATCTTTACGCCTGAAAACGCCTTACGTAAACGGCATATCTTTACTGCAACGGGCAAGCGTACGTTCGTGAATAGGCGTATCTCGCTGATTTACGTATTCTAGGCGTAAATCAGCGTACACGCCCCTAGCGGCCAGTGCAAATAGACAGATAAGATACGACGGCGCCGGCGATGGTATCTTAGCAATATTTAAGCGTATCTCAATTTGAGAATACGCTTAAATATACGATGGCGCAGATTCGGAGTTACGACGGCGTATCTACTGATACGCCGTCGTATCTCTACCTGAATCTGGCTAACTGTGTCTTATAAAATGTAGTACCCAATTCGTCCACAAGATGGCTCTGCCGATTTATTTACTTTTAATTACTATATCTTATAAGACTGCAGTACCCAAATTCGTCCACAAGAATGCCGGTTTTTTACACTTTTATTTTGTGTTGTTCATGCAACCAATCACATCTCACCCAGGGTTATAAATACGACACCCATCATGTGACCAGAAAGCTTCCTGACGACATCAATAGATGAAACGTACGTGGAGGCATTCCTGGTCGTGTTCAGCCACTTCCAGATTTGGCACAGAGGGGCGGTGGAACGCACGCTACACCTACCCACGAGAGTAAGACACAGTGCAGCTGGTGCTCCACGTCACATCTAGCTGTAACACGCTTGATTTCTTAGTGCCAAGGTCTCGGCACTTGCACAAGTAAGTGGCCATTTGGCTTTTGTTTTTAATCTGTTTTACAATAAATCTCAGAACTTCACTATGGCCCTCTTTTCTTCATTTTATTCATGGTAATTTCATGGTAAACTGTTGGAGTCCATTCTTGGCCAGTCCCATCCAGGTACCAGTATAGACCTTAGGCCACCAACTGTACTAAAGCTCCACCTGATCCTTTTTTCATACGAAGGGTCATGGTGGTCTGGTAAGTAGGCACTTACCTCTACCTTTCACCGGGTGTCGCCAGTTTGATATCTGTTCCGTGGTGATGGTGTCTACTCTCAAGTCAACCATTTGACACATGGACTTACCAATGCTTATCATTTAGTGACCATTGCTGCATTTTTTGGACCTGTTTGCACCTATTTTTTGATGTTGTCATTATATAAGCTCTTGCACTTTAAATCACTATTATATTGTCGACCTTATAGTTAATATATTGTTTCAAGCTATTAATGCCCCCTTATTATTATACACCCCCCACAGATGTCATACATTACCTATATCATTTTGGAAAGTCACATCAGAATATAGTTCATGAAGAATGTATTTCTTCACAGAAAATTTTACTGTACGATGGTCTGTAGTGTTAAATAAACTCTGCCCTAGCACCACAGTCATTGTCTTCACGCTTGGCCTGAAAAGAAAAAAAACAGTGCATGCGTAAGATGATAATGCCTGACAGAAGAACAAAAGGCCTGACAGAAGAAAATTGAGAAGATCTAAAGCTGGCAATAGATGGATATAATTTTGAAGAAAAATTATTGGGAAAAGAAGGTTCTAAGAAAGTTTGTTTGTTTTTCTAATCATTGGTGGGTCAAATCAACATTCGTTTTCGACCGTATGATGAGAAAATTTGAAGAAGCAGGTTGAACAAATGAATTTATAACTGTATATGTGGCTTTTATTCAGTAAAGTCCATTAATTCAAAAATCTAATTTTAAAAAGAGATCTTTTGAATGACAAACTAATGTTCTGAATTTTCCTAAGACAGTTCTTAAAGTGTAAGTAAACCCCCTATTGTTTTTAGGCAAGGAAGCTGCCATCTTTGCCTCTGTTTAATCTACAATTGCTATGATGCTGAACATGTGATCAGTTATAACACCAGCAATTGGATTGTTTGACAATTTGGTTGAGAGCACAACCAATGAGAATGTTAAATTTCTGGCACGTGCCGCAAATGACACTGTTTTATGGATGGGTTTACTTCTGCTTTAAGAATTTTCTTTCGAAATTCTATCCATCTATAGCCAGCTTTAGTTGCCTATGAGTGCCACAGTAGAACAGGCACTCACAGAACTTTAAGGCCAGGTTCAGGATTCTCCACATCATGTGCATCAGGGATTGTGGGTCTCTGCACACTTTTCTTGCCCTTTTAAAAGATTCACCATTTTCAGGAATTTGTTTGAAAGACATTGATGCCATTATGACTAAAAAAAATCCTGCCACAGACAAGGCATGATGTTGTTCATTATTTCTAAGACTATAAAGGTACACATTTGGTAATTTTAAATTTTGTTGTTCAGAAGAGTGGTGGATAAAATAGGTGAAGTAAATAGAGGCAATCTAGAAGAATCGTTTTAAAACACCTTCACACTGGAGGATCCATATATTGGAATCAGTTTAACTG
Organism: Rana temporaria; assembly: GCF_905171775.1. NCBI lineage: Eukaryota > Metazoa > Chordata > Amphibia > Anura > Ranidae > Rana > Rana temporaria. The sequence goes on along the minus strand of NC_053491.1, from coordinate 232,454,063 downwards.
TTGTTTACAACTTTATCTATAAATGAAAACCAGAAATGAAAATCCCTACTGTCTTCAAAGTGGTACAGTACTTTTACTTAGACTTTTTAAAACACAAATTTGATAAAAGCCATGTGTGTAAAATAGTCCTTACTTATCATCTAAACAATGAGCAGCTGTTACAACCCAGCAGGAGGAGATCAGGGATCCACCACATAACTGTTGTCCCATATAAATGGCTGCCATATATGGATGAGAAGCAGGTAGTGCCACCAATCCTCCTACAATACGTGCGGTCATAGAAGGGCTTTTTAAGAACCTCTTTCCACAGTCTACAGGAATTGCCCGATTGACATCTTTATTAACTGCTGTACTGGTAGGAAGAACAGTGGTTTTAACAGGATGACTAGATGCTTTTGTCGGTAATGGAGGTTTTTTGGTTTGTGTTTGAGGTTTGCTTGTTGTTGGTTGTGGTGGACTTGATGGTTTTGTTGGACTGGCTGAAAAAAATAAAACACATTTACTATTATTCAAAGGTGGTGAATTATGTCCAGTTATCAACCAACCACTTACAGATAATGTATTCCTGTTCCAGAAAAATGGCAATAAACCCATGAAAGATTGATTACATAACTTAAGCTTAACTAATCTTAGTCATTATCAGAGAGCATGACAGTATAATAGTGACTAGTAGACTTAAAAACAATATTACAAAACCTCATAAAAATGTCTATAAAGCACTCCACACACAATTACACAAAAGAAAACTTAAAGCAGCATTGTCTCTAACTTCTCTTTAACTTACGAGCCAACCTGGGACTACATTACTTATCCAAATATCAAGATAGCGAAGAAGTATTAGGTTATAACTTAAAAAAAAAAAAAACTCTGTTTTGGTTGATCTAAGTATCTGTAAAGCTGTTTGTATGAGGAAATTGCAGTTCTGATTATAAATTAATGAAAGGGCTGCTATTTGTAAGCATCATTAACCCAAAGACACTATTGATACTAACTTGTTGTCAACAGAAAGCATTGCTCCTGCAATAGGAGTCTGTAAATGTTGCTGCAGTTCTTTCCACTAGGTCACTAGCTCCTATGTCAATGTAAGACACAGTAGTGACATAGTGCTTCTTCCCACTGTTCCCTAAGTACATGGGTGGGGTTGCAGGCATTTGGCACTTACAAAAGAGCTAGCCCCGGCAAACACAGGCAAAACCTGCCATACAGCACACGAAAAACCCACCCCACAACAGAATCTGACAAGTACGTTCTCCCTCTGCTGTTTGCATAGCGTCCCCTTCCGCTGTTTGCATAGCGTCCCCCTCCGCTGTTTGCATAGCGTCCCCCTCCGCTGTTTGCATAGCGTCCCCCTCCGCTGTTTGCATAGCGTCCCCCTCCGCTGTTTTTTTTACGTTGAATACTGTCTCCAGTCGAAAAATGTGTCAACATCACGCCAGCTGATCAACATATCAGCTGAAGTGACGTTTGATACTTGCAAAATTACTAGGAAGTCAGGAGATCTGAAGAAGAAGACACACTTCCAATCTACTGTAACAAAAGAACAGTTTAAAGTCAAACCTTTAATTACCTGCGATTCCGACCATGTCACCTATGTTTTGGAGTGTCCCTACCCACTTGAATATGTAGGTCGGACGACACGGAAACTTAAAACAAGAATAAATGAGCACCTGACGAATATAAAGAAGGAGTTCCCCAACCACAGTGTATCTAGACACTTCAAAAGTCATCATAATAGTGATCCCAGTTTGTGTACCCTTTATGGGATAGATAAGATAACCCAGCACTGGAGGGGGACCCATATGAGACAAGCTATTTCCCAAAATGAAACCAGATGGCTGTACAAATTGCGGAGTATGCAGCCTAGAGGTATAAATATAGAACTCAATCTCAATTGTTTTTTGTCTAATGATTAATTCATTGGTCCCAATCATTTTTCCTTAAGCCTTCCTTCAATTGTTTACTATTGGAGTGGTAAGATGTGGGTGCTCCTCTTTGAGAAACCCACTAATACACTCATTGACTACTAAGTTTTTTATTGACGAATCCATTATCATGCAATGGATCTATTAAATCCACTTTAATCATGAATTAGGGTATGACAACTTTCATTCCCTATAAATCCTTGTGTGCTCACACTCATTTTTATGTGATGTACTTAATATTTGAACTCTTTTTTTGTTATTTATGATTTTAAAGGAGTCTATTTATATTAGTCCCTTAATCTTCCTCCCAGCGTACATCATTTAGCTTATGGAGGGTGGGAGATAATATAGCGAAAAGGAGAGAGATTCTTTAATGTTTACATATTTTAGGATAAGTTGTGTAATTACATATTACTCTATAGCACCCCCAATAGTAGACACTGCTGATCTATGGAAGTCACACTGAAAAAAAGCTATACTTATCAGTTAGCATGTCAGTCTTCCAAAACCTGAATTATATTTCTTCTCTGTACAGGATTTAAGGTCCCTAAACACTATAATGCACAGTGAGTAGGTTGGTAGTAGTAAATGTGGTTTACATCTTAAAAGATCAACCCACCCAACTCAAATTTTTCAGCTTTAGGTAGGCGTTTGGGAAGATAAACCAACTGACACATTATTATATATATTTTTTTGAGATCTTGTCACAGACTTAACCAGGGAGCCTAAAGAGATAAGAACAGTCTCTCTTTCACCTTCAGCCCAGGGCCCCTGATAGAGCAGATAGGTGGCACAAGGGCATGAGTCTCTAACTGGTCTGGTCAGTAATATGTCAACTACCCCCAGTAGGATGACAGACAGAAGGCAGGTCACTGGAGCAGCAGGAAGGAACATGGCAACAGAATCACTGGATCAGAGGACAGGTAAGCAGATTGGTGTATTGACTTTGAAGCAGCAAGCAGGTGAGTAGTTGTGACACAGAAACACAAGATTTGTGCAAAATCAAGTAAGCCAGGTCTGCCACCGTGGCTAGATCAGGTACTGAGACGCATCAAGTGCGTGGTTGGAGTTCAAGCCGAAATCAGTACCAGACTAAAAGACAAGAATTGAAGGAGTAAGGAGAAGCGTAGTCGAGGTAAAGACTGAGTTCAGTACAAATGAGCAGAAACAGTTCTTGGCAAGCTGGGTCGGTATCAGGTAGTCAATCAGGAAAACACTGGACACAGACTCACTGCTGAAGACATGTTATCACACTCCATATGCAGTTATCCAGTTACAATAGCCAGCTTTGTACCAACTCCAGTAGCAAGCATGCGCACACATCCGTGCACACTCTGAAATGCAAACACGGTCAGAGCCAACTTGTGCTTGTGCACAGGTGATCACATTGATGTGCCAACTTCCATTCTGGCATGACCTCTTCCCATAGTCATGCGCAGTCTATTGCATTAGGGTGTGCAAAACCAATTTCAAACACGTGTGTGTGTGTATATATATATATATATATATAAATACACACACACACTCTTATAAATAACTATGAACAAACAGTTAAAAATGTATAAAAACATTTTTTAACACTTATCAATTTAAAAAAAAACATCAAATGCAGCCACTCTGCCAATCAAATGCAGCCACTGTGCCCATTAAATGCTGCCACTGTACTATCAAACGCAGCCACTGTGCCCATCAAACGCAGCCACTGTGCCCATCAAATGCAGCCACTGTGTCTCCTCCGCCCGCCCAGCACTTACCTTGTCTGCAGTGGGTAATGGCAGCCGTGTTCTTCTCCATGATGCTCAATGTCTTCTCCTGTCTTCTGCTATGATTGGATGCCTGATAGGCATCCAATCACAGTGCCTGTTTCAGCAAATCAGGTGACAGGTAACAGACCTGAGCACCTGATTGGCTGAGAGGCGGTTCAGTGTTAGGAAAGCGAATATTGATTTGCTTTCCTAACACAACGCTGAGTGAACAGCGATCGCCCAGCATGGCGCCCGCTGTTCACCTTTTTGGACGCTTTCAAACAACACCCACCGCTGTAATTCAGGCTCCCGGTGCTGGACACCTGAATAGGGGGTGTCAGTGGCGATGCAATGCATGAATCTATCTTTCTATGGTGATAGAGGGGTGGCAGGAGAGGAGGGGCGGTGCCCATGCGCCCCTTATGGACCCACCGCCACTGCTTCAGAGTCCACAGCATTACCCCTTACACCAGAGTAAATAGTGTTACATCATGTATCACAGTTTCTCCCTTAAACAGGGTTCCCAGACAGCCTCCCTTACACCAGAATCCCCAGAGTTTCCCTTTAAAACAGTGTTCCAGATAATAAGTATTTCTAGAAGGGGTCAGGTCAGCCATAGCAGCCCCCTCACAGCACAGAGTATTTTAGTTTGTATGACCAGACCCCTTCCCCCTTCCCCAGTATGTGTAAGCATTGCCCTCTATGGAACTACAAATCCCAGCATAGCAGGCTGGACTCTCATTTCAGCTGCTCTGTGTCCCACACAGTGTGACTGAGAATGACTGCACTTCACCCACCTCTCTCACTGCCTGCTGCAGTGCCATGCACACACACACACTTTTGGTAGTCTGTGCCCCCAACTTCCCCCTTACCAGTGACATTTCCTCAGTCCCAAGTCCCAGGCATCCTCCTCGCCTCAGGTTCTTGCATTGTCGGCACTGCAGGGTGGAAGCTGGGAGGCGGGGCACTCGGAGGCGGAGCAGGGAGGAAAAAGTTACCTCCTCCTCTGCCTGTGATGATCCTGGCAATGCTTTTCTCAGACAAAGGGCAGTAGTGGGCTGCGGAAGCCCCGCAGTGGCAGCGGGCAGGTCTCATTTAAAAACAGTGGGGTTAATCCAGCCCCGATGCTACCTCTATAGTTGTGGCTACTGCGTCCCTGACAGCAGGCGGCGGAGTGATATTCAACTGTAGCATCGGAAAATGCGGCCGCTTGCCTGCTCACTCCCAGGGGGCAGTGGCTGCACTCACAGGAGTTATACAGCCAAACAAAAAAACAGTTTCACTCGCATAGTCACAGCGTTCCTATTGTCCATCAGCAGAGGTGCCAGGATGGAGATCCTGCCAGCAAAAAAGCCTTGGGGTGTGCCTGGGCATTAGGGTGTGTCCAGGCACACCCTGTGCGCATGCCTATGCCTCTTCCTGACATATCTCTTCACTTGGGTTTGCAAACTTGCTGTGGCCGTTATATGCAGTTTCCACTCTTCTGTTGGACATATACATATTAACCAAGAATAAAAAACCCTAGTTGAATACACAGCTGTGAAAACATCTGCATTATGGTAAAAACTTCTGTGTACATTAGCAAAACAAAAAAAGTCCTTTTTAAAATGTCCAAAAGAATCCCTGTGCTATATGAAGAAACAAAGGGGGTTATTTACTCAAGGCAAATCCACTTAGCACTACAAGTGCAAACTACAAGTACAAAGTTCACTTGAAAGAGCACTGAAAGAGCACTGAAAGTGCAATCGCTGTAGATCTGAGGGGGACATGCAAGGAAAATAAAAAAGAGCATTTTAGTTTGCACATGATTGGATGATAAAATCAGCAGAGCTTCCCCTCATTTCAGATCTACCCCTCAGATTTACAGCAACTGCACTTCCAAGTGCACTTTCAGTGCAATTTCAAGTGCACTTTGCACTTGTAGTTTGCAATTGTAGTGGCTTTGCCTTTCGTAAATAACCCCCAAAGTGTCCAAATCCAACAAATTAAACAAGCTTCCTCCTTTACTTTTTGGTGATGACAAAAAATCAGTATCCACTTCAAAACATCTCCATGTATTCAGCGTGTACTGTATATACAGGTGCATCTAAAAAAAATGAATATCATTTAAAGTAAATTTAGTACAGTAAGTAAATTAAAAAAATGAAACTCATATTATATAATGTAGGTTCATTACACACTGAGTGATATATTTCAAGCATGGCTTTCTTTTAATTTTGATGATTATGGCTTTCAGCTAGTGAAAACCCAAAATTCAGCATCTCAGAAAATTTGAATATTGTGAAAAAGTTCAATGTTCTGTGAGCTCTACATCAGATAATTATTTTGGGGGTTCCCCGAGACCTATATTTTTTTACAAGGGGTACTCTTTGCATTTGGTCTGAAACAAGGTACAATTTGTGATGTGGGGAAATTAGGTAAACTGTTCCAAAAGTGTAATAAATATTAAAATAAATGTAAAATTTTATGGTTACACATGTAAGCTTAGAAGGATTGGTATACCATGTTAAAAGGGGCAGGCATTTGTCAATTGCTATGCATTAAATGATTGTATTAACACCTTATCTATCACCAGAAGGCTTCTTCCTGTTGGTTTTAGTGTACCTGTAGGCCGGTGGCAATGAGGAATATCACAGTGTTCCCAAGTGAGGGTTCCATTCTTCTGTATGAAGCACCAAGGCTGTGCATCTCCATCTGGGCTCCTGTAAATTACAACAAATTGCTTTGATTTAACAAGGCAGTGAAAAGATAAATGGTGATGCACAAAGTGGAAGAATATTCCATAGCACCCTAATAGAATTACTTGGTTGCTTTTTGAAATTGCTGCAAATAAAAGCATGATGTCTAGTCATTCATTACTTTGTGGATGCTGCTTCAGCCAGCTAGATAGGTAATAGGATAAAGGCCAACAGCAGGTTTGGAACAAAGCTCACAATACATCAACGACCTCCTCCAAGCACACACACAGGCACCGGGAGCCCAGGGTAGCTCTCAGGAGCTAAAAAATGGTTCACAGGAAGTGGGTTGAGTCATCCTAGACATTGTATAACCCAGAAGGCCAGCAGCAGCAGCGGCAGGAGGAAACATGGGGCCAGATTCACAGAAAACTCTGGCGGCGTAACGTATCGTGTTTACGTTACACCGCCGCAAGTTTTCAGCGCAAGTGTCTGATTCACCAAGCACTTGCGTGTAAACTTACGGCGGTCTATCGTAAAGACGTCCGGCGCAAGCCCGCCTAATTCAAATGGGGCGTGTACCATTTAAATTAGGCGCGCTCCCGCGCCGGACGTACAGCGCATGCTCCGTTTTGAAATTCCCGCCGTGCTTTGCGCGAAGTGACGTAATTTTTTTGAACGGCGACGTGCGTTTCGTATTCCCGGACGTCTTACGCCAAAAAAAAAATATTTGAAATTCGACCCGGGAACGACGGCCATACTTTAACATGGCTCATATAAAGTTAAACCATGTTAAAGCAGGCTTAACTTTGCGACGGGAAAAAAATCGCCATAAAATCTAATTTGCATACCCGACGCAGGAAAACGACGCAAACTCCACCCAGCGGCGGTCGAAGTATTGCAGCCTAAGATCCGAAGGCGTGCGAAGCCGTACCCCTGTCGGATCTTAGGGCTATCTATGCGTAACTGATTCTATGAATCAGTCGCATAGATACACTCAGAGATACGACGGCGTATCAGGAGATACGCCGTCGTATCTCTTCTGTGAATCTGGCCCATAGTCTTAGGTGAGTATTGCAACGAATGCTGATTTTTCTTCTTTTTTTTTTTAAGATGGACTAGGGAATGGATTTTTTAATTTACTATAAACTGGAGTTGTGCTTTAAACCTTTTAGACTATTCTATGATAGTATTAAGCAGAAACTAATGACTTTGTATTGTTTTATACCCCTTTTACCTATTTTGCAGGGTTTTCATCAATAAAATACTCACACACCCAGCAAATCCAGTGTTGTTGCTGCAGTTTGTCATTCTGCTGAGTCACCATCTTCCCTTCCTACATCATTGGGATTATTGGGCTGTCTCTGATGATGGCTTTGTGATTAGCCGAAAGGTCGAGGTAATGCCACGTCATCACGTTACTTCTGCCTAATCCAACATACCCGGGAATCGTGCACCAGGACGCCAACACAGGGGCTTATCCGTTCAGGGCCGATTACTCTTTACTTACTCGCCTGCTATATTTGCCGGGTGCCAGGACTATCAGGCACTCAGCAATGTAAGTGTAACCTTTTTATCTTTGTGGAACTAATACATTTTTAAAACGGCATTGCGCAATGAGGCTCTCTTCTTGCTCTTATCATCCCCATTCATCCTTATGAGGCACATTTCAACTTCAAAAGACGTCATCCTGAAGATTCGGGGTATCCCCACATGCTTACAAGACCACACTAACGATATGTGGTCCACACCCAGGGGTGAGTGTACATCTATGTGGGGCACCCAGTCTGAGCACCAACCCATAGGAGACATCTATTGAGCACTGAGCACCATATGGGATCGTTTTATGATTTCAATGACGTATTTTTAATAATGCATTAATTTGTTTAATAGTTTGTCTAGCACCTATATCAGATTATTTCTAGCGCAATTTTCCAAGAATATATATATATTATGTTTTCTGCTTCCTTGCAGGAACTTCTTTGGAAAGCCAAGTGGAAAAAAGAAAAGGGGTCTAATGCCGCATACACACGACCGTTTTTCGGGTTCTAAAAAAATTAAGTTTTTAAGGGTCTAGAAAAAACTAAGTTTTTCCAACCCGATCATTAAAACGGCCTTGCCTACACACGATCGTGAAAAAAAAAAATGCTCTAGCAAAGCGTGGTGACGTACAACACGTACGATGGCACTATAAAGGGGAAGTTCCTTTGACGCCACCCTTTGAGCTGCTTTACAGTAGCTGATTTTGTGTTAGTAAAAGACGATTCGCGCTTTTTTGTCTGTTACAGCGTGATGAATATGCTTACTCCATTACAAACGGTAGTTTTACCAGAACGAGCGCTCCCGTCTCATAACTTGCTTCTGAGCATGCGCGTTTTTTTCACGTCGTTAAAGCCCACACACGACCATTTTTTACAACCTTAAAAACGACAACGTTAAAAACGTCGTAAATAAATAGAGCATGTTCAAAAAAAATGTGGCCATTTTTTAGAACCCGAAAAATGCTCTGAAGCCCACACATGATCGTTTTTAATGACATTAAAAAAAAATGTAAGTTTTTAGAACCCGAAAAACGGTCGTGTGTAAGCGGCATATAAGTTTTCATTTATACCGATAAAGGTAAATGATGCTGCTATATAGAATAAGTGTAGGAACTTGGGCAAAATCTATTTACCATAATCTTAGATCTCTGTCCACTACAGCCATGTTTCAGTAAGTACCTCCCAAAGTTGCCTGTGTTATGTACATTTCTCTCTTCCTATGTCCTGCATCACTGGTCACATTTAAACTTCCAGGAGGGGGTCTGAATCTGCTTGGCAGTATTGAGAAACTTTCTAGCACTAACATTACTCTACGTTATTCCTTCTGTATGGGATACAGTAAGGAGCCAGTGGTAAGGACTTTCAACAAGCTTTGAGTTTGTGTCAATGAGCAAATGCAAAGTGTATTCAGGTGCATTCAGATTGCATTTGACACCAGTTGGAAATGCTTCTGAGATCATTTGTGATTCATTGAAAGGTGCATATGGCCTGCAGCTGACCTCCTCCTGACTTGCATGTGACCTCCTTCATAGCTGCATCAACCTGCTTCAAGCTGGTTTTACATTTCCATTGATGTTTATGGGGAGATGCAAACAAAAGCTCATCAATACTAGTCCTAACTGAAAACGACTCTCCTACATCACAGAGATATTTTTGGATCACCAGATCGCATACAATAGGGAATGTAGTAAAAGAGAGCTGCGCTACTGCAATCTACGGATGTGTCTGCTCTATAGACCAAGTACCTTTGATTTTGTGTCAATAAATAAACAATCACAACAGCATTTAGCATGCCTTTAATACTAAATGGTAGATAGGCTGTAACATATATGTTGTCTGCTCTCTCAGCATGATTGATATACTGTTTTATTTGTGAAAAAGATATATAGGCTAAAAATTGGTCAAATTTAATTTCCTGGCAGATTATGCCTTTTTACTTATTTCTTTAATGCTTTTTGACATACTGTACAGGGATAATAATTTTAGCACAGACCTTTTTTTGCATGCACTTATTTGTATTATTTATTTATGTATAGAGCTTGTTCGCCCCAAGCCTAGAATGTTACACCAAAAAACCAGAGCAGATAACTGATAACTGGTATAATATTCGTTAACACGGGCAGGATTCTATTATGATCTATTTACTGTACATTCCATGCAATGCCTAGGTTAGCCTAATTAAGAAAATGCTGTTATTGCTTAAGGAAAATTATGCTATGCCCTGATTTATGCCAGCAATTACAAAATGATTATTTCATAAAAAGACATACAAATAGATATTTTCAACTTTCGATAACATTTATTTTTCCAATGCCCATAGAAATCCATTCCCATGGAGGATAATAGTAATAAACAGACTACGATGCTGACAACAAGGAAAAAACCCAAATACATCTATAAAACATGCAGCTGCTTTAACGAAATGAGTAAACAGGTTTTTAGTCATCGGTGCTATAAAATATTCAATTACCCGACTATTTAAATATTTATTTGTAAATGGGTCCCTTTTAACATTTTCAATTATTCTTTTTAGGACAAACAATGTAAAATTAATGAAATGAAGGTGTTCCCTGAAACCAGCATATTCCTTTCAATCACCTCCTGGAATATTGACGGAAAGGACAGCCTCAGCCCACTCCCTTCTGCCTCTCAGACCTTGCTACTAAATCTTTAATAAAGCCAATAGTAACACGTAGGAGGTTCTTCAATGTGATATTTGCATATTACAGTGCTTTGTACAGTTATTTTATAAATTCCGCTCACCTCCCTGAGTATTTCCCACTAGGACAAATACCTTCAGCTAACTTTGTTGTGCAGCTCTGCTCAGAACCACTAATGCCTCGTTTCCACTGAGTGGATCGGTTCGGGTTGGTTCGGTATGGTACGCTATTTTGTTTCCATTATGAAAGCGGCCCATACAACCGAACCATACCGCAACATTCTGGGTCCTGCTTCAGATGTGTGGCCATAGAAAATGGTACGGTTCGGTTAGGGCGGAGCTACAATACATTCCACTGATTGGTGGACACACTAGGCATTTTTTCTAAACCCTGTATGGCCCCTGACAGTCCGACTTGCAGTGGAAACGCTCATCTGAATAGGCCGGACCATTCTAACCCTTCCAAGCTGTACCGACCCGAACCGTTCTGCTCAGTGTAAACGAGGCAATAGGTTTTCTCCCAAGAATGTTTTTTTTTTGCACTGCACATGCGTTCCAAAGTATGTTGTCTGATAGGAATGAATATGGCCACAGTGTCTGCTACATGAAGGACAAAACAGCTGTTTTCGGGAGAAAGTCTGTTCACCTCTGAGCAGGGCCACATAGTGAAAATCTCTGGATCAGAGCTGAAGGTATTAAACCTAGTAAGCAGCACTCAAGGGGGTGGGGGGATGTCTTTACCTTCCTTTTTGTCCAGAAGGACAAAGCCATTTTATTCAGGCATCATTCAGAGTCACCATCCACCCATCCAATTATTGGACTGAGATGCTTGTTTAGAGACACAGTCATGTTTATCCTGGTGCTTGTGCAGTGCTTGGCCGCATTAGCAAATTTTTAACACAGATCAGCCCTTGCAGCCACCACACCTTATAAATCGCTACAAAATTACAATATTGCAGTCTGATCAATGGGGGAAATGATACTAAGGAAATTCTATCTCCTGCCTGCAGAAGACTGATGACATCATCTCAGTGTAAGTAAAGTCACTGACTGGAGCTCGTTTATGGCTTTGGTTGGAATCGGAGTTCATCTAAAAAGTTATACTGTAGCATTGTGACATGTCAGGATTTTTTTATTTAATGCTGCGTACACACGATCATAAATTCCGACAACAAATGTTCGATGTGAGCTTGTTGTCGGAAATTCCAACAGTGTGTAGGCTCCATCGGACAGTTGCTGTCGGACTTTCAAATTTTCCGACAACAAAAGTTCTTGTCGGAAAATCCGATCGTCTGTATGCAATTCCAACGCACAAAAAAAACACGCATGCTCGGAATCAAGCAGAAGAGCCACACTGCCTATTGAACTTAATTTTTCTCGGCTCGTCGTATGTGTTGTACATCACCGTGTTCTTGACGTTCGGAATTTCAGACAACATTTGTGTGACCGCGTGTATGCAACACAAGTTTGAGCCAACATTTCATCAGAAAAAAATCCACGGTTTTGTTGTCGGAATTTCCGATCGACTTTAGCGCAGGATTAACTACATTCTGCATAATGCTGAAACATTGGGGTTGATTTTCTAAAGGCAAATAGACTGTACACTTTTGAAAGTTCAGTTGCCCTTTGCAAGTGCAGTTGCTCCAGAGCTTAATAAATGAGGGAGAGCTCTGCTGACTTCCATCATCCAATCATGTGAATGCAAAAAAAAGTTTTTTATTTTTTTTATTTCCCTTGCATGTGATTAGGTGTTCTTTGCAAAGTTAAGCTTTACCTAATTTACTAAGCTCTGAAGCAACTGCACTTGCAGAGTGCAACTGCACTTTCAAAAGTCTGTTTGCCTTTAGTAAATGAATACCATTTTGTTTTATCAAAAATGCATGAATCTACAGGTAACGTACAGTATAACACCTAGGTCATACTAATGCTGGACATAGATGGTTTGAATCTCAGACAATTCAGCAGGGACTGGTCGAGATTCTAACCAACAGGCTGAATGTATCCAGGTCCATCCATTCATTGACTTAGGTACAACCTGCATTTTGGATTTTCTGTGTGGTATTATTGCCAGCAGCTATAATCACTGTGTTCTCCCAGCAGGGACGGCTCCCCATGCCCCCCCTCCCCCTCCGCTGGGAGAACACAATAGCTTAGCTTAGTGGGAGAGACTCCCCCATAAACACAGTCAGTGATTACTGCTTAGTCACAATCAACCCATATAAATAGGCAGCAAATCTTCCCTTTTTGAGTATAGGTCCTTTTTTTAAGACTGAGCCATGAAATGTCTGCCTTCTGACACAAATTTACCATTCCTGCCTTGTAACATGTCTTCAGTTCTTTTGAAATGTTAGCATTTCTTGTCCACATTTGCTTATATTTCAGTAACAATCAGTGTTTGTTTCTCTGAGCACCAGGTTGTACCTTATCTTGATTTCTCACCTGCAGAATGAATGAGGTCCTATACCATGTTTCTTTGCGTTAGGTCCACTGTACGCAGAAACTTCATGTTGAATGATGTCAGACTCCCAGTTTAAACATGGTGTGCCTGTCACAGTGACCTTTTTAGTTCCTCTATATGTGGTGCCATTTCCAGATAAACAATTTTCATTTTTATCTATAATACCAAGATAAATATTAGATAAACATGTAGAAACATAGTTAAGTTGTTATGAGGCTATCAGTGTTTGCCTGATTGATATGTAAATTACAGTTAGTACTTACTTATTTCACAGCGAGGTCCCATGTACCCCTTGCTACAGCCGCACACCTTGCTATGCTTGATTTGAATGCAGGGTCCTCCATGGAGACATGAGTTGTCAGAGCATTCTATAAAAGCAGAGAGAAAACATATAAAAAACAGTGGTCATCAACCCTGTCTTTAGGGCCCACTAACAGGCCAGGTTTGCAAGATAACTGAAATACATCACAGGTGCTATCATTGCATTATTCTAGTTTGCATCTCCCCAAGGTAATACATAAAACCTGGCCTGTTAGTGGGCCCTGAGGAAAGGGTTGATGACCACTGATATAAAAGACACTTTTGTATTGTGTTTACATCAGGAATGTAGTGACATCACAAGTCACGATAGGCTCGGACAGAGGTGTTGCAGCTCTGTCTAGCCGCTCCCTCCAGCAGTAGATCACTGTTGCAGTACGCCAGCAATAAATCACTATTAAAGGTGATCACCTGCTGCACAGATGCAAAGAGGTCTAGATCTGGTGTCCACTAATTAGATTCAGACCCCCCGTGAAGAAAATAACACCCTAGATAGTGTAGCAGGATAACTTTTCAATCGCATGGTATGGTTCTTGGTATATGGTAGGGTAAAAAGTAAGCTGGACACCAGTCACATTAGTCTTTTTATTGCTGAGACTTTATTACTACAAGAGAGCATTTAGGGATGCAGGATAGCTGAACACGGCACAAAAATTGGACAGTTAACATACCGCCCAACTTTTGAACTTGAGAATGAGGGACATTTGAGGGAGATAGTAACCTGCGACATATATACCTCAACACAATCATTTAAAAAATACTTCCAATACATCTGGTTTTGAATGTACTGAAAATAGACAGAGAGATTAAAATAGAGGATCATAAAGGATCTGAGGAACCATGGGACAGAGCCAAAGAATAGAGCCACGTAGCACATAGGTGCAACTTGACCATGACTATCATTTGCTACTGTAACGCCTAGTTACTTTCCAGTACCGGTGCTATGTTAAATTTAGAGGGGGTCAGAGAGTTAGTCAACTCTGACCATGTTGATTTGTTCAAATTTGGGTCTCTGTCTGAGCTTTGGCTGTGCTGTGGGTCCATTCTGTTGTTTCTGGGGTGCTGATCTCACCCCAGGTCTGCATGTGCCCAGCAGCCTATCAGGATTGTTTGGCCTCGCTGTGCATGCTGGGAGAGAGTATTTATGAGGCAGACGCCATCTTCCTGGGTCTCTCCTCTCCTATTTGTGGGGAAAAAAGGACGCCAATTTTGTTTGGGAGCCACGTCGCATGACCGCGCAATTGTCATTTAAAGCGGCGCAGTGCCGAATCGCAAAAAGTGGCCCGGTCATTGACCAGCAATATGGTCCGGGGCTGAAGTGGTTAAAGAGGGATAAACAGAAACTGAACCTAGTTGCTGTATACAGTGCAGCATTGCTTGAACAAATGAACATCAGAAGGAAATAGTACCTCAAGTGTCAGAAATATGCAACATAACACTTAGGGCTCATTTACAACAGTGGTTGTAGGGGTGGTAAAACTGTGGCTCAACCACATGGCTTTACCACCTCACCACCACCTTACCACTTTAGCTGCAAAAGCAGCAGCCGGGGGTGTACATATGCACAAAGCTTTGCTCCCCTGATGTATTGGCGGGCACTACTGCCCACCGACCGCGACCCATTCAAGTGAATGGGGATGCTCTGCAAAGCATTCGTTTTTTAAATCGTACCACACCAAACCACATCGTACTGCAGTACGATGTGGTTTGTTGACCGTTAACAAGCTGTCATTAACAATTAATGGCACCTGCATGCATCTCACAAGTGCAGCATGGTTGCCTGAAGTGCGAGAAATGCATACAGAATGCCCCTTTCCTGTACTGTATTCCACTGTGAATCAAACTTTAGGGAGAGAGATTTGAGAAAGGGAAGGATCATTGTTATATGGAAGGAAGGATCACTATGGTATATGGAAGGCAGGATGATAAAGGATCACTATGGTACATGGAAGGCAGGAAGAAAGGATCACTATGGCACATGGAAGGCAGAAAAGAAGGATTACTATATTATGTGAAGGAAGGATTAGATGGAAGGCAGAGCGAGAGAAAATTTGAAAATTGGAAATTTCGAAAATTCGAGACTCGAAATTGCAAAATTCGAAAATCTAAAATTCAAAAATCTAAAATTTGAAAATGGTAAATTTGGAAAATTGGATTTCGGATTTCCGAATTTTTGAATTTCCGAATTCCGAATTTCCGAATTTTCTAATTTACGAATTCCGAATTTTCTAATTTCTCAAATTTACGAATTTTTGAAAAAAGCAAAAAAAGGAATATAACGAAAAAAAACTAATTTTCGGCAGTGCACATGTCTAGCTGTGTTCACTAGCCTGAGGCTGGCTGGTCTCCAGAGGCTCAGGCAGCAACATCAGGAGCACTGCTTTAAAGTTACCGCCCACACAATCCCTTCACAGGCACAGCATTGGCTGCATGCCGAGGTTTGTGGGCGGACACCGGGGGGCATGGGGAGGAGGTGGAGTATACCTAGCTTCCCTCCTCTGCCATTCTGCCGGCTGTAAAGCGGGCAGGTGAGCTGGCAGGCAGGTGTGCGGGAGGGGGCTGTGCTGGCTTGGCACTGAGCGTGTTAGTCTCAGCCTTGGCAGCCTCAGCGTGGCATAGCGCAGCGTGCACCTGACAAGTGGATTAGTGGAGTCAAATGCCGGAATTGGTTCTGGCATTGGGTTCCACTGTGGGATTCAGCCCAGATTTGTGGGACACCGGAATTTACTTGAAATCTTGGGACGGTTGACCCTCTGATAGCAGTCAAAGATAAGTTGATTAGTAGGCAATAAATCCTTATAATGTCCAGCAGTAGCTTCTACCCAGCTTCTCTGCAACACTATTGAGCAAGAATGTATACACTATAGCAGAGTAGCTAAAGTCCTTGGGCCTCTAGCACATGGCGAGACCCAAAATAAAAATAAAAACAAAAGTTGCTGTGTTGATGCTGGTCTTTCCAGATAATAGATCCTAAAACCTGAACTTTTAATGAAGATTTGCCATCCAACTTACATGTAAGTATAATGTGTCCTACAACACACCAAGCATGTTTCCTTCCCTGCACATATTTATACTTTATCTCTTGCAAGACTTTGTTAGTGTATAAAAAAAGGTATAGGTGGAATGGTGTGTCACAATGCATCTCCACCACGCCCACCTATTGTCAGGTAATCCTGCAGTAGCTTCTGTTAGGCCCCGTACACACGTCCGAGGAACTCGACGTGCCAAACACATCGAGTTCCTCGTCGAGTTCAGTGTTGAAGCCGCCGAGGATCTCGGCGGGCCGACTTTCCTCATTGAACAACAAGGAAATAGAGAACATGTTCTCTATTTGGCCCGACGAGTTCCTCGTCGGCTTCCTCGCTGAAAAGTGTACACACGACCGAGTTTCTCTGCAGAATCCAGCTCCGATCGAGTTTCTGGCTGAATTCTGCCGAGAAACTCGGGCGTGTGTACGGGGCCTCAGAAATGCATCTTCTCAACTTTTTTTCAAAATTCACAATGATAGCAGCATGGAAAACAAGGACAAAGGTTGCTAATGTGTGCATTTTCAACTCACGTTTCCCTGTTGTTGTTTTACAAACAGTCCTCTTCTCGCCGCAGGTGCATTCTTCCAAGATGGGGGGTTTGTATCTTAGCCACTTATCTTGGGGTTCAAAGTACTGTTGCAATGTTTCATCAAAGCATTTGTCTATAGGTAAAGAGAATCATAGGAAAATACAAATGTATCATTCTTCTGTTGAAGTTCTGGCACAGAGGCAGCAGGCATGTATAGCTTCGATATAATATTATGTGTGTTTTGTTCAAATATCTAACAATTTTCTGTAATTTATTTAAAGTTACTTTATTTATAAAAAAGCTGCTAAAGAAAAGCTTAGGTTAGCCTAGGCTTAGGTCTTTCTTTGGAAAAGGAATCTTATGCCCTGCACACACGATCCGTTCATCCGATGAAAAAGAACTGATGGATTTTTTTTATCAGATATCCGATGAAGCTGACTTTCATCAGTCGTGCCTACACACCATCAGTTAAAAAACCGATCGTGTCAGAACGCGGTGACGTAAAACACAACGACGTGATGAGAAAAATGAAGTTCAATGCTTCCAAGCATGCGTCGACTTGATTCTGAGCATGCGTTGATTTTTAACCGATTTCCCAGATAATTTTAAAACAAGTTCCTAGTTTTTTAACCGATGGAAAAAAAAATGGATGGGGCCCACACACGATCGGTTAGTCTGATGAAAACGGTTTTCATCAGACAAACCGATCGTGTGTACGCGGCATTATGCAGATGTGGACCTCTCCTTTTAAAAATGCTGAGTGTCTGGCTGTCAAGTTGATCCACTGGCTTGCAGCATGTTCCTAGGCAATCACTCAAAAAGTATTGAAGTCAGAACATTTTCAGAAGAGGCCAGAAATTTCAGGTTTCATATTTATTTGGTACGGGTTTCCTTCAAGATAATAAACATGAGCTTAGCCAAGGCAAATACTTTCCTATTAGGGTGGAATCGTTGAATGGGTTTTTGGATTATCATGACCCCAGTGAAGAAACCTTTGTTTCTGAATTCCCACCTGTACTGGCCATTATAAGAGTCTAAAGGCCCGTACACACGATCGGATTTTCCAATGGGAATTGTGTGTTGACAGGCTGTTGTCGGAAAATCCCACCGTTTGTATGCTCCATCGGAAATTGTTGTCAGATTTTCCGCAAAAAAAGGTTGGATAGCATACTTTAAAATTTTTCGACAACAAATGTGTGTTGTCGGATTATCCGGTCGTGTTTACAGAAGTCCATTGGACAAAACATGTAGTTTTGTGTTTGTTGGCCAACAATTGTGTGCCATTTGTATGCAAATTCCTGACCAACGCCCTTCGGACAAAAGTCCTACGTTTTGTCTGTGGAAAATCCGATCGCGTGTACCAGGCTTTATTGTCCAAGACAAATTGTCTATAAGGCCGGGTACACACGAACAAACATGTATGGTGAAAGCGGTCCGTCGGACCGTTTTCACCATACATGTCTGCCAGAGGGCTTCTGTACGATGGTTGTACACACCATCGTACAGAAGTCCGCGCGTAAACAATACGCGGGGCGTGTCCGCGGTGCCGCCTTTAAAATGCTTCCACGCATGCGTCGAAGTCATTCGACGCATGCGAGGGACGGCGGGCGCCTGGACATGTACGGTAGGTCTGTACTGACGACCGTACATGTCCGAGCGGGCAGGATTCCAGCGGACGGTTTTAAAACACGTCCAGGAATATTTGTCTGCTGGGAAAAGGCCCGGCGGGCAAATGTTTGCTGGAATTCGGCCCGCTCGCGCCCACACACGACCGAACATGTATGCTGAAACTGGCCCGCGGACCAGTTTCAGCATACATGTTTGGTCGTGTGTACGGGGCCTAAGAGGAGGAGTGGGATTCCTCAACATGAAGAACATAGCTGTAACTATCAGGGAGGGGATATGCTGAATAGTTTATCAGAGCATATAAGAAAAATATTCCTTAAATGTCTACAAATTCACCTATTTAACCACTTCCATACTGGGCCTATTCTGGCACTCCTCTCCTACAAAAATCATCATTATTTCCATATATTTTAGAAGCCCTGTTTGAACCAGTGACGGCCATTTGGGAACATGAAAGGCACCTAAATTCCAGTCCCTTGATGGAAATTTCCTGACTACCAAATAGTTGCATCCTTGCTTATCGGCATTACGTCTATACAGATTTAAATTGATTACAGGTGCCCTTGGGTGGTAATCAACACCCCAGTTAACAAATGTGCCACATCCTATTGGCAATTGAATTAAAAGAATATGAAAAAATTTACTTTATAGGCACATGAACAAGTTAAAAAAAAAATTATGTTTCACAAAAAAGTACATAATATACACAAGGTGCATCTAATAAATAGAATACAGCAATACAAATTATTAAAAAAGAGAGGGACCACGTGATTTAACACTGGAAATATATGGATGTAATCAATAGGAATGCCCACACTGAGTAGAGAGTATCTCCAGATGCTATTGAGGAGTGGAGTGGTCCAGTATACTTTGCATACTTGGCAGCTCGGGACCTTACATGGATGCAGTTTCAGAGGTTTCTTTTCTGTAGAGGATCCTTCTTTATTGCTTGCCTTTCAAATACGCTTAGTATTGATTGCAGCTTATAATGAGACTCATGAATGCCTGTTAGCAAATTCTTAATTCAAGTGATGTCCGTGGTGACTCTGGCTCCATTGAGAGTCTTATGAGACTCTAGGTTTTTGAGTGCAGGATTAAAAGTCAATCTTTAGGCAGCAAAAAATCCAATTAAGGAACAACTCTATTTTATCCAAGACTTCTGCATCCAGTTGTTTAGGCGTTCCTATAGCTGCCACAATATTACCATTACCATTTTATCTGGTGCATCCCCATATTTCCAATTCATACACTATCCATAGGGGCCTCTCATTTGGCGACGGGGACGGGTGATCCACCACCCCAATATCTTTTGGGGTGGGGTCTGTGTTTCAGCCGCTGCATTGTTGGGTGAGGGTGATTGTGTAGACACTCTCAATTAGCACCAGTTCATTGAAGCTCCAGAGGAAGTGATTTATTATATCGTGAAATGTAGAGCTATTTTTAATCTTTTCAAGAACCTCGTGGATACACACCAAGGAGATACTCTCTACTCAGCGTGGGCATTCCCATTGATTACATCCCCGCAGAAAGTGTATCATATCACTATTGAGTATTTCCAGTGTTAAATCACGTGGTCCCTCTCTTTTTAATCATTTCTATTGTTGTGTTCTATTTATCTATATTAAGAATCTCAGTCTGGGATCGGGTGCTCGGATCGCTGACAGGTATGATTGCTGTCATCCGGGGGCCTGTTTAGGAAAAAGTCTACTGGGAGGAGTTGCTCTTTATTCACCTAAGTCCTTTATTGAAATTGGCCTATGTCCAAGGCCCTAGAGCCGGGTCTGTGAGACAGACCTGTTCCTCCCAGACGGTTCAGAGTGACACTTCGGCTGCCAGGCCTATCATAGGGGTCTGTCCGGGGACACTTTACCCACTCCGAGCAGAGTGGCGACGAATTGCAGAAGTTGGTACTATACAGAGTAGTACTGACTGCTCCATTGTTATCCAGGCCTGATACCGCAAGGTTTTCTACTCCTATCCTTTCATCAACCTTGTCCTTCCAAACTGATGTTGATGTTGATGTTGGCCTGGAAATAAAGCATTGAAAACCTTTCAATTACTGTCTGGACCTTCGCTCACTATTTGTTCTACCACTGCACCCCTGGAGCCAGGGTAACTTAATTTGCCGATCCAAAATCAATCAGCGGCTCTTTCGGGGGTGAGCGCTACACCTATAAAGTCAATTTTTCCATATTCTTTTAATTCAATTACGTCTATACAGACAAGATGGTGTTGTTTCGGCTGAGAGGAGATGACATCCAGTATTATGAGCATAGGCAACACCCTAAAACCACAGAATGGCAGGATTATACTGATCATAACTATTATTTGTAGCGGTGTTCTACTATTTTATGTAGTGTTTGTCTGATTTATTATACATACTGTGCATGTGTTCTTGTTTTACAGTTGGTAACTTCTTCTAACTGGGTATGAGGTATAAAATATATGCCTTCTGTTAGATTTTTTTGTTTTTTTATGTTCATAATTTTAAAGTTTACAATGTTTTATTTCGGTGTGGTTCCCACAGGAAAGTGACATGTGAATGTTAATGGGAGAAGTGTATGCAGGGGTTAGTTTCCCTTTTAGTAAGTCCCCCTGAGTGGTTGGCGGGTGGAGTCATTACAAAAGCATCTTGAGTGGCCAATTCTTTATTTGAAACAGTGGGACACATTATGGCAGTGTTTCTCCTAAAGACAGGTATGTATGTATCTCAAGAAGAAGTGGGGGTAAGGCCTCTGGCCAACTTGGTGGGAAGAGGCAGCAAATCAAGGTCCCTAACTTGCTGCCATCACAGCCTTTGCACTATCCACATACCACCAGAACTATTAAACATTGGCATGTGTACCATGATTAATACTGCAACATTGCTTTTGTCTATTTACCTGTCTAGTTTCTCTCTATAGCTACAATACTTATACACCTTCCCACATGGTATCATTATTGTACAATATTGGGCATTTCTGATCTACTGGTTACATTACCGTATTTTCTTCAAGGCAGCTCCAACTAATATGCATATGTGAGCACGTTAGTGTATTTCCTGGCAAAACTGTCCCACACATAAGCCACACTGATACCCATACTTCATTCAGCGAGGGACAATATACAATATTATAAAATAAGATTCTTTTTATATACTTTTACTCTGACTTACAGTTAAGAATTACTGAACTTGTTAATGAAACTCATATAGGGTTTAATCACTGTATGCATCAAAATACAGTCATGCAACCTCACAACATAAAGCCCAGGGAAGCTTTGTAAATCTCTGCCTATAATTTATCCTTTTCAACTTACCTTTTTTGCAGTTCTTGCCTGTGTAGGGCTCTTGGCACACACATTTATAACCTTTTAAAGTGTTTTCGCATATACCTTTGGGTTCACATGGGTTGTCTTTACAGTGATCTGTGCATCATATAACAAAATGTAACCAAATCATATGAAAATGTCAACCACACTTAACATCAACTTAAACAGGTTTATAGGCTAGATTCCAAGATCTTAACAAGATCAAAAAACAAACTGTAATATGCAGACCGGAAGAATCCTGACTTAAAGTGGAAGTCCAGGCTAAACAAATCTAATCTAATCGTACATCTGCTCCCACCCCTATTTTAACTCCTATTCTAAATAACCTGTAGAGGAAAGATGTGTATGCTTACTTATTCTGAGAAAGCTCCAATACTGTCACATGAATGGCCCCCAGTGCCAGCTTCAGGAGAGAGGAGGGACAGCAGACAGTAAATTCCCATAGTAAGCCTATGGGTGGAGTTAGAAAGGGGGTTGGAGCAAATTTAAACCTGGACTTCTACTTAATTAACCTTTCCCTACTAGTTTATTGCATTACATATTAAAGTTACAAAACCCAGGACCTTGCATTTACTATATCTTGTCTCCCACAGTACACAGAACATGGAAATGCAATTATTTTAGTAAATATAAACTGCTAAATACCTTTTGTCATCTGCAGTATATAGCAGTCTTATGACTTCTATCAGTGTCTGGTTAAAGCTTGTAGGTTAAAGCTTGTAATAAATTGTAATACCATATTCTAAAGAATCATGCTGGTTTGTTGAAGAGCATGAACAAATAAAAATGAATATGGGAGTTTGTTGGTGGTCACTGCATTTAACACCCATCTCTTTCACACCACAGATAAAAAAAAACATCACATTACTGTAGTAGTCTGCCCTGGGATTATGTTAGATGTGTACCAAATGGCCAAATAGGCTGAAGCTAGAAACATTTTTTTCCATGTTTCTCACAGTCATCAAGCTGTACCCTGTAACAGTGGGGATACGTTTATAGATCAAGAAGACCATATGGTAGGTTTTTTATACCCTTTATGCCGCGTACACACGATCAGAGTTTCCGATGGAAAAAGTCAGACTGATTTTTTCCATAGGAAATTCCGACCGTGTGTATGCCCCATTGGAGAAATTTCATCTGAATTCTGATGAATTACAACTGAGTTTAAATATAGAACATGTTCTATTTTACTCCAATGGAATTCCGTCGGAATTCCGATGTGCTTTTGGCCGGGCAAAAGCCTGATCGTGTGTACGGGGCATAACAGTTTGTTTTCTTGTTTTTAATCATATTTTTTATTAAACCAATTAAAGATAATATGTTACCCCAAAATGTTATATTCCTGATATGTGCCTGTTGTAACATGTACAGTACTTATGTTAAAAAAGTATCCTGTGCTCCTTGTATTTTTTCCTTTGTCTGAAATACCTGGTGTTCCTGCCAGTCCTGCCATTTTCCTATTTCAAACTGACCATGATAAGTATAAGAGTACATCCATCCCAGTGCGGTCAGTTTTCTGGATATATGGGAGAACAGCCTGCCTGCCCTCCGATGGTCAGATTTGTACTGACGCGCCCCCTGCACAGCCATTTACTGGAAAGATCAGTGAACTACAGTACTCTTTCTCCACACCCACCTTTCCAAGCCCTTTATTCAGATGAGAACAGAAATTATACGATCACTTATTTAAAAAAAAAAGGAAAAAAATGTATAATGTGTTTTTTATGCAATATACACAAATGGTTTACCTTTACCTATTTTAAGATGAAAAGGTCATTTTACAAGGTAAGGGTTCACATAGACCGTACGTATGCAGATGCCATATTTGTAATGACTATGCTTTTAATTTTCTGTTTTTTAAATCATATTTTTTTTATTTGTGCATGAGCCATGTCTAAATTGTCAAAAACAATTACATTTTTTATTGCATTATAAATATTGCAATCATGTCTTATTGTCCATTGATTTGCCCTGTCAATGGTTTTCCTTTAATTAATAAAGATGCTTGGCACACTTGCTCATTAACAAGATTTTTTGGGGGAAATTAACTATGTGCACTATTATACTGTAATCGCATACTCTTTGAGCTGCTGGTACAATTGTGGTGGCAGTGCATGCGCAAATTGCTTACCTACGTAAAGGTACAAAAAAGGTATGTGC
Source organism: Rana temporaria (assembly GCF_905171775.1). Taxonomy (NCBI): domain Eukaryota; kingdom Metazoa; phylum Chordata; class Amphibia; order Anura; family Ranidae; genus Rana; species Rana temporaria. The sequence goes on along the minus strand of NC_053491.1, from coordinate 232,430,092 downwards.
TCACCCCCACTTGATTTATTGGGTTCCTTCTGCCCTGCACCTGTGATGACTCGCCCTTACCTGGACCCGAGAACACCCACACATTTTAAACAATTTAAATGGGCTTTATTTAACCACTTGCTGACTGCGCTATAGGCGATTGTTGGCTACAGCGTGGGAGTTCTGGGGGGCCTTCATATGAAGTGTCCATGCTAATCAGTGGCCTACAGTGCCGAGAGTGTTCATCACTGCCACTAAAGTGCTCATCAGTAACACTAAAGTGATCATCAGTGCCACTACAGTGCTCATCAGTGCCACTACAGTGCTCTATTAGTCCTCATCAGTGCCCATCAGTGAGTGCTCATTAGTGCCACACTATCAGTGGATCCTCATATGCACCCGTCAGTGCTGTAAAAATGTGTAAAAAATGCGTTTTAATTTTCTTTAACATTTGCCAAAAACTTCTGTTAAAATGACACATTCAAAAGTCTCATTATGCTACATATAATATAGGTTGGTGTGTATGCTTTTCAAAATGGGGTTATTTTGTAGGCGTTTCCATTGTCCTGGTGCTCCAGGGCCTTCAAAAGTGTATTCAAGAAATTAGATGTGTAATTTATGCTCCTAGAACACCTGACAGCCCTCCTTGAATGGTGGACCTCTGTATGTGGCCGGGCTGTGAAAAAGTCACACACATGTAGTATCACCATACTTAGGAGGAGTAGCCAAATGTGTTTTGGGGTATAGTTGCAAGTATGCATATGCCATGTGAGAGAAATAAACTGTTAATATGCCAATTTTGTGGGGAAAAAATAAATAATAATAATTTTGTTTTGCAAAGAACTGTGGGAAAAAAATTACAACTTAAAAAAAAACGCCAAGTCTCTTAATAAATGCCTTGGAATGTCTACTTTCCAAAAAGGGGTAATTTGGGAGGTATTTGTGCTGTCCTGGCTTGTTATGCCCGATACACACGGTCCAAAAATCAGACGACAGATCACGCATCTTTTCTCGCTTACTAGTCGCAAGTAGAAATTGAATAGGTTGCCAAAGTCACAAATTCTTGTGAAAAAATAAATTGGAAGTGATGTCATTTGTTGTAGTCTATTTGTATTTTCAGATGACAACTGTACTGACTAAACGAAAGTCGTACAATCTGGTATCATACGAGGAAATTTTTTGTGCTTGTCTGGTCGAATAATTTTGGATTGGCTCTTAAAAGCTCTGTACCACTGATCCGATTATTGTACAATCGCATCGAATTGGTATTTTTTGTCCGATTTTCAGATCGTGTGTACGGACCATTAGTGTCTCAAGAAATGAGATAGGCCATCAGTACATCAGGTGCGATCAATTTTCAATGATTGGGACTATAGCTTGTAGACTCTATAACTTTCACAAGGACTAAATAATATACCTTGATTTGGCTTATTTAATAAATAGAGGTGAACAGGCAAAAAAAAAAAAACACGTTTCGACCATCAGGCCTTAATCATGGCCAAAATGTGTTGGCTTTTTTGACTGTTGTTCACCTGCATTAATTCAACAATGTTTTAGCCGACTTCCATGGCACCGGCCTTTTTCCCTTTTTTTACATGGAGCTGAGTGCTGTGTTTTTAAGGCTGACCAAGCATTACACAGGAGGTAGTAGCTTGGATGCACCTGTTCCTGTGCAGTGCCATGTTGGACTGGACAATGAAGATAGGTGAAATATATATATTTTTTTTAATCCAACAAAGTTTTATTCAGTTTGCAGAGGTACAAAGTATACAAGGTCCCCTTAACATTGCGGGGACAAAATAGCAACATAGATTAAGACATCCCGTACTCGGTAAGTATTTATATGCAGGAGGTATGGCCCCCTCCCCCCAAACCTTTTCAAACATCACCATCCCGCAAAGTAGCACCGTCCCCATCTCACCCCACATTAACGCCCAAAAGTCTATCCATCACAAGGTCTACCGGGGCTAGACCTGGCACATCCAACCACTTTGCCCATAATTTCTCAAATTTGTGGGTATTACCCCTGTGTTGATACACCACTTTCTCCAACCTTAGCACCAGCCCAATGTTATTAATCCATTCAGCCAGAGTCGGAGGAGCCTCAGTCCACCAGTGAACCATAATGAGTTTCCTTGCTTGGAACAGAACCCTGTGTATCGCCTCTCTGTCCGCTTCCTCCCACTCATACTCCTCCAGAGCCCCCAAGAGACAAGCCCTCGGGTCCTGTGGAAGGGCCACGCCAAAAGTTGAATTTACGGTACTCACAACTCCCGCCCAATACGTGTGGAGCTTTGGGCATCTCCACAGCATATGGATCAGATCACCATGGTCTCTTTTGCACCTGGTACAGGTTGGATCAAGCTGAGGATTCATCTTATGGAGCCTGTGTGGGGTATAGTAAGTGCGCAGCAAAATATACAGTTGTGTGAGCCTCTGTGAAACATTCAGCGAGCATTTGCCCACTGCCTAAAAGATTTCTTCCCATTGTTCCCCGTCCAGCTCGCCCGCATCCGCCTCCCACCTTTCCCGTATCCTCAGGAGATGCTGCTTCATCACGTACTGTAGCAGAATGGCGTAGCACTGAGAAATAAAGCCTTTTGATGTCCCAGCATCCCCCAGAAGATCAAAAGCAGGGGTCGGCGACAGGCACCACTCGGAGGAGCGACCCTGTGCCGCCACTGCGTGCCTCAACTGCAGATAGGAGAAGTGCATAGTCTGGGGCAATCCAAACGCCCCCTGTAGTACAGAGAACGAGCGGAGCACCCCGTTACTGAATATGTGTGTGAGGTGCGTGATCCCATACTGTTTCCACCTGGCCCCAGACTGCAACTTGGCCAATTCAGTGTATGTGTCGTTCTGCCATATAGGGCTGTATTTCGTGTAACCCTCCGCGTTTTGCACGTACTTGACCTTATTCCATACCTTCTGAATTAAACTAAAAGTGGGGAGCTTCTTGTGCGGTTTAGCAAAGGCTTGCGCCTCCAATGCCTCAGGGATCGGCCTTCCGCCCACGGTGTGCTCCATAAGCTTTTGAGCCGAGGATCTCACCGCCGGCCGAAACATACCAACCAGTTGCTGCATCTGAGCCGCCAAATAGTACAGCCAGGGGTTTGGCAACGCCAATCCCCCGCCGTCTTTAGGTCTGCAAGTGTTCCAGTTTAATCCTAGGCGTCCTATCTTTCCATATGAGACCTCGGAAAATACTATTTACCGTATGGAAAACCTTCAGGGGTATAACCATAGGGGTGTTGTGTAGAAAGTACAACAGTTGCGGCATGAGTATCATCTTAATAAGATTCACACGGCCGGCAACCGACAAGAACAGGGCCTTCCAAGTCTTAACTTTGTCTCTAAATTTCAGAAGTAGGGGAGAGATATTTAGATGGATGAAATCCCGTGGCTTAGCAGTGATCTGTACTCCCAGGTACTTAAAGGACCAAGTAACGGGTATGGGGCATACGGGGTTGATTATCTACGTATCGTCGCCATCTAACAAAAGTAGTGACGATTTTGCCCAGTTTATAAGCAAACCAGAGAATTGTCCAAACTCTGTAATTGCCATCATAACTTCCCTGAGGGAGGGGTCCGTGTCGCCCAGCAGAAGGAGAGTGTCATCAGCATATAGCATCACTTTTTCCTGCATGTCACCATAGCAGAATCCAGTGATGTGGGGGTTAGCTCTAATGCCAATGGCCAACGGCTCAATAGCCAAGGCAAAGAGCAGGGGGGACAGGGGACATCCCTGCCGCGTCCCCCTCCTCAGTGCAAAGCTCCCCGATAATGAGCCAAATGTCCGTATCGCCGCTTGCGGCTGACTGTACAGCAGCCGCACCCAGGAGATATAAACAGGGCCAAATCCAAATTTTTGCAACACGGTCCAAAGATAGTTCCAATCTATGCTATCAAAGGCCTTTGTAGCATCTAGGGACAGCAGAGCCCTACTACCCATATTATCCGCCCGTGCCTGCATGTTAAGGAACAGCCTCCTCAGATTAACCGCCGTGGACTTATTGGGCATGAACCCAGCCTGATCCCCATGAACCAAGGAAGTCACCACCCCATTCAGCCGAATGGCGAGCACCTTGGCCAGTATCTTAATGTCGCTCTGTAGTAGTGAGATGGGGCGATAAGCCCCCGGGTCCACGGGATCCTTACCTGGCTTGAGCAACAGTACTATATTTGCTTTGGACATTGAAGGGGGCAAAGTCCCCCCTCCCTGGCGCTGTTAAAGACTTTTAGAAGCTGTGGCAATAACACCTCGGGATATTGTTTGTACACTTCCATGGGCAACCCGTCCTCTCCCGGGGCTTTACAGTTAGGGAAAGCACTGACTGCCTCCTGTAGCTCCTCGACAGTGATTGGTTTTTCTAATATGGTACGCTGGCTATCAGACAGCTCCGGGAAGACCATTTGGGCCAAATACCTCTCTAGATCCTCCTGGGTGTACATCGTGCCAGAACTGTACAGGGTCTCATAGAAACCCGCCAGTTCCTGCATAATCTGGTCTGGCTGAGAGACTACCCCTCCTGACCCTGATCTTATAGCCCCTATCGCAGGTGAGCGTTGATGGGAGTTTGCAATCCGCGCCAATAAACGGCCGTTTTTGTCACCCTCCTCAAAGAACGCCTGCTTAGCAAAAAACCTCTTCTTCTCCGCCGACGAGGAGAGCAATTGCTGGTAGGCAGACTGAGCAGCCTGCCAGGCCTCCCTGGTCAGGTCAGAAGGATCAGCGACATATACCCGCTCCATTTCCTGGACCCTGTTCTCCACCTCTATCAGTAGTGCAGTCGAGGCCCTCTTCACCTCATTCACTCCCCTTATAAGCAGGCCCCGAAAATACGCCTTGAAAGCATCCCAGTTTAGCACATTCAGCTCCATCCCTTCCCCATCAGCAAAATACCTTCGTATGTCCTCCTCTATTTCCACGTGGGATCTTATCAGCTTCAGCCAAAAGGCATTCAGCTTCCATGGTGCCTTAACCAAGCCCCCCTGCGGTGCCACGCAGAGCTGCACCACCAGGGCAGAGTGGTCAGACACACTGCGGGGTCTGTGTGATAGGTCCGCTATCAATGGAAGCATGCTCGAATTTCCCACCCCCAGGTCTATTCTTGATAGGCATCCATGCGTCTTCGAAAAGCACGTGAACTGCCTGACCTTGGGATTGCGGTGTCTCCAGATGTCCACCCAGCCCACCTCTTGCAGCAACCGCGCCAGGGGAGTACTCCTAGCGAGGGCAGAGGGACCGGGGCCCGGGTGTCTATCTGCCACCTGGTCTAGACAACAGTTAAAGTCGCCAATCACAAGCAACGGGACATTCGGCCTACCATCCAAAAAGGAGAGGAGGAGCCGGAGCACCGCTGCCGTGAACGGCGGGGGGGATATAAACACATGCCAAGACACATACCAAATTACCCATTTTGCAATGAATAAACACATAGCGACCTTCCGGGTCTATAACACTGTCAATTTCCTGAAAATCCAGAGCATTGTGCACTAGTACACTCACCCCCCTAGAAAAGGAGGTGTGTGTAGAGTGATATGCCTTACCCACCCACCTGTATTTCAAAAAGCACACAGTTTCCGCTGTCAGGTGCGTTTCCTGAAAGCAGATCACCCCTGGTAAAAATTTCTTCAAACACATAAATAGCATCGTGCGTTTCAGTGGAGAGTGCATACCCCTCACATTCCAGGATACGATAGACACCTTAGCCATGTGTATCTTCCATTATCATCAAAAAACAGTATACTGAAGAGCAAACATATATAACTGGCCCCTCTCCTGGGAGACAGGGCCCCCCCCCATACCTGTTCTGTCCTGCACAGTGTCTCGCACAAGGGCTGAAGGCCCAAGTCTGGTGTGTTGTACCTCTTTCTTTGTATGGTGGCTGAAAAGATTAAAGTTAGCAAAACTTGTGGACCGAACGGGTCCAAAAACATCTTGGACCGCTAACAGGGCGGTTTCAACACTTTGTGCGACTAATCGTCGACTTACTTCAGTCACATCAACCATCAGCACAGTACTCTTTACGTTTAGGTCAGCTCTTCTCACTTTGTGTCACCAATCATTGTGTCCCCCAGCCAAAGGGAAAAATAAAAAGATTCAATCAGATAAAAAAGTAGGGGATCCCCCCTAAACAGAAAAAAGGGCCAACCGTTGAAGCATAACAGCTCTTCCAACATGTGCACACTAGGTGCCTGGAGGCAAAACATAAGATATAACTTGGGACAAACTTGCACATGTCTCACTCCCCTTCCTCCTGCACTCTGCGTTGCAAAGATTGCTCGTTCCGATCCAGCCATGACATGGCCTCCTTGGCAGATTCAAAGAACTGGGCTTGACCCCGCACCACCACCCGGAGCTTCGCAGGGTAGAGCATGGCATATGGGAGTTGCAGAGCTCGCAGCCGTCGTTTTACATCCAAGAATTTGGCCCTGCGCCTCTGTACCTCTTGTGAGAAGTCCGGGTAGAAGGACACCCGGACGCCGTTGTGTTGTATGTTCGCTCGCTCCCGAGCCTGGCGCAGCACCGCCTCCCTGTCCCGGTAGTGAAGTAGTTTCGCCAGGATGGATCTAGGGGGGCCCCCCTGCTGTGGTGGGCGCGAGGGTACTCTGTGGGCCCTTTCCACTGCAAAAAATGGTGACAGTGCATTTTTGCCAAACAGTTCAATCAGCCAGTTCTCCACAAACATGGTGGGGTCCTTGCCTTCCACCCTCTCCGGCAGACCCACTATACGAACGTTGTTTCGTCTGAGACGGTTCTCCATATCTTCCACCCTGTCATATGCGTCCCTCGCCATCTGCAAGGCAGCTCTAGTGTCCTGGGCCATGGGCTGTATCTGGTCCTCCACCTCGCTGACTCTGCTTTCCACGGCTGTAGTACGTTCGCGGATTTTCTGCATATCCTGCCTCAGCAGTCCAAAATGTTCCTTCAATGTGTCCACAGAAGCTGTACACTTATTTACTGCTTTGAGTATATCAGCCAACGTGGGCTGCGCGGCATTCGCAGCCTGTGTGTCTGCGGCCTGCTCATCCTCAGGCCTAGGGCCTGCTTGGTCTCTGTCCTCCTCCTCCCCCCAGTAAAGTGGGACAGTGTCCTCCTGTGCTGCGGGCCTAGTGTGGGGCGCATCACCCGAGCGGGACGGTTGTTCCGGCCCCCCCGTCCCAGTCATCTTCTGGGCATAATAAAGCATGTCCCTGGGGGGGGTCCTTACCCTGGGTCTTAGCCGTCTTGCTTTGTTTGGGCCCCGTTTTGTCCGCTCCACGAGGCGTCCCTTTCCCAGCCAGCGCGGCGGCGCCATCTTGGATTTCCATCCCCGCTGCCTCCGATTGTCCTTTGCGGGTCATCCCCCTGGTGCAGAACGCCGGTGGTGGTACCGCTGTGATCCTGGGAGCACGGGCTTCCAGCATATGGTGGTGTCGAACCGGAATCGTGGCCGGGGGAGGATCGATACCGGATCAGCGCCGGGAGCTATGAGAGATGCGTCCTCTCACATGCCTGTCCTGGCCACGCCCCAGGTGAAATATATTTAAAGGATGACAAGTCACAGGCTATTGTAGCTTTTAAAGCTGCAGAATAAAGAAATGTACCATATAAAACTGTACCTGTGACTTTGGACCCTTCCACACAGAATGACCAGCGTTTGTCTTTGTCAAGGTTTCTTGTGAGTGAACACCTAATTAGAAAAACAATTGAGAAAGCAGCTGTAAAACATAGAAGCAAACAATGCACAGATGCATATTAAAGCTGAAGATCCCTTACAAGGCTCAATGCTATGATGGAAAGAAATGTCAAACTCCTTCAGCTCAAGCTGTGCCATAAACGGTGCAAGTATCACATTCACAACAAATACTTAAATCACACTATGAGCATCACACTACAGTACGGTCACCCAATATATTTGCAGACTAATTGTTTTTTTTGTGCTGTTCTGTTTACATTGGCCCATGCCTGGTATGCACTTACTTCAGGTGAGTGTAGAGATAAATGCCCCCTGTGATAAACTGGAAAGCACCAGGTTCTCAGTGCCAAAAAATAACTGTAATGTGTATGCAGAAATCTTATGAATGCCATCTATCTCAAAGCTGGAGTAGATGTTAATGGGAATGAAGGTTATTGGACAGTGGAAAATTGGCCAAAGTGATCTCTCCATGTTTTAGAAATATACCCATATTTACACACTACTTGTCTTTTTTCCCTCAAACCTTTAAAAGAGAATTTACATATAGTAAATCAACATAAAAAAAAATAAAAGCTCTGAGAAGATCCCTTTCAATTGATAGAAAACTGTATTTACATAGGCCTTATGTATCATCAAATCTAAAATATAAACATTTATCGTAATAATCCAAAGAAACCAATTAGTTTCACATTTCAGTCACAATACTATCCGGCTGTAGGCTTCAATCTATAGCTGTTACAATATTTAGACAAGCTGATAAGTCAGGGCTGGTATGTTTATTCATTTCTATCTTGTACTCCCTTATTGATTTGTTTGTTAATAGGAAACTAAAGCAGTCCATACATTATGCAATTTTATTACCATCAATCACGGGTTGAAGGAAAGAAAATTGCTTGATTCTCCCTTTTAAACCAGTCAGTGATGATGGGGGAATCCCTCCTACAGTGCTATTGTGTTTGCTGGTGAGCAGCCTTCCTCACCAGTACAAGGTTCACTGCTGGCAGCTATAGTGGCAGGTGTTCTATCGGGAAATGCCCTCCATTGAAAAATGCCTCAGATGGGTCTGTGCATGCGCAGTATGCAACGTCACTCCAGCTGATGTGTTGATCATCTGGCGTGACGTCAATATAGCACATGCACAGATCGTCAGTGCAGAGAGAGAATGAAATTGTCAGATTCTGCCTCACTGTTGCAGGGCGGGTTTTGGCTGAATTGAACTTTGTATTTTTCTGTCTGTTGCACGACGGCTTGAGTGCGCCAAAAGTGAAGTTTGATAGAGTCAACTTGACGCGTTTCGTCATTAGGCTTTCGATAACGTCGCATAACGCGTCAAGATGACTCTCTCAAGTGTCACTTCCGGCCAGGGGAGTGAAACACACGCTAGAAGCTGAATAATTACCATGTCTCCATACTAGCAGGGCCAAGGGTTTTCTAGTGACGCTGGTTCTGTCATTTTGACAGTTTTTAAATAATTAGTTAAGTTGTTTTTAACAATAAACCTAAGGATAATACTCTATGAGGATTTTTCTTTTCCATATATCACATACTGTACACTATTCATTCTGGAACCCCCGGAGCCACTTTTGGAAAATATCCACTATAGAGGAGATAGTAGAAGACACCAGAGGATACCAAATTGGGTTTGGTCCCCAGCAAATGACCTATAAGCACAGTAGACTCTTTTTGCTATAAGGCAAAGAAGTCCAACACATCTGGTGAGTTTGGATTTTTACACCACCTTCAGCAGGAGGATGTATTGACATTGTTGGGACACGGAGCACTACAGCACCTTTTGCACTAAAATACTTTATTGCACTAATATCACTTTATGCACTTTAATCATTGTCACTTTATATTATTTGATGCATCATTATTTGTATTTGGTCTACACACATCATGCAAAAATTCAAGGAATGTAAATATATTTATTCATCCTAGGTTGTAAATGCATATAGAAGTTGATCACGGGCGTAGTCTTGGTTGTAACCAGGACTTGGCTGACTAATCCTTCATTTAAACTTCTCTTGAGTAAATAAAAATCAAAGAGAGTTGAAACTTCTTGCTTTGTGTCTGTGTGTCATTTAAAGGTATACACAACGTGTCTGAACTGAAAGTTCACAGGGTCATGGCTGCACAGGAGAACATGCATTATCAAGCAACCCCCCGATAGGTCAGGGCTATATATTCATTCAGGTTAATCATTTTGTTTTCTCATATCCCTTATGTTAGAATGGTTTGTTTTCTTAATTAGTTTCACATATTCAAATTAATTTTGTATATTTGGATTTGTTTTGTAAATTCATTGTTCTGAATCAATTTATATTTCAGGAGATTGGCTATATTTGTTTTAACGTGTTAATCCATTATTTCAGAGATTACTTATGCACTCTAGGTTGAATGGAGGTGGATCCATCAGGATCTCTGAATCATAACATAAGGAATGGAACAAAATTAACGTGATTGTAAACCCTCACCTTTAAACCCATTGGGCCAGATTCTCAAAGGGCTTACGACGACGCAACGCCATTTGCGCCGTCGTAAGTCCTAATCTGGCCCAGCGTATCTATGCGACTGATTCTTAGAATCAGTTACGCAAAGATATCCATTAGATCTGACAGGCGTAAGGCTCTTACGCTGTCAGATCTTAGATGCAATTTTTTTTCCCGCCGCTAGGTGTTGCCGACGTTGTTTTCCCCGTCGTCTATGCAAATTAGCTATTTACGCGAGATTCCCGAACATTTGCGCGGTCGACGCAGGGAATTTACGATGTTTCCGTAGCTTTTGCGACATGTAAAGTTGCCCTTGCTCTATGAGGGGCAACCAATGTTAAGTATGGCCATCGTTCCCGCGTTGAAATTTAAAAAAGTACGTTGTTTGCTTAAGTCGTCCGTGAATGGCGCTGGACGCCATTTACGTTAACGTCGAAACCAATGACGTCCTTGCGACATCATTTAGCGCAATGCACATCGGGAAATTTTAGGGACGGCGCATGCGCAGTACGATCGGCGCGGGAACGCGCCTAATTTAAATGATCCACGCCCCCTACCTGGATCATTTGAATTAGGCGGGCTTGCGCCGGAGAATTTACGCTACGCCGCCGCAACTTTACAGGCAAGTGCTTTGTGAATCAAGCACTTGCCCGTAAAACTTGCGGCCGCGTAGTGTAAACGAGATACGTTACGCCCGCACAGTTTTACTCCAATCTACGAGAATCTGGCCCATTCAGTTTAAAATAGAAGTGAAAGGCAAAACGTGTGCATAAAGATATATATATTTATATATATATGTATATATTCCCCTTTATTATAAGTGATCCCATAAACTCTGTTCTCAGCTGAAAAAGAGCTGGGGGAGGATAAACAGCAGTACGCTGATCTTCCCAGTGAATGGCTGTGCAGGGGGTTTAGGACAAGTCTGCTCATTGAAGGAGAGCAGGCTGAGTTCACAGCACAGCTAGAGAACTGACCAAACAGTGTGGTCAGTTTTAATAGTAAAGCAGAGAGAGTGGCAGGAACGACACAAAGGAAGCAATACAAAGAGAATTGGGTACTTTTTCATAAAACTACATGGTACAGCAGCCACGTATCAAGAATATGAAACATTGGGTTTATATACTCTTTCATTTTGGATTTATTCGTTATGTTATGATTCGGAGATTCTTTTTTTTTTATTATTTTTTTTTTTTTTTTTTATACTTCAGACTCCACCTCATAGAGTGTGCATTTACATGCTCATGTTCTGCGTACCAGCCCATTGCATCTCTATTTCGGTTTTGCATCATTAGTGTCTTCTTGTTTTTTTATGCTAGTTGTTTTTGTTTTCCACTTTTGTGGTTTTTTTTTTATATTATATATATATTATATTATTTTCTTGAATACATTTTTTACTTCTTTTGCTGGACATATACAAAAGTTTTCCCTTAATACTTCACCTCCCCTTACCCGTCCCCCCCCCCCCTCCTATCTCACCAAAACAATCTCCTTATACCTCTACTTCTCTCTGATTTTTCTATAATGGCCTCAAGTGTCTTCTCTTAATTTTTCCGCGTAACTCCACGATTTCTTAAAAGTTCTCCAATTTTCCCATTTCATATTTTGTAATATGTTATTACCCTCCATGTCCTCCTGCAGTTCCTCCATATTATACGTTTCTTCAACCGCATCGATCCATTCCCAGATCGATGGGCATTCCACCTCTTGCCAGCCCCTTGGAATTAATCTTTTGGCAGCATTCAATAGGTGTGGTACCAGCGATTTTTTATAACTTTTAATGCCTTCTTCCCCCCCGTGGAACAGGACAACCCATGGGTCCATCTTTATCTTTTTCTTTGTAATCTCTTCGACGCAGGCCAATATTTTTTCCCAGTACCTCCTTATCTTAGGGCATCCCCACCACAGGTGCGCCATATTTCCTGGTAAACCGCATCCCCTCCAGCACTCTCCAGTCTGTCCCTCTTTAAACTTCTTTAATTTGTCTGGTGTCATATACCATCCGGCTATGCATTTAAAACACATCTCTGCTGTGCGATTATCCACCGCGGAGGAGTGTGTCAGGGTCAGCATTTTCTCTATTGTGGTCCTATCCTGATGTGTCCCTAGTTCCCTTTCCCATTTTTTAATGAATGGGGGTATGTTCTGCTCTTCCATCTTCAGTAACATCTTATATAGTACCGAGATAGATCCTCTGGCATTTTTTGTAGAGCATATTTTTTCCAATTCCAATAACTGATCTCCCGACCTCAGTGGGTGTGGAAGGTCTTGGATAAAATGGTTTAGTTGCCGATATCTCCATTCATTAATTTCCAGGAAAGAGTTTTTTAATTTCAACTCCTGTAGTGTTAAAATGTGACCTTCCTTCATTATATCCCTTAATTGTATAGTGTCCATTTTAATCCAGTTTCCCCCCACTTGTGTTTTACCTGGTGCAAAATAATCATTATTCTTTAGTGATATAAGGGGTGAATTGTACTCTTTCACAATTTTTTTATAGACCGTGTCCCAAACTTTAAGTGCATTTTTAGTTATCTCGTGTGCGTTTTTATCTATTGTCCTAAATTGTGGAGGGTTCCAAATTATCTTATCTAACCTTGCCTGTGACAATTCATTTTCTACACTAACCCACCTTTTTTCTTTGCTAGCTCTGGCCCACTCCACCACTCTTGTCAATATCACCGCCTCATAGTATCTCTTGACATCGGGGACCGCTAATCCACCCTTTTTTTTTGGTTGTTTTAGGGTCTGAAGTGCTATCCTGTGCTTCTTATTTCTCCATATATAATTCATTATTAATTTTCTAAGGGCCGAGAACAATGTCCCGGGGAGGGCAATGGGGATCATCTGGAACTTATATAAAATTTTTGGCAGAATGACCATTTTGCAGTAATTAATTCGTCCTATCCATGATATTGCCCTGTTTTCTACCCTTTTTGTTTCTGTCTTAATTTCATTTAATAAAGGGATAAAGTTTATCGTATACATCTCCCTAGTAGATTTTGCTAACAGTATTCCTAGGTATTTGAGTTCTTTAACCCAAGCAAATTTGTACTTCATTTTCAGGAGTTGTTCTTCTATCTTGCTTATGTTAATACTCATAATCTCCGTTTTTGTGATATTTAATTTAAAATTTGAGATTTCTCCGTATTCGCTACAAAGGTTTAGAAGGTTTGGGATTGATGTTTTAGGTTCCATTAAATAGAAGAGGACGTCGTCTGCAAAAGCTGCAAGTTTATGTTCTTCCTCTCCTATTTTAACCCCTTTTATTTTTTGAGAGTTTCTGATCCTAGCCAGCAGGGGTTCCAATGCGAGCACGAACAGTAATGGCGATAGAGGGCACCCTTGCCTTGTACCGTTTCTCATTAAGAAGGTTTGAGAGAGACTTCCGTTTATTTTTATTTTGGCCGTGGGGAACCTGTAGAGAGTGCCAATCCACTCCATCATCCTCTGTCCAAACCCCATTTCCTTCAGGGTGTGCAACATGAGTCCCCAGTCTACCCTGTCAAACGCTTTTTCTGCGTCTATCGACAGAAGTAGGCCTGGGGACCCCGCCGCTTTCATTTTCCGGAGGATTAACAGTGTTCTAACCCCATTGTCTCTCCCCTCTCTTCCCTGGACAAAACCCGTCTGATCCGGGTACACCAATCTCGCCATTTCCTGTTTAACTCTCCCGGCCAATACCTTTGCAAACAGTTTTAAATCTGTATTGAGCAGAGATATCGGCCGGTATCCTGAACAGTTTCCGATGTCCTTCCCTTCCTTAGGGATAACGGTGATAGTTGCCTCTGATGCCTCTTTACTTAGTTCGTACTCCTTTCCAAGCCCATTATAATACTGGCATAGCCTTGGCAGAAGTATCTCCTTAAATTTTTTGTAATACATTACTGTAAAGCCGTCTGGCCCCGGACTTTTACCTGAGGCAGAGCTTGATAATGCTACTTTAATTTCGTTTTCCGTTATTTGCCTGTCCATCCCCTCTGCGTCTATTTGACTGACTTTTGATTACCTTGCTTCTTCTAAGAATGCTAAGATTTTTTTGTCTTTCTCCCCTTTTTGCCAGCTTTTTTGTTCTACTGAGTATAATTTTTCATAATATAATCTAAATGTTTCAGCAATATCTTTTGTTGTGTGCAGGACCTCTCCTTTTTCGTTTTTAATTTTATCTATATAATTCCTTGATTTCTTTTTTTGTACCATCCGAGCCAGATGTTTGCTTGTTTTATTTCCCCACCTATATCTCTCCCTTGCCACCAAGTTAAATTCCCTTCTTGTTTCCCGATCAATAAGTTCTTTAAGTTCGTTCCGCTTATTAACTAGGTCCAGATAAATATCTCGTTGTTTACCATTTTTCTTATGTATTAGTTCCAGATTGAAGATCTCATCTACTAATTTTTCCTTCTTACTATTCATTTCTTTTTTCCTCCTTGCCCCTTCGGATATTAACACCCCTCTAATCACCGCCTTATGGGCATCCCATAATGTTGCTGCCGAAATTTCATCTGTCTTGTTTATCTTAAAATATTCCTCTAATTCTTTTTTAACCCTCATTAAACTTTTCTCTTCTATTAGTAGTTTCTCATTTAGTCTCCAATTTGGATAGGTCCTTTGATTGCCTATGATATTTATGGATATACTGATTGGAGCATGATCGGAAATCGTCATGGTCTCTATTTTTGTCTCGACCACCGCATCTAACATTCTATGCTCAATAAAAATGTGATCGATCCGGGAGTAACTCTCATGTACGTGAGAATAAAATGTATAATCTCGTTTGCTTGGGTTAAAGATCCTCCATGTGTCTACTAATTGGCTTCTATGTAGACTACCTTTTACCTTTCTTAATTGCCTTTCTTGAGTCTCTAATGTTTGGTGTGTTTTATCGGCCTTTGTGTCCATACAGAAATTTAAATCTCCTCCCAGTATTATCTTTCCCCTCCTGAAATCTTTTAATTTCCCCAGGATTCCCTGGAGGTATTTCATCGGGGAGGTATTCGGTGCATATATGTTTACAAGAGTATATTCCTCCTCCTCTAGTTTTCCCCTAAGAAAGAGGAATCTACCTTCTGGGTCTGTCAATCGGTCTGTTAACACAAACCTAATCCCCTTAGCTATCCCGATTGCTACCCCTCTGGCCCTTTTAGAAATGGTGTCACCATAGAACCATATGGGGAAGTCAGGGGAATATAGCTTTATGTTTGATCCTAATGTAAGATGGGTTTCTTGTAGGAGGACAACATCTGCCCTATACCTCTTTAGTTCCTTTAGTACCTTATGTCTCTTTGATGGACTATTGAGGCCTTTTACGTTATAAGATAGGCATTTAATTACCGGCATCTTGGTTGTTGGTTACAGTTTCTTCCGATTGTTTTGGTGAGATAGGATATCTTCCCCCCTCCCTCCCTTCCCTTCCCCTCCCTCCCCTCCCTCTCCCCCCCTCCCCCCATCCCCTCCCCCCTACTCCCTCCCCCCTCCCTCCTCTCTCCCCTTTCGGCCATTTATTGGCCACTGAACCATCTTCCATGTCTGGTCCAGTTTTCTCTAGGTGGGGTCCTAGGGTAGCCTCCCCTCCGCTCCAATTCTGGAGCGGGGGAGAGGGGGGACGGGTGGGTCCCCGACCACCGGGTTTCACCCCAGGAAAAAGAACCGAGAACAAATAAGGTAAGGGGAGGAAAAAGAAAAAGACAATAAACAAATAAACAAATAACCGAGAACCAAGTTCTCTATAACTAAATCATTGTGGGTTCACTAATCTTTCTCCCTCTCCTTCCCCCTCTCCTCTATTCCCACCCTGGTAAATCAGGGATCTGGATATCCAATTTTTTACAGAATTCTTCTAGGTCCTCCGGGAATCTAAGTATCGTTGATCTTCCGTCTTTTGTGCCGATCAGACATGCTGGATGTCCCCAAGTATATTTTATGTTTAGATCTATCATCTGTTTTAACAGTGGTTTCAGTGCTCGTCGTCTTGCTAGAGTCTCAGCCGATAGATCCGAGAATATCTGTAACTCAATCCCCTCGAGGACTATCGGGGGTTGACCCCTCAGTTTCTTCCACACTTTTTCTTTGTCCTCATATAGTCGGAACCTGACTATGACATTTCTTGTACGCTCTGCGTTGGCTCTTTGTGGGTTCCCCACCCTATGGACCCTTTCGATCCTGATGGGATCTTCGATTGGTTTTTCCAGGAGGGGGTTGAAAATCTTCCTCATTATTTTCCTGAGGTCTTCTCCCCTTTCCTCTGGGATTGACCTTATCCTCAGATTTTGTCTACGGTTTCTGTTCTCTTGATCTTCTATTTTGTAGAGGATAAGTCTCTGCTGTCTTTGTGTCTGATCTATTTGGTCTTTTATTCCTTTAACTTCTTGTTCTACCGTCTCTGTTCGTTCTTCTATTGTAGCTATTCTAGTCATAAAGTGTCCAAGGTCTGTGCGTAAGTTCTGAATTTCCCCTTTGATTTCCTCCTTGATTCGGAGATTCTAAAGGATCCACCTCCATCAAACTCAAACACAATAAGTAGGAATCATCATCTTCTTTCACTTTTATACCCTACTGTATTTATTGTAATATTTTTATGTAGTATTTCAGATGTTTCAAACATTAACAAAAGTTCAGAATGAAACTAATGAATATAAATACATTTTGTAGTTTTGTTATAATTTATTTTGTATTCGTTGAAATAAATTTTTCTTGTGATTTGGAAATTCAGATACATCTGAATCTCTGAAAAAAACAAAAATATTATATGAAATTCGGATTCTGAACAAAACGACTCTCACATGTCTTCTGCCCATAGTTTAATTTAAATTTCTATGGTCAGTTTAAAGTGGAGGTTCACCCTAAAAACATTTTTTTTACATTAGAGCCAGCATAGTAAGGACATTTCATTTCGGCAGGTTTTTTTTCTCTGTACTTACCTTTATATACTGATTTTGTCCAAGGCTTCCGCGTTCTGATGACTCCGGGACTGGGCATTCCTATCCCAGCCTCAGGGTTCCGATGACTGCGGGACTGGGCGTTCCTATCCTTCTGTTCGATGATTGACGGCTTGTGAAACAGATGACCTGTCGCACAACGCACGTCACCAGATTTCCGGAAATAGCCGAGCTGCGAGTCGGCACTATACGGCGCCTGCACCCGCCGTGTAGAGCTGACTGCGCAGGCGCCGTATAGTGCCGACTCGCAGCTCGGCTATTTCCCGACATCTGGTGATGCGCGTTGTCCGACAGGTCACCTGTTTCACAAGCCGTCAATCATCGAACGGAAGGATAGGAACGCCCAGTCCCCCAGTCATCGGAACCCGGAAGCCCTGGACAACATCAGGATATAAAGGTATGTACAGAGAAAAAAAAATGACCTGCCGAATTGTAATGTCCTTAGTAGGCTGGCTCTGCTAGATGTAATTGTAAATATTTTTTTTGGGTGAACCCCCGCTTTAAGTACACTTTTTTTAGTTCATTTCTGTAATTGTTACATTTAACTGCCTGCCGACCGCCGCACACTGATGTACGTCGGCACAATGGCACGGCTGGGCAAATGGGCGTACCCGTACATCCCTCCATTTAAACCGACTAGCGGACACACGCACTTGCGGGAGCGTGCCTGCGGGTCCTGCGAACTCGATGTCCGCCGATGGCCTGCAATCATGGCGAGGAGAGGCAGAACGGGGAACTGCCTGTGTAAACAAGGCATTTCCCTGTTTTGCCTAGTGACATGACAGGGATCTTCTGTTCCCTGCCATGGAAAAAAAATTTAACCCCTTGATCGCCCCCTAGTGTTAGCCTCTTCCCTGCCAGTGACATTTATACAGTAATCAGTGGCTATTTTTTATCTTTGTTCGCTGTATAAATGTCAATGGTCCCAAAATAGTGTCAAAATTGTCCAATCTGCCCATCGCAGTTCCAATAAAAATCGCAGATCACCGCCATTAGTAGTAAAAAATAATAATAAAAATCTATCCCTATTTTGTAGACGCTATAACTTTTGCGCAAACCAATCAATATACACTTAGGCATATTTCTGGTAAAAAAAAATGCAATATCTGCCTAAACTGGGGAAGAAATGATTTTTTCTTATATATTTTTTGGGGATATTTATTATAACAAAAAAGAAAAAATATTGCTTTTTTCCCCATATTTATCTGTCTTTTTTTGTTTAATAGTGCAAAAAATAAAAACCGCAGAGGTGATCAAATACCACCAAACAAAAGCTCTATTTGTGGGAAAAAAACACAGTGGCGACAATTGATGCAATAGCACAGTGGCGACAATTGATGGCACAGTGGCTACATTTGATGGCTGTAACAGGCGCTCCTCGCGCCCGTTCTATCTTGTAATGCGACATCATCGCGTGGCGCCCTGTGCGTTCCACTGTGGAACGCGGAAGTGCGCCGCAGTATATGGCGCTTCTTTTCAAATTACTGCAATGCACTACAGCTGTCTGGTACCTGTCTCCTGCCTATAAAGGGGGTTTACCTGATACACAGACAGCGTTCTATTATTGTCAGCCGTAGCTCGGCCACGCTACTGATATTGGTACTATCGCTCCCCATGCTGCAACACCGCTCCAGCCTGCAACTACTGTTGTAACATCTACTGCAACAGAGAGCCATTGCTGGGGACAACCTTGAGGCCTTCTTTGCTGAGCACCTTACACCACGGAATCCCTGTTTACTACACTGAAACCTGCAAACGGTTGTGTCACTTATAGTGCCATAGGAAAATCTGCTGCTTGTGTTCCATCTAATACTATTATTCTTACGCCTTGTGGATATCAACATACTATTTGGGATATATTCTTGTGCTAAGGACTGTTTTCTAAAGGAATACCTTAAAGGGCCATCTACCTTTAAATTACCTGAGCTATATTGCCTCTCATACGCAACTATTAGTTATCACTACAACTCCTATTAACTACGAGCTTGACATAAGTAAAAATCGCTCAAAGGCCTTGTCCTAAATTATTGAACATGTTCGCTCTAACTTTTCTATGCTATGGGTTGATGGTATTTCATACCAACTCCCTTAGTGGCCTAATACATCCCTATATGTTCAACGTGATATGATGTAGAGAACCCCCAAACTCCTGTTTGTGTGGAGTGACGCCTGGGGTCCCGTACTGATAATCACTTGCATATAGAGGTGTATTGGAATATTGATCTAAGCTCTGGTCGCATGTTGTAATGCGTCCATCCTAAGTAGCTCAACGCCTTTCTTTGTGTGAGAGAGAGATGTAGAGATCCCCCAAACTCCTGTTTGTGTGGAGTGATGCCTGGGGCCCAATACTGAGTTCTCACATAGAGAAGCGCATTGAAATCCCTGCTAACTGCAGTTGTGGTTCACTCCGTTCACCAGTGCTGTTACAATGGCACAGTGGCTGCATTTGATGGGCACAGTGGCTTCCTTTGATGGGCACAGTGAGGCTGCAATTGTTTTTTGTTTTTTTTTCCGTTTGTTTGCGCCCCCCAAAAATTTTGAGCACCAGCCGCCACTGGTACCGATGTTACTTTTGTGACATCCGTGTCCTCAAATCCATCACGCTTATGTACAAAAGAACAGAAAATGCTACAGACCTTTTCTTTTATTTTTTAGATGTAAACAAATGCATGTCTGTTTACCTTCTGTTTAGATCTACCTGAAAAACTGATTGGAGAATCTGATCACACTGGCTGGTTGAATGGGGACTCTGTAGTTGTCCTTTAATAAATCCTCATACCCCCTTAGTGCAGCCCATCTGGTATAATACTAACTGATAGCCCCAACCAAGTGATCTTTCCTCTGAAATGGCCCAGCCAGCTCTTCTTCCTGCCCTGCTTCCTGAGGTTTAAATCACCATTATGAGTGCAGAATGTTAACTTTTCTCTTTCGACTAGGGTTGTCCCGATACCGATACCAGTATTGGTATCAGGACCGATACTGAGCATTTGCAGGAGTACTTGTACTCCCGCAAATGCCCCAGATGCCAGATCCGATACTAAAACCCCCCCACCCCGGCGCCGCCGCCCCCGCCGCAATGCCACTGCATATGTGGGGGACATGGCTGTATATATGGGGGACATGGCTGCATATATGGGGGACATGGCTGCATATGTGGGGGACATGGCTGCATATGTGGGGGACATGGCTGCAAATGTGGGGGACATGGCTGCATCTGTGGGGGACATGGCTGCATTCGTGGGGGACATGGCTGCATTTGGGGACACATTTAAAAAAAAGTATCGGTATTCGGTATCGGCGAGTACTTGAAAAAAAGTATCGGTACTCGGTCCTAAAAAAGTGGTATCGGGACAACCCTACTTTCGACAAAACAAGGCACGTAAAACTACTGATTTCTTTAAAGTCAATTTTCTTAACAAAGCATGTTGTAGGGAGTGTAGACACCACAAAACAGGAGGAAATGTCCAAGAAAGATAGCTAGAGCATCTCTCTGTGTACTATAAACACTGAGCCCAATATAATTATGCATGCACATGTGCACATAGCAGAGACTGATTGGCTCAGAAACCTGACCAATCCTATCCCATTCTCAAGTCTCAGAGTGGACAGGGTATTCAAAGGGTCTACTATCAAGACATGAAGGGATTTCTATTAGTTGCAATTATAATACTATTCATTTTGGGTCGATCTCAACCCAGCCCTGTGCATGTCTGCAGCAGCTCTTCTCCCCTCTCTCCTGTTTCCTAGGCTTAACTGAGAGCAGCAGGACCAGTTCGGGATCAAGCACATATGAGTGCCCCCATAGGAAGCAGCTTCCTATGGGGGCAATCAGCGGGGGGTAAAAGCCAGGAGAGCCCTGGAAGAGGAGAATCAGGGATACTCTGTGCAAAACCATTGCACAGAGCAGGTAAGTATGACATATTTGTTATTTTAATTTAAAAAAATAAAGCTTTACAATCAAAAAATAGTGGGTCAATATCTTTGCATGGAACTGTATGCACATATCAGCCTTACCATGGTCTGGGTTTTCCTTTTCTGATACAAGTGTGGTGTTCCCTACGTTCATGATGGAATGGGAAATGGCACAGCTCACCAATCTCTGTTAATACTGAGGGACACACAAAACGATGTAAATACACAAATTACTTTTTTTAATAGTAAGAGATTCACATCATAGAACAATTATACTTCACCTAATCCACCTAAGCCAGGTTTATGTTTTTCCCTCTCTCTGTGTTTCTGGAACAAAATAAATGTATAAAGAATTAGTTGGAATAAACCACATAACTCCATATAAAAAAAACTGATCAAAAACTGGCTCCCATAATGCTGTGCAAATATGTGATTTAAGCAGGATGGCCCAGATTCACAGACAGCGGCGCACATTTATGCCGCCGTAGCGTATCTCCTTTACGCTACGCCGACGCAGCGCAGAGAGGCAAGCATAGAATTCACAAAGCACTTCCTCCCAAAACTGCGCTGGGTTTCCTAGGCATAAGCCGGCATAGGTGGAACGAGGCGTGAGCCATGCAAATGAGGCATGACCCCATGCAAATGATTGGCCGATTGCCAGACAGATACGTATAACGAACAGCGTATGCTCACAATCACGTCGGAAGAACTGCCTAAGATACGCCGAATCACTGCCTACGGCGTGAACGTAACCTACGCCTAGTCATATTCACATCCATCGTAAACTACGTAAAATACGCAGGCTTGAGTTCCCTGGTGCAGACCTTTCCATGTCTGCTGCTGAGTTACACCTGCTTTATGGGGCTTAACTTTACGCCGGACGTACAACTTACGCGCACCAGTCGTAGCCTGCATCGGGCGCATGTACGATCGTGAATCGGCGTATCTCCCTCATTTGCATATTTGAATATAAAATCCATGGGAGCGCCACGTGCGTCCAGCGTAAATATGCGCCCACTCTACGCCGGCGTAGGCAAGTTACGTCGGTGGAATGAAGCCTGTTTTTAGGCGTATCTTAGTTTTGTGGGCCCGGCGCACAGATACGACGGCGCATATTTGCACTTACGCGGCGTATCTCGAGATACGTTGGCGCAAGTGCTTTGTGAATCCGGGCCAATGTTTTTTTATGTCAAAGTGGAATCACATGATTTCACCCTAATAGAGGTACTTTCGATGAAAGCAAGTATTGGCCTTGCTGTAAAAAAATGTAAATTATATGCCATGGTCAAAAGTTGGTCTTTGGGTATTGACGGTGCCTTTACACCGTAACTCTATAAAGGGAATTTTGATGAAAGCAAGAATTGGCCTTGCTGCAAAAAAAAAATTGATGCCCCTATCAAACAATTGTAGAAAAATTGGTCTTTATGTGTTGGTGGTGCCTTCACACTGCAACCCTATAGAGGTACTCTTGATGAAAGCAAGAATTGGCCATGGTCCTTGGGTGGCAATTGTGCAAATGAAACCTATACCACAAAATTACTTCAAGTTCAAATCAACACCCACAAAGCTAGGCAGTCTAGACAATCTTGCAGAGATTACAGATTCCAAAAACACTTAATCAGCTACATTGGCATCAGGGGCGTAATAGCTGCTGCTAATCCAGGACTGATTCATTTTGGCAAATGCCAGGCGGTCAACGGAGTCTGTGGACAGACACGCTCTTTTATTTGTCACAAAACCTCCAGGAGCACTGAATGTCCATTCGGAAAGCACACTGGATGCAGGGAAGCCCAGCAGCTCAATTGCATACTAGAAAAGTTCTGGCCAGTGGTCTATTCTCATGATTTAGTAGCCCAGTGGATCTCTACTGGAAAGCTTTCCATGTCTGTTATAGCCCCTACATAATCTTCCACTGATGCAGATGCCTCTGATGGAATGTTGAATTTGACAGCCCTGGGTACCAAGGACTAAAACATTTTTTTAATGCATCACTTAGGCGGGCCCCTTCTCCACAGCTCCCCTTCTTAAAAATAGAAGCCTCAAAACTACCTTTGCAGAGAGACTGTATCCTATCAGATTCTGAAAAGGGGTTACTTAAATGCCTCTTTAAGGTGTCCTCAAGATATTTCATCCTGTGCTTTCTCTGCGAGGGCAGGATGGGTTACGAGACTTT
Source organism: Rana temporaria (assembly GCF_905171775.1). Lineage (NCBI taxonomy): Eukaryota > Metazoa > Chordata > Amphibia > Anura > Ranidae > Rana > Rana temporaria. The sequence continues at coordinate 232,406,922 of NC_053491.1, read as the reverse complement.
CCCCTTGTAATGGTGGTTAAGGAGGGTTGCCAACCAATAATGATCCTTCTTCTTGATGCCACAAATTCTCGGGTCCTTTCGCAGGCTTTGAAAATTACGGGAGCCCATGCACCACAAGGTTGCGGAGGCATGAGAAGCAGACTCCTCCGGTTCACTGAGAATTACAGTATCTGGAACTGCCTCCTCTTAGCCACATACTACTACCAAGGTATCTTGGTCTGACATATCTGTATCAGTATCTTCTCTGCTTCTATGCCTCAAAAACTGCCAGAATCCTCCTCCTCCTCTTGTGTGTTCTGTGGCATTCCAAGAATGGTGACTGCATAAAGCAGGCCTTGAGAGGAAAGTGGGCATGTCACAAATCCGGCGGTTTACAGGCAGGTGGAACTCCCGCTGAATTTCAGCCAAACGAACAATGGCTGTGTATGAACACCTGAAATGGTTACAGACTCGTCTGGCCTGCCTTAAAAGATCTTGCAACCCTGGGTACCTGTTTAAGAAATATTGCACCACCAAATTGAGGACATGTGCTAGGCATGGTACATGTGTCAACTTTCCCTGTCGAAGGGCAGACAGAAGGTTGGTGCCATTCGCGCACACCACCATTCCTGGTTCAAGCTTCCATGGCATTAACCACCTCTGGGACTGCCCCTGTAGAGCTGAAAGTATCTCTGCTCTGGTGTGGTTCCTGTCCCCTATGACATCTTTTAGCCTGACTTGTTAGCCCCTTGAACACTTAGGGGATACTGGTGGTTCATAGGACAATTCAGCAGAGGAGGGCATGGAGGAGGAGGAGGGGTTGGAGCGGACAGATCTTGCATCATCACCACCAGCTGTATGGAGACGTGGTGGCAAAACAAGCTCCAGCACTGAGCCCTGTCCTGCATCCTTCCTAGTTGCAAGTAGAGTTACAAAGTGTGCTGCGAACTAAATATGTCATCCCTGACCATGCTTACTGTATCAGTAGTAATGTGGACCTTGCTGCTGACTGCCTTTCCCAACAATGCCAAAACCAGAATACTGGAGCACAAGAATGTCAGGTAGCCTATCAAGGCGTGCAAAATGATCCACCTCAGGTACGACCCTGCTGCACATCATTCCCGGTACCCCCAACCAACACACACACGCCTCCCTCCTAGAAATACCCAGCTGCCTGCCACCCGGTCTACGTCAGCCCCCTGAAACCCATATGAGTGGCCAGATGAGGCGTGGCTGCACTCCATCTGAAAGAAAAGAACAAAACCCCCGGATAACACAAGACAACCATTTATACGCGCCCAACATGAAAACTACATAGAACAGATGCACCAAATGCTTACCACCCCCATCATCAGCTACTCAGTCAACAAATGCGGGCAAATGTAGGAATGGAGTCCCATCTACCAATCCACTTCACTGTGTACATAAACACTGCCACCAAACCGCAGCACACCAGTGTGTGCCCAAATGTTTGTACACACTTGCAGCAGGCTCTGCCACTCCTCTGAAAAGTGATCAATGCTCAGGTCACTTTTGCTCACGCTCAGCGGCTCCAACCAGAGCTGTCCGTTTTGTTTTTTCAACTTGCTGGACTGAGCAAAAAATAAATAAAATACTAGTGGTGTGTACAAGGCTTTACTATGTTGATAAAGGAATTGATAAAGGAATCAAGCAATTTTCTTGAGGTCAACTGTGCAGACAATTTGGAGCAATGTCTCTCTCTGTCAGTGGTGGCTGATGCTCAAAATGTTTTGGGGGGGGGGGGGTGCAAACTAAGAAATACTGAAAAAAAACACATCAATTGCAGCCTCACTCTGCCATTAAATGCAGCCACTGTGCCCATCAATTGCAGTCTTACTGTGCCCCATCAAATGCAGCCTCACTGTGCCCCATCAATTGCAGCCTCACTGTGCCCATCAATTGCAGCCTCACTGTGTCCATCAATTGCAGCCTCACTGTGCCCACCAATTGCAGCCACTGTGCCCATCAAATGCAGCCAATGTTACCCCCCGTCAGCATTTAACCAGAACCCCACCCCACCCGCCCGCTCGCTGTCTGACCGGCACTTAACCCATCTTGGTGGCGGGTCAGGCAGCGGGTGACGGCGGTGAGCTGCTAGACATCCAATAAGAGCACCTGTCCTTTCAGCCAATCAGGTGACAGATATCAGACCCACTCTTCCTGATTGGCAGAGAGGCGGTTCAGTGTTAGAAAAGCAAATATTCATTTGCTTTTCTAACACACCTGGGTGGGCTCTGAGCGCAATGCTCTGTGCTCTGAGTCCACCCTATTTTAAAGCCTATTAGAGCCGATGGTCAAGCTGCCTGAGGTGAGGTTGGGAGCAGTGAATGAATTAGAACATATGTGTGTCATGGGAGCATGAGCCAGCAGCAGAGGAGGAGATGACATCCTTAAATCCCAGCCAGGGTTCATGCTGGGACTTGTAGTCCTTTACTTTTGGGGATGTGACACCCCAAAAGTGAAGGACTAAAGGTTCCAGCATGAACCCCTTAGAGCTTAGGATGTGTCACACACCCCTGCCCCCCCAACTAGTGAAGGACTACAGGTCCCACTGTCCCAGCCTAAACCCCTCATAGCTGAAGATATGTTTCCCCCACCCCCCTCCGGCCCTTCAACTAGTGAAGGACTACAGGGCCAAGCATGAACCCGTGGGATCTAAGGGGACACTTAGATCTCAGGGGTTAATGCTAGGACTTGTAGTTCATCACTAGTTGCAGAGGGGGAGTCAAGTCCTCAGCTCTGAGGGATTCATACATATACACGTGATACTGCACAGGAGGGCTGCCCTGTAGCAATGAATCTGCTATAGGGTGGTCCAGGAGTGGTTAGAGTAAACCTTTTTTTAAAGGGAAAAAAAGGCTACCAAAGCTGAAATTGAAGCACAATAAAAAGCACTGAGGTGCACATTTTGTTTAGCATCTCCATAGGCCTCCTGGACATATAAGAAAACCTCAGCCCACTAGGCTTCACCTATAATTTGTGATGTTTAGCTGACACTGACACTTTAAGGCTGGATTCATACTTTTTCTGTGTTATGGTAGCCTGTTAATTTCAATAGGCTCCTTATGGCACACAATGGACGGTAGTGCTTTACTGTACACTAAAACCAGTGTGTGTTGGCAATGTGCCTTGGTTTACCATTAAGAATGAATGACATCACAGCACCCCAAACTGCACATGTTTGTGTGTTTCTGCAGCACAAAGGTGTGAACCCAGAGGAAATCCTTTGTGAATCTTTAGTGCTACTTGAGTAAAGAACACATTCATTAACTGCTTCTGAGTGCAGTGCAAATGTCAATCCCCTGGAAACATCTTTACAAATTTGTTTTATAATGTTCATTTTACTATTACAGACTCATCTTTATGGCTATATTTATCAGATCTGTGTCATCATTATTGTTATTACTGTGATTCTGGAATAACATGCAATTTTTTTTAACATTCTGTTACACTATAATAGATTTTATTTTATTATTGCACTGACTGCAGTTCTGATTTCCTAAATAAGAATCCTCTTACATTCTATTGTATTTCTGTTCACAATAAATAACATTGATTGGTTATGAATTTTGAACTGTATGTAAATGTAGAAGTATCTTTTTTTAAGTATAGTAGTTCTTTATATCCTGTATTTATTTATTTACAATACATCTTCTATTCAAACGTAATTTGCTGAGTACATAGAACAATTCAGATCAGTCCCTTCTGCAAACAATTGCAGACAAATACACATACATTAGGGCCAGTTTTGTCCACAGCCCAATTACCCTAATGGATATTTTATTTTTTTAAATTTAAGCTGGATTCTGAAAAACTTAGCAAGCTCATATCATTAACATCTAACAGATGTGCAGTTCTACATCTCCAGTCCACATCCCACAAAATATCTGATAATGTACTAATTGTCAGCAAAACTATATTTAACAAAAAAAAACAAAAAAAAAAAAAACTAGTTGGTTGGAAATATCCTTGTGGTTTATATGGATTTTAAGCATGTAGGGATTCATTCAAAGTTATTTATTAATGACGCAACTCAGTATCAGAAATTCTTCCAAGGCAAACTGGCATAGATTAGTCATTAATATTCAGAAAATTCAATATCACATATAGTAGTAGCACTGCATGAAAAACAAATACACACTTAGTACTAATGATAAAAGGGTACTTACTGGTTTAGCCTGAGCGATGACCAGAAGAACAAGCAAGAAGAGCAAAGAAAGAAGCTTCATGATGACCACACAACAAGTCGCTAAGCTCAAATGAGAGGCAAAGGTTAGGAAGTTTAAAGGACACCTGGATTACACAGTAGCAAAGGGGCATTCACCTGTTATCTCTCTCTGCACCACACAGCATGTACATGTGAGGGTGAAGGACACATTTTTAGTTCCTGCTTCCATTTGCAATCATGAATCACTCTGTTATTACAAATGACCTGATTACCTCAAAAGGGGGTTGCTGCTCATGGCAAAATCTTTTTTTTTTTAATGTTACAGTACAGGACACAGGCTTCCACTAAAGAAGACAGTGGGTTATACGGTACCACCTTCAGATGAGAGCACTTACAAACAAAGTTGTTAGGACAGCCCAACTAACCCCTCCCACTCCCAGCAATTCTCAGTTTCTTGCTTGTACCCTTAGTTGATGGATAGCCTCTCTGTGCTGAGAGTAGTTCTCTGGTTTATAATTCTGATTCTACCAGCAGATTGAGAAGACTTATAGGTAGATTCAGGTAGAGTGGATTAAACTTGCGGCGGCGTAGCTTAGCGTGTTTAGGCTACGCCGCCGTAAGTTAGCTAGGCAAGTACTTGAGTCTCAAAGTACTTGCCTGCTAAGTTACGGCGGCGTAACCTAAATCAGGCGGGCGTAAGGGCGCCTAATTCAAATGTGTCTAAGGGGGCGTGTTTTATGTTAATGGGGCTTGACCTTACGTTTTTGACAGGCTTTCTTACTCATCAGTATCTAGACGCAGGGAAATGGTCTCTTCTCTCCAAAGTGTTCCAGGACATCTGTCACCATTGGGGGGATGCCAAACAAAGATTTGTTGGCATCCCACTCCAACAATAACGTGAACAGGTTCACGGCCAGGGATCCAAAAGCATTTGAAGTGGACACACTGATGACCCTGTGGGACAAGTTCATGCTGAGGCCTTCCCGTAAATAAGGATTTTTCTTTGACTGCTTTGCAAGATTGAGATGGGAGGGCATTCCAGTGATCTTGGTGGCACCAAACTGGCCTGGAAGGACTTGGTATTCAGATGTTACCCATCTCCTGAAAGACACTCTGTGGGCACTTCCAGACCAACTGTACCTGCTGTCTCAACGACCAATCTACCATCCTGTTATCTCAAGGATCAGTTTACTGTTGTTGGCTTTAACGGTTTGGCTGTGGAAACCCAAGTCCTGAGAGATCAGAGTCTGTCTGACAGTTAATTCTACACTGCATAATGCTGTAAATCAACCTTTCAGAGGGACTATCATTGCACTTAGAAGGTTTACTTTGCATTATGCAAAAAGTTTCACCAACTCCTTTTTTTTAATATATATATATATACCGGTATATATATTCTAGACTTAGGCCCCATACACACGGGAGGATTTATCCGCGGATACGGTCCAGCGGACCGTTTCCACGGATAAATCCTCTCGAGGATTTCCGCGGATTTCTATGCGATGGAGTGTACTCACCATCGCATTGAAATCCGCGCCGAAATCCTCTGGCGATGACGTGTTGCGCCGTCGCCGCGATGATGACGCGGCGACGTGCGCGATGCTGTCATATAAGGAATTCCACGCATGCGTCGAATCATTACGACGCATGCGGGGGATCCCTTCGGACAGATGGATCCGGTGAGTCTATACAGACCAGCGGATCCATCCGTTGGGATGGATTCCAGCAGATGGATTTGTTTGGCATGTCAGCAAATATTCGATCTGCTGGAATCCATCCCAGGGGAGAAATATCCACGGAAACAGATCCGCTGGAGTGTACACACCATAGGATCTATCCGCTGAAACCCATTTGCTGGGATTTTTCAGCGGATGGATTCTATCGTGTGTATGGGGCCTAAGAGTGGGAAAGTATTTAAATCTCTGTCTGTTTTTTTTTGTTTGTTTTTTATGCAATGTGCATCTCCTATAGGGAAGATTTAAAACCTTTATTTTTTCAGACAGTCCTCTGTCCAGAGATTTACACTCAATTTTCTGATCATTGACATGTTATGAGAAATGTTTGACTTTTTCACCTCATTATTATCCACATAAATATCAAAAGGGTGGGGTGGAAAATGTGCTTACATCATGAGCTCAACAATGCAGTTATCATGTATTTCTGGGGGAGTTTTTCTACTAAGTAAGGACCGCAGCAAGTGCAAGGGACTGTTGCAGACCATGTTCATTCTGGTACAATCAGCACTTTCTAAAACTCTTGTAAATTGAGTTACAGTATGGGGTTTTTGCAACACAAAAGTATTTTATAGTGGACCTTTTGTTAAAATTCATGTTATTTTTTTAATAAAATGTAAAAAGGACATAGCATTTTTTTCTATTTTAAGTGCATGCGCACTAAGTAATGTGTAAGAGCCAATTCACACTAGGGCGACCGGTTAATGTGTATTTATTGCACACGCAAGTTTCTCTTTTAATGTGCATTGCATTAGGGCAACCTATTCATTTAAATGGACTGCCAAATGTAATGCAACAGATCTAAAATGTCATCTGTTGTATTTTTGGTACAGTGCACCTCAACACACTGAAGTGCGTTACCATGTGATTCAGTGCTGTGGAACAAAGGTGCATTTTCTGCCATTCCAAATATAGGACACTACAGAAAATCAGGTATTTTATTTTTACACTGTTATTGTATATACAGTATTGATCACTGTAGAAGCCATGGTTTCCCAACTAGGGTTCTTCCAAAGGTTGCTAGGAGTTCATTAAGCAATGAGCAATTTCTGACTCTCAGATAAGTTTCCACTGACACTAATGTGCTTTTTAACTATCTGCAAGAGGGGATTCTTCCCAATGTCCACTGCTGTAAGGAGTGTTCTTCTTACTGACCATCACACTAATGTATCATGAGTTGTAGATATAGTAATTTTTAGCAAGGGTTCCCTGAGACCGGAAATGCTATTTCAAGGGTTTGAGAGAGGCTGGTAAAAGCAATAGTTTTAGCTGTCATGAATGGGTTTCCTATTCATGAACAGCTTGCTTATGGTTGTGATCTGTGATTGGTGACAGCTAAACACATGGTGCAGGTAGCCAGGTACAATGTGATTCCTGTGGGCAAATCACAGATCACAACAGTAAGCAAGCTGTTCATTACTGGAAAGCCATTCATGACAGGTTGTTTACATTGCTATCATGTGTATATGTCCAATCATAGCCATCACATGATACCTGGTTTCTGGTAACAGTAATCCATTGTGTCCGGTGGACACAAAAGGAGTGCCCTGCATGTTCCTGGCCTGGAAGAGACAGAATCACCTACATATAAGTGACTAAGCCTACAGCTCCTCCCTGCCGCAGTAAATGTACTGTAAATATACCGTACCAGGGCGACAAATGGTTAAAATAGAAATGAAAGGAAAATTGTGTATATACATATATATATATGTATAAAAAAAATATTATACACACCTCTTTGTACAAGTGATCACATGACCTTAGTTCTGAGCTGCATAAGGGACTTGGAGAACTAGGGATGAATGAAACAGCAGTACACGGATCTTCTTAGTAAATGGCTGTGCATGTGGATGTGTCAGCATAAATCTTATAATTGGAGGAAAAGCAGGCTATTATCCCTGCACAGCCAGAAAACTGAGCAAGCTGGAATGGGTGTGCTCTGCTGCTTAGTGTGATCAGTTTGAAATATGAAAACCAGGGGGACTTGCAAAATCAGCAGGTATTTCATACAAAGGAAGAAATACAAAGATAACAGTATACATTCTAACACAAGTACATAGTACAGTAGACACATATTAGGAATAAGAAATGTTGAGGTAACATACTACTTAAAGACCACAAAATGTATATGATCGATGCAGCCATAACCCCGGTATTTAAATTTTTTTCAGCCTGTGATTCTATTTCTCATAAAAGCAATTTTGATTTCTTTTAGAAGTAGCAGTAGGGGTCGTCCTCCCACCTCCTTCCGCTCATCGGTATTTCTCGGGCCTACCATTCTTACCGATGAGTCCAGGAAATGATTGCGTGTGGCTGGTTACAGAGGTGGGGAGAGACCAGATTGTCTCTCCCCACCTCTATTATCTAGGAGGACCAGAGCAACGTCACTTCCGGTTTAGGGCGCATGTAAAACATTTTTTTAAAAGTATAAGATCAATACAAAAAAATAAATAAATAAATACATTTTAAAAAATCAAAGCTCCCCATCCCTCTGTGCTCATGCACAGCAGCAAAAGCATACATACATAAGTCATGCACACATATGTAAATGGTATTTGTACCACACGTGAGGTATCGCTGCAAATGTTATAGCAAGAGCAAAAATTATAGCGCTAGACCTCCTCTGTAATGCCCCGTAGACACAAGATCGGAAATTCCGACAGCAAAAGTCTAATGTGAGCTTTTGAACGGAAATTCTGACCGTGTATATGCTCCATCTGACTTTTGCTGTCGGAATTTCCGCCAACAAAAGATTGAGAGCTGGTTCTCAAATTTTCAGACGGAAAATATTCCTATCGGAAAATCCGATTGCCTGTATCAATTTCAAACCGCAAAATTCCGACGCATGCTTGGGAAACAATTGGACGCATGCTCGGAAGCATTGAACTTAATTTTCTCGGCTCATCGTAGTGTTGTACATCACTGTGTTATTGACGGACGAAAGTTCAGAGAACTTGTGTGACCGTGTGTATGCAAGCCAAGCTTGAGCGGAATTCCGTCGGAAAAAACATCCAAGGCTTTTCCGACGGACCATCCGATCGTGTGTACGCGGCATAACTCTAAACTGGTAACCTGTAAAAAAATGTACACTGTCGTCTATGATTTTTAAGTATGGTAGTTTGTCACCATTTCACGAGCATGCGCAATTTTAAAGCGTGACATGTTAGGTATTTATTTACTCGGCATAAAATCATCTTTTATACGTTACCAAAAATGTGCGCACCCGCCGCGTCACACAGGTGCGGATGCGCATGCCTGGCGGCCGCGATGTCCGCCAAGCACCCTCGATCAGCAGTCACAGAGCCAGGGACGTGGATCTCTGTGTGTAAACACAGAGATCCACGTCCTGTTAGGGAGAGGAGACAGATGGTGTGTTCCTTGTACATAGGGACAACCATCGGTCACCTCCCCAGTCAGTATCCTCCCTTCACAGTAAGAATTACTCCCAGGGTACACATTTAACCCCTTCCTCGCCCCCTAGTGTTAACCCCTTCCCTGCCAGTCACATTTATACTGTAATCAGTGCATATTTATAGCACTGTTCGCTGTATGAATGTGAATGGTCCCAAAAATGTGTCAAAAGTGTCTGATGTGTCCGCCGTAATATCGCAGTCGTGACAAAAATCGCAGATCGCTGCCATTACTAGTAAAAAAAAAAAAATAATAAAAAAAAGTAATAATTCTATCCCCTATTTTGTAGGCAAACCAATTACTATATGCTTATTGCAATTTTTTTACCAAAAATATGTAGAAGAATACGTATCAGACTAAACTGGAAAAAAAAATAGTTTATTTTTTTTTAAATGGGATATTTATTAAAGCAAAAAGTAAAAAATATTGTGTTTTTTTTCAAAATTGTCGCTCTATTTTTGTTTATAGTGCAAAAAAAAACAAAAAAAAAACACAGGTGATCAACTACCACCAAAAGAAAGCTCTATTTGTGGGGAAAAAAGGACGTCAATTTTGTTTGGGAGCCACGTCGCACGACCGCGCAATTGTTATTCAAAGCGTGACAGTGCCGAAAGCTGAAATTTCCCCTGGGCAGGAAGGGGGTATATGTGCCCAGTAAGCAAGTAGTTAAAGGGGTTGTAAAGGTAAAAAAATATTTTCCTAAATAGCTTCCTTTACCTTAGTGCAGTCCTCCTTCACTTACCTCATCCTTCGATTTTGCTTTTAAATGTCCTTATTTCTTCTGAGAAATCCTCACCTGTTCTTCTGTTACCGCGTACACACAATTGGTTTGTCTGATTAAAAACGGTCTGATGGACCGTTTTCATCAGACTAACCAATCGTGTGTGGGCCCCATCGTTTTTTTAACCATCGGTTAAAAAAATATTAACTTGTTTTAAAATTATCTGATGGTTAACTAACCGATAGAAAAAAAAAACGATCGTCTGTAGGCACGTCCAATGGTTAAAAATCCACACATGCTCAGACAAAATTAGGGGACGGGAGCGCTCGTTCTGTTAAAACTAGCGTTCTTTATGGAGATAGCACATTCATCACGCTGTAACAGACAGAAAAGCGTGAATTGTCTTTTACTAACACAAAATCAGCTAAAGCAGCCCCAAGGGTGGCGCCATTGGATTTGAACTTCCCCTTTATAGTGCCGTCGTACGTGGTTTACGTGACCGCATTCTGACACGATCGTTTTTTTAACCAATGGTGTGTAGGCACGACTGATCATCAGTCAGCTTCATCGGATAACTGATGGAAAAATCCATCAGACTGTTTTTATCGGATGGACCGATCGTGTGTACAGGGCATGTCTGTAACTCCACACAGTAATGCAAGGCTTTCTTCCTGGTGTGGAGTGTCGTGCTCGCCCCCTCCCTTGGACTACAGGAGAGTCAGAACACCCACTAACACACAGCTCCTTTCTCTATCTGCAACGTAGAGAGGGTCCTGACTATCCTGTATTCCAGGGGAGGGGTCGAGCGCGACACTCCACACCAGGGAGAAAGTCTTGCATTACTGTGTGGAGTTACAGACAGAAGAACAGGAAGTGTGGATTTCTCAGAAGAGATAAGGTAAGTGAAGGAGGACTGCACTAAGGTAAAGGAAGCTATTTAGGAAAAACATTTTTTACCTTTACAACCCCTTTAAGTGGTTAAAGGGGTTCTAAAGGCTGATTCTATACATGAAGGTAAAATGGAAAATTGTTATCCTTACCTTCGGTAATTTTCCTTTCCTGGCCTGTCCTCAGCACATCATGGGTTAATCCCTCCTTTGGTCCACCAGTACCACCTTCTTTTAGCTAATAAGTAGGGGGCCCCTCCTCCCAGTCCTTGTTCCACTACTTTGGCGGACGACAGACTATAGGGAGGGAAAGGCTGTGCTGACGTGAGGACAGGCCAGGAAAGGAAAATTACCGAAGGTAAGGATAACAATTTTCCATTTTCCTGGCCAGTCCTCCCGTCAGCACATCATGGGATTTGATTTAGCACCTTAGGGCGGGAATATATATAAGACTCGGACGACAACTATAAATGCTGCTTAAGTAATATATTTATTGTTTTTTTTTTTTTTGTTTTTTTTTTTCATTTTGTCTGAAATGGTGCCGATACCACAGCGTTTCCGAACCTAGACGCCTTAGATGACGTTACGTCTAGACTGTAATGCGTAGCGAAGGTCCTGCAGGAACTCCAACTAGCCGTCTTGCAAATTTCTTCAACCGGAATCTTGGCAAATGCTGCCCAAGAGGCTGCCACCCCTCTGGTAGAATGAGCTCTAGTTGCCTGTGGAGGCGTCAGCCCCTGTTTCTCGTATGTGAGCTTTATTACTTTGGTGATCCAGGTTGAGATTATTCTTGTTGAAGCTGCTTGTCCTCTTTTAGGTCCCGATGGTAGGACAAAAAGGGAATCCGTTTTGCGTACTTGTTGAGAACGGTGTAGGTAAATTGAGAAAAGGTTGACCATGTCCAGAGGTCTAAGGTCAAGTTCTTCTTCCTGCCTAGGAGGTAATGTAAAGCTGGGTAGCACTGCCTCCCAGTTAAGGTGGAATCTTGAAACGACCTTGGGTGTTGCTATTGGTGAAGGCCTCAGAATTACTTTGTCCGGAAGAATGATGCAGTACGGTTCTTTACTGGACAGGGCCGCTAGCTCCGAAACCCTCCTTGCCGATGTTACGGCGGTGAGAAAAACCAACTTGAGTGTTAGAAACCAGAATGGACAAGATTCTGCCGGTACAAAAGGATGTAGAAGCAACGCTTTTAGCACTGTGCCTAAGTCCCATGCCGGGAACAGACACTTTCTTGGAGGATTTATTTTCAAGGTTGCCTTTAAAAATTGTTTTACTAGTGGTTCTTCTGCCCATCTATGCCCTGTAAAACACGACAAGGCTGATATTTGTACTTTCAACGTACTATACGCCAAGCCTTTGTTTAAAGCTGATTGCAAAAAGTCCAGTACCTGTGCCACACTCGGATTCAGTGAGGAGAAATTTTCTTGCAATGCAAAGGTTGTAAACCTTGCCCAGACCCTGTTGTAGGTGACGTTGGTTGAGGTCTTTCTAGACTTTAACAGTGTAGAAATTACTTCCTTTGAGATGCCTTGTGCCTGGAGTCTGGTTGATTCAGCAGCCAGGCCGTCAGTTGCAACCTGTTCAGGTTGGGGTGTACCCATTGGCGCTGCCATAGGAGGTCCCTCCTTAGCGGTAGCCGTATCGGGGGAGCCTACACCATGTGTAGGAGTAGAGGGAACCACGGCCTCTGCGGCCAAAAGGGAAGAATTATTATTGTCTGGACCTTCTCCTTCGCAATTTTTAACAAAGTTCTCATTGCTAGCGCCACCGGCGGGAAAACATAAACTAGGGGAAAATCCCATGGAATGGAGAATGCATCCTGGGTCAAGGACCTGTTGCAACGGAACCTGGAGACAAATTGAGTTGCCTTTGCATTGGCTCGAGTCGCCATCAGATCCACCGAGGGTGTCCCCCACTCGGAAAATATTGGTTCTAGGAACTTCCAGTTCAAGGCCCATTCGTTCTTGTCGGGAAGTCCCGACTCAGATGATCCGCGATGGAATTCTGGCTGCCCGGAATATAAGCTGCCGTTAGGGCTTCCAGGTGTGTTTCGGCCCAAACAAATATCTTGGTTGCCACCTGCAGAAGTGGCAAGCTCTTGGTTCCGCCCTGTCTGGCTATATATGCCACTGCTGTCTTGTTGTCCAACATTAGTTTGACTCGAGCACCCTGTATCAGTTTCTCGAACGCCCGTAGGGCCATGTATGCTGCTTGCAGCTCCAAGAGGTTGGAGTGTCGGGATTCCGCTTTGCTCCAAAGCCCCTGCACCTGCCTGCCGAGGCAGTGAGCACCCCAGCCCCGGAGACTGGCATCCGAAGTTATCAGAACCCAGTCCCCGGGGCTGAGGGGAATGCCCCGCGACAGGTTCTCTGATGACTTCCACCAGGCTAGGTTCTGTCGAATCCCACTCGGAATGAGGATCCTTTGGTGGAGAGAGGTACCATCCCATTGGTTCAGGAAGGTTGTCTGGAAGGCTCTTGTGTGGAACCTTGCCCAAGGGATGGCTGGGCTTGCTGCAGTGAACATCCCGAGTAGGGTCATACAGTCTCTCGCCGTTAGCGATGACGATCTCATCACGCTGCCAACGCAAGCTACCAACTCTGCCTTCTTTCGTTCGGGTAGAAGGACCAGGCCTCTGTTTGTATTGAAGACCAGTCCCAGATATTCCATCTGTTGTGAGGGAATTAATTGACTCTTTTGTTTGTTGATGATCCAGCCAAACCTTGATAGGATTTTCAGAACCATTTCGCGTTGACCCGCAAGTTCTTTGCTTGAACGTGCCACTACCAAAATGTCGTCTAGGTAGTGAAAAATCTTTATGCCCTTCAGGCGAATGATGGCAATCACTGCTAGCAAGATTTTGGAAAATATTCGTGGGGCTGTGCTGATGCCGAAGGGCAGACACCGGAATTGAAAGTGGTCTTCCCCCACCAGGAATCTTAGATATTTTTGATGTCTTTTGTTGATTGGGACGTGCAGATATGCATCCGTTAGATCGACTGATATCAGCCAATCTCCTGGTTGCAACACAGAGATGATTGTAAATATGGATTCCATCTTGAATGTCTTGGGCTCTATGAAGTGGTTTAAAACCCTCAGGTCCAAAACTGGTCTGAGATCTCCTGATGCTTTGGGAACTAGAAAGATTGGAGAATATACCCCTTTTCCTTGTTGACATGGGGGTACCGGTGAGATTGCCTTCTTTTGCTGCAAGCCGGTTAAATATTCTTGTAAGCAGTTCCGTTTTTTCTGATCTGTTGGCCATTCTGTATGGACCACCGTATTGGGTGGTTTCTGCTGAAAAGATATTTTGTAACCGTATCTGATTGTCTTGCGGACCCATTGGTCCCTGACTTCTTCCGCCCATACTCCCCAGAAGGACATTAATCTGGCGCCCACCTGGACAGGACGGGCGGATATCCCGTCAAAAGGACTTCTCGGGTTTCTTTGCGGTCTGCGCCGCTCTAGACTTTACCTTCCGCAAAAACGAATTTTGTGGGTTTTTCCAGTAGGGTCTTGTATATTCCCGTCCTGGCCTGTATGCCCTGGCGTCATACGCCCTTTTGTACTCTGGCTGGGCTGGCCGAGTGGCCTGCTGTCTCTTCCTGGGTCTCTGTGGCATTAGACCCGATTTTCCCCCTGTAGCCCGACTGATAGCTTCTTCTAGGGTCTTTCCGAACAGCACCTTGCCGTTAAACGGAATATTGCAGAGACTCAGTTTGGAGGTGCTGTCTGCGCCCCAATGCCGCAACCAAAGAGCCCTCTTTGCCGTCACTGCAAAAGCCATGATCTTTGCAAGTAGCTTTGTCAAGTCCATAGAGGCTTCTGCTATGAAATCGGCAGCAAGATCGAAATCCTCCATTGTTTGTATGAGTGCTTCTGAGCCTGTCTCTGCTTTAAGGGCTGCTTGGGTTCTCGTGGTCCAGACCTTGAGTGCCCTGGAGACTGAAGTTAGGGCAATGGCCGGGCGACACGCTGCACCTGCGGCTGAGTATACCTTTTTCAGATCTGTGTCTGCACGTCTATCCATTGGATCTCTAAAGGTCGTGGAATCCTGCAAAGGCAGCGCGACCTGTCTGGCCAAGCGCTGTAAGGCCACATCTATGCCCAATGGTGAGTCCCAAAGGTCTGCCTCTGGAGTTTTAAAA
The DNA here is from genome assembly GCF_905171775.1 of Rana temporaria. Classification (NCBI taxonomy): domain Eukaryota; kingdom Metazoa; phylum Chordata; class Amphibia; order Anura; family Ranidae; genus Rana; species Rana temporaria. The sequence continues at coordinate 232,391,851 of NC_053491.1, read as the reverse complement.
GGGTACAACCTTGAGAAACGATTTTGAACGTTTGCCCTCCTTTCTGGCCTTTCCCATTCTTCCTCGAACCATTCTCGGATTTCTGGTAAGAGGGGGAAGGTAACCCCTTGTCTCTTACGGCTAGGAAAAAATCTTTTAATTTTTTCAGGCGGCTGAACATCCTGATCCCAGTCAATGGCCTCTCTTATGGCTGTGACAAATGATTCAATATATTGAAAATCAAATAAATACTCTGAGGGCTCTTCAGAGTCCGATGAGCCTGGTGATAGCGTCTCCCGAGTAGGTGAATCGTCTCGTCCTGGCTGATTGACGCTACTAACTTTGGGCCTTGATCTAGGTGTTTTGGTAGCTGAGGCTGCCTGAATACCCTCTGCTACTGCGTCTTGGATATAGTCTTTAATTCTTTTTGCCTCTGCTTCCCGGTCTGTAGCCATATCTTTAATGCAGCCGGCGCAAAGAAGCTTGCCAGGTTCGGATGGAGCCGAACATGCCCAACAAAGACCATCGTCTGGGCGGGGTCTTGACCCATCTTGCTCTGCTACAGTCGCAGAGTGACTGGATTTGCGTGCTGGGCTGGAATGGGACTTATGCGTTGCCCGAGAGCCAGACGCCTGCGGAGATTTTGAGCGGTGGCGGGACTTCTTTCTCCGTTCATGTCTTATTTTAGGGCTTCTGCTCCTAAAAAGACAACCAAGAAAAACTACTTTTAGCTCTTGGTGCGCACTCTTTTAAACTGTGGCCCCCGTTGACCCCTCCTACCTGTCCGGAGATCTTGGTGCATTCTGGGGCTGTTGTGAGCTCATGCTGTATAAAAAATCAGGACAGGAACATCAGACGGAGTCCCTAATAAATATATGTATCTATATATATATATATATATATATTATTATATAAATATATTTTATTTATTTATTATTATTATTATTTTTATTTTTTATTTTTTTTTTAAACCTATACACCTATCTATCTACATATCCTTACATATCTGTCTCAAATACCTCTATATACACATATATGTACACTAAAAAAAAAATATATATATATATATATATATATACTATTTTTTTCTATTATTCTCTCTCTTTTTTTTTTTTTTTTTTTAAAACAACACTGCCCCTTTAATAGGTATTTTTACCTTAGATCAACAAAGAAAGTGATTCAGGGTGGCAGCAGGTAGTTAGGACGATTGTTGAATACTCAGATAAGGTGAGAAAGAAAAACATCCTCTTTAAAAAGAACAGCCCAGCGCTGCAATGCTGACACAATCTCTCTCATCTCCTCCCTAGCAGGAGGCTTACCTCACACTTCCTTCTCCAGAGCAGTGGCAGACCGCACTGAGCTTTCTGCCATTGCCAGATTATATAGTACTCTGAGACCCGCCCCCCGGCACGCCTCCGGCACCGCCCCCTGTGACATCATCGCTGCCTGACAGAAAGTGGAGGGAGGGGGGGGGCGGCGCGCTCCTAAGGAGTCCAGATTCAGAGCAGGAAGAGAGCACACATGCTACAGCAAACGGAAGAGACACACCACAGCCCCCAATCATAAAGTAAGCTCTTCTAAAGCTATAATGCCCGCAGCTCATGCACCTGAGCGTCCAGGGTCATAAAGGTTCATACCTTTACTACTTCTGGACCTTCCAACCCGAGGAGAGGCTGAACCTGGGTGGGATTGGTTCGGTAGGGGGGTAATATCCTCTTCATTTTGTAGTTTCTGGAAGAGTCTTCTAGTGGTCTGGTCGTCCGACCAAAAAAAAGGAACAAGGACTGGGAGGAGGGGCCCCCTACTTATTAGCTAAAAGAAGGTGGTACTGGTGGACCAAAGGAGGGATTAACCCATGATGTGCTGACGGGAGGACTGGCCAGGAAATAACCTTTTACACACCTCTGTGTGTCTCAGTAATCCCTCCTCTCCCTCCCCCTGTGATTACAAGTCCCGGCCCTTAGCACTCTCCTCCTGTAGGTGGCGCTCCCCAAGACGGGTGACGTGTACATGTGGGCGGGGCAGTACAGGTACTGAGTTGTGCGGGTAGATCAGAACTCAGAGTCTACGGAGAGGAATCCACCAGGAGGAGTGAGACTACGGTGAGTGCGGGAGGGAGGCCGGGGCCTGTGCGGGGTGGTGGGACTTCTAATTCTGCACGGACTAGGATTCCATTGCATGGGATGACGTTACATTGCTGACTAACGTCAGTTCTGGTTGCTGACGTCAGTGGGCCATTTGCGTTCCACGCTGGTTCCGACAGTGATACTCAAAATCAAGCTAATCCAGCCTGGAGATCGTTGGGGAGGGGGGTGAATTTAAATTGCGATCTATAAACGATTAATCGTGCAGCTCTACTGACTACCCTCCGATTCAGTGATGTTCAGGATAGCTTTGGTTGTCTCAGGACTCTCCCTCCTCACTGGCTGAGACAGCAGCGGGAGCTGTAAACCACAGCTAGTGAGCCAATGAGATAGAGAGCAGGGGTGGGGGCAAGCTGCGGCTCTATGTCTCTTATGGACGCATAGAGCAGCGGCTCAGGAGCAAAGACAAAGCGGTGCCCCCAGGGCAAGCAGCTTTCTCTGGGGGCACAGCTTGACCCGAAAAGAAATGGATCGAAGCTGCTCTGTGAAAAAATACTGCAGAGGAGGTAAGTATATTTATATATGTTTGTTATTTTAAAAAAGCAAAAAAACAAAAACAAAGCTTTAATACCACTTTAAGCCAACAGAGCACATTCCCCCATTGCATAATTAGAAGAACTTGCTTGCTGCTGCTAGACATGGATTGGAAATGTTCAATGCAGGCCACTGCAGCAGGTCAAGATAAAAAAATTAATCCACTACGAGTTTGCTTAGTGGTTCATATCCTGCCTTGTTTGCATTTGCTGTGATAAGTCTTTGTGTGTCATTTTCAATTAAGATATCACATGCATTTAAAATACAGCTAATGTGTAATATATTATTTAGAGCACACAAAAATACTGATTCCTTTTACATTTAATGACTTTATCACTAATGTACTGCAGATTTTAAATTTTTCCACATACTGCTATTTAAATTTTAATTAGAATGGAAATACAGAACATTTCCATTCTAAAATCATTCTCAAGTCCTTGCTAGAAAACATCTAATGTATTTTAAAAACTTATGCTTAAATGCTAGAGAAAGCTAAGGTGGGTTATTACAATGCAAATGTGTCCTCTTAGTACAAGCAGAGATTTCATTTTATCTCATTTATTTAAAAATGAACTTCTGGCAAGCAGCTAAATACACAGGTAACATACATATGTAGCGATACCCCCTTTAGGGGCCGCTGAGTATAATGGGACGCCTGTTCATTTTTGATGGCACCAACCCTGTTGAGATCCACCGTAAAACTATAACCAGATGTCACCTGGGTAATCACACAAGGGATAAACACACCACTTTTGATGAAGAAAATATTTTGTTTATGTAAGATTCAGATGGGCAATAATATCAGCGCAAATCAACGTTTCATTGTACACAAAAGAGAGTCACATATTACAAAACAAGCAATAAAACATACAGTATAACAGTGGCACTTTAAATAGACCCAGCTTGTCCTGCAGGACAAAAGAGTTTAAACGTAGCCCTTGTACTGATAGAATTTTCCCCAGCGACTTATGGTCACTGATAGGCTGCACTGATAGGCCACACTGATAGGCACTTTCTGAGGCGGCACTGATAGGTGACACTGAGAGGTGAAACTGATGGGCACTGGTAGGTGACACTGATAGGCAGCACTGATCGAGACACTGATGATGAGTCACTGATGGGCATTGATTGGCAACATGGTGGGCATTGATGGGTGGCTCTGGTGGGCAAAGGTAGGTGGCGCTGTGGGCACTGGTAGGTGGCACTGATAAAAAAATAACAAACATGTTATACTCACCTCCACTGTGCAGCTCGTTTAGCACAAAGTCACCCCGAACACCATCCTCTGGGGTCCCTTGGTGGCTCCTCCTCACTTCAGATAACCCCCTAGGAGAAGTGCTCTTCCGGGGGGTTACCTTATGGGCGCATTCCTGGGTCCAGCATTCTGCGTCTATAGACACGAATGCCCGACTCGGCTCTGCCCCCGGCACCAGCGTCATTGGATTTGATTGACAGCAATGGGAGCCAATGGCTGCACTACTATCAATCTATTCAATCGGTACACCAGCTACAGATGGTGTGCTCATTCCCGAACAGAAGATGAAAGCATCTAGGTAAGTAAAACAGGGGGCTGCATCACTAAAAAAGGTTTTTCACCTTAATGCATAGAATGCATTAAAGTGAAAAATCATGAGTGTTTACAACCCCTTTAAAGGATAAGGGATTTAAATGTCTTAAAGGATTTAAATGTCTTAAAGAGGACAAAAATTATTATTAAATAAAAAGCTTTATTACCTAACTTTCTTATCTTTTTTTTTCTTTTAAAAAGTAAGAAAGGACCAAGGAAGAAAAGGAAGCTGAACCTCCCGCTGCATCCACCAGCATTCCTTTGTTCTTGAAACACCAACATACTGTGTTCCTGTGAGGAAACTCTGCAAGACCCCAAAAGATCCACAGAAGGGGTTCCCAGTCTTATTAATACCGCAGTGCACAAGAGAGGCTGAACCCAACGGACGATGCCAAAGGCAGAAGTATGGATGTACTGCTACTCTTCACCAGTTCAAGAGGTATGAGGAAAAAAAGGAGAATATTGGGGGAGGGGTTATACCTTTAATTTATGCTATTCACTAGTCCTGAAGGAGGAGTTGACGCGGAGCTCTATCACTTGTATACTGCCATGGAGGCACCACGAAAGAATCTTATTGAAAGAGATGGAGGAGCAGGAGGAAAAGGTCACATTAGCAACAGTTAAAAAATAGGAAAAGGGCACATTAGCACCAGTTAAAAAAGAGGAATAGGTCACATTAGCAACATTTAAAAAAGAGGAATAGGTCACATTAACAACATTTAAAAAAGAGGAAAATGGCAAAATAGCGACAGTTAAAAAAGAGGAAAAGGGCACATTACAGTAGCAGATCCCAAAAAATAGGGAAAGCCTATGAACTTTTCTATAGATTATATACAAAAGGAGTGGTTACAGTGTAAACAAATTGACGCATTAGCAGCACTTGCAGGTAAGAGGCTGCTCAGAAAAAATAGAAAATAAATGTTTTATTGGCCACTTCACTACCTCCTTTGCAGTCACGCTTGTCAGAGTGAAAAAAAAACTGCTTTTAAATATATAGAGTAAGCACACCACATAACCAAAATGCTTTAGCAATAAGTTTCAATTAGGCATATACATACAATTATACAGTACAACAGATACAGATATCCCCAGTATGTCAAATAACGCCAAACATAACACAGCAAAGATATTCACTCCACCGAAGAATCTGTAGGAGTTTCTTGGGAAAGTGGCTTCTTACATCCCCAAAATGTTCATTTTTACTCCTGCTCTCTATTTTAACCAGGGTCTGACTTAGGCTAGCTATCCTTTTCATTACTCTATTCTGGGTACTCAACTCCTGTATGTATTTCTGAACATCAGCTCTTGATGTTCTAAGGGTCAAAGAAAAATGTCTCCCATGGGACTTTAATGCAGCCAAAACTACAACAATTGGGACATTTCAAAGATTGATTTTTTTAGTTTTGATTTTGACGATTGCTTTCACTTATTTTTTGATGCCATAATTTGGAAATTATGTTTGCATCTTACTATATTGTTTTGATTTATGGATATTTTATATTTAGATTTCATCTTGAAAGTGTGAAGTTCAATGGTGATTTTCTTTCCTGTATCCTGTCATCTAAGATTCCTATATTCAGGGTCAGACCAATAAATGTATTATCAATTTTTTGTTTTGGAAAAACAATTCATACAAGTTTGGCAAACAGCATACATCACAAAGTTTTTCCCTTCATTATATAGACCTTGTTAGGATCGTTTAGGCTTTGGGGTCCTTTAAGATGAATTTCTAATTACGGTACCTTCATTTCTTACTCTGGTACTTTGTGTGAGTTACAGTATATGCTTTTAATCATTTACAAACATCATATACATTCCTGGTAGTATGCTTTTCCATTTTTCTTTTATGCAGGTACTTCTACTATCGCCTGATGAAGATTATACATTCATTGAAATGCATTGGTGAACTGTGGCAAAGAATGTTTGATAATGCTTTATACTGTTGTAGCAAAGTCCCAGGCCTCTTTAAGGCCCCATGCACATGAGACGCAGATGCAAACTCATTTAAACACACGTTTTCAAATGCAAAAAACTGCGTTTAACGCCCGTTTTGCCGCGAATTTCACAGCGTTTTACCGCAAAACGAGCATAAACGCAACTGCCGAAAAACGCAGAAAAACGTGACTGTGTGCATGGACACATAGGATAACATTGAATGTGTTCAGAGGCAGTTGAAAAAGCTGTCCAAATGCCTCTGAACAGGCGTTTACCAGCGTCTCATGTGCATGGGGCCTTAGTCTAATAAGAACCTCCAGAGCCAAGCACTTCTGTATAGAGTGGGTTGCAAGGCATAGTGGGTGCAATCCAAGTTAGATTCATGGGCACCAGAAACTTCTTGAATGTAATGAGATTTATTTTCTCTTGAACAGAACAGTGGGAGAGAGGGTTTAGGGCCAGGACACCTTTAGGTAGTTGCAATGTCAATTAGTAGACTCTGTACCTTCTACAGGTGGAAACCATGCAGGGAAAGGCATCCAGCAAGACACCACATCTGCATGTGTAGAAGTGCCGCCTCCTATGGCAACAGTCTTAGCACAGTTCCTAACGCAAATTGTAACAAACTCCTTTACTTTTATACAATCACTTCTTGTAGATTCTCAGCCCCCTGAGCTCTCAGTCTCTATCACTAAACTTGCTGATTCACTGCCACTGAATCCCGTGAGCTCTTCAAATCTTCTTAAGTATCTTTCTCAAGCGTCAACCCCGCTTCCCTGCTGGGTCCCTAGCTTGGCACTCCAGATACTCCTCAAGCTTCACCCCACTGGCTGGATCCCTGGCTTGTTACCTGCTGAACTTTCCCAATTCTTCACCATCCCTGGTTGGTGAGAATACTGCTCCGGTACTATATTTATAAATGATATTGGGTCTGAGATCAAAAGTAACATTTCTGTCTTTGCAGATGACACCAAGCTATGCAGTGGAATAACGTCCTTGCAGGATGTCACCAATTTACAAGCCGACCTCAATGCTCTGTCTAATTGGGCGACTGAGTGGCAGATGAGGTTTAATGTTGATAAATGTAAAGTTATGCACTTAGGGACTAAGAATATGCATGCATCATACATACTAGGGGGAGTACAACTGGGGGGATCTGTAGTGGAGAAGGATCTGGGGGTTTTAGTTGATCATAAGCTCAATAATGGCATGCAATGCCAAGCTGCGGTTTCCAAAGCGAGCAAAGTCCTTTCTTGTATTAAGAGAGGTATGGACTCCAGAGAGAGAGATATCATTTTGTCCCTGTACCAATCATTAGTAAGACCTCATCTGGAATATGCAGTTCAGTTTTGGGTCCCAGTTATCAAAAAGGATATCGGGGAACTGGAGAAAGTACAGAAGACAGCCAAACTGATAAGAGGCATGGAGGAGCTCAGCTATGAGGAAATATTAGAGAAACTGGATTTATTCTCTCTTGAGAAGAGGAGATTAAGGGGGGGTATTATCAACATGTATAAATTCAAAAGTGGTTCGTATAGTGAACTTGGTGGTGAGTTATTCACTTTACGGTCATCACAAAGGTCAAAGGGGCACTCTATACTTCTAGAGGGAAAATCATTTAATCTTCAAATATGGAAAGGTTTCTTCACAGTAACAGCTGTGAAAATGTGGAACAGACTCCCTCCAGAGGTGGTTCTGGCCAGCTCAGTAAATTGTAGGGTTGTCCCGATACCACTTTTTTAGGACCGAGTACCGATACTTTTTTTCAAGTAGTCGCCGATACCGAATACCGATACTTTTTTTTAAATGTGTCCCCAAATGCAGCGATGTCCCCCCACATATGCAGCCATTGTCTCCCCCCATGCAGTCATTGTCTCCCCCCATGCAGCCATTGTCACCCCCCATGCAGCCATTGTCACCCCCCATGCAGCCATTGTCTCCCCCCATGCAGCCATTGTCTCCCCCCATCCAGCCATTGTCACCCCCCATGCAGCCATTGTCACCCCCCATGCAGCCATTGTCACCCCCCATCCAGCCATTGTCCCCCCCCATCCAGCCATTGTCACCCCCATGCAGCCATTGTCACCCCCCATGCAGCCATTGTCACCCCCCATGCAGCCATTGTCTCCCCCCATCCAGAGTCTCCCCCCATGCAGCCATTGTCACCCCCCATCCAGCCATTGTCACCCCCCATCCAGCCATGTCTCCCCCATGCAGCCATTGTCTCCCCCCATCCAGCGTCTCCCCCCATCCAGCGTCTCCCCCCATGCAGAGATATAATTTTGCCCCTGTACAAATCATTAGTAAGACCTCATCTGGAATATGCAGTTCAGTTTTGGGCACCAGTTCTCAAAAAGGATATGGGAGAACTGGAGAAAGTGCAGAGAAGAGCAACCAAACTGATAAGAGGCATGGAGGAGCTCAGCTATGAGGAAAGATTAGAAGAACTAAATCTATTCACTCTTGAGAAGAGGAGAATTAGGGGGGATATGATCAACATGTACAAATATATAAGAGGTCCATACAGTGTACTTGGTGTTGAGTTATTCACTTTACGGTCAACACTGAGGACAAGGGGGCACTCTTTACGTCTAGAGGAAAAGAGATTTCACCTCCAAATATGGAAAGGTTTTTTCACAGTAAGAGCTGTGAAAATGTGGAACAGACTCCCTCCAGAGGTGGTTCTGGCCAGCTCAGTAGATTGCTTTAAGAAGGGCCTGGATTCTTTCCTAAATGTACATAAAATAACTGAGTACTAAGATTTGTAGGTAAAGTTGATCCAGGGTAAATCCGATTGCCTCTCGGGGGATCAGGAAGGAATTTTTTCCTCTGCTGTAGCAAATTGGATCATGCTCTGCTGGGGTTTTTTGCCTTCCTCTGGATCAACTGTGGGTATGGAGTTGGGTGTATGGGATTGTATTGTGTTTTTTATTTTGTTTGTTTATTTTTTTGTGGTTGAACTGGATGGACTTGTGTCTTTTTTCAACCTGACTAACTATGTAACTATGTAACTTGCTTCAGCTACTCACTGTGGTCCCTGGTAACAAGGTGGTTGGTCCCTCTACTTTCGACCACAGCCGGCAGAATGTCACTTCTGGTGACTTCCTAACCCTACACTGCTCTCTTGCTTCTGGATAGGCCCTTAGACAGCCTAGATTGTACATTTTAAATTGCACCTTTTTGTGAAATGGTGAAAACTGAAGGTATACAAAACTGTAAATAAAAACAATTTACTCAAAAAATCCGGAGGTTGCTATTTTTCACGTACAGCTTTAAGAATTTGAAAAGACCCACCAAACTAGACATTTTCTGAAAGCACATGACCTGTGGAATAAAAAAAAGCACTACTTATTTTTTGGGCCCTGCAATAATTGTGCAAATGTTCATCATATTGCTATTTTCACAAAAAAATACACTAAAATCATTAATAGTACACATAAACACAACATAACTTACAAAATTCCTGCTAAATTACTATTAAAGCATCGTTTACATGTGGCATATTAAAGTGTACACCCATGGTGGGCCATGTTTACCCTCACAGGGGTGCACAGGTATTCCATGCATTCTCGTATAGGCAGTCCCATTTGTGTCAATTTGGATTTGGAACGGCTGCACAGGCATAGCTACTGTTCCCAAACTGACATCCGTGTGGGTGTGGGTACATGGCCCCAAACGCAGACAGTGTGAGCTCAGGGACATGCATGCGGACCTGCATGGATGTTAAATTGGGAGCAACGGCTCTGTTCGTGCCGTTGCTACATCCCAAATGACATCAATGGGACTGCCTGCAGAGATGCAAGGAACACCTGTGCATCCCTGTAAACGTACGCTGTGTATGTCCTGTGTGAACAAGGCATTAGACCCCTTTCACACAAGCATACAGATTGGGTCTGCCTGTCCATATTTCAGACGGGCCCAATCAGACCCCCTATTGTTCTCTATGGAGAGGCTTATGTAAATGGACATGTGTCCATTTACACCTGCCTTCATCCAATCTGTTCTGCTAAAAACAGACAGATGAGACGCGGACCTGTCATCTGCCTGCTCAGCGAGGATCAGCAGTCAGATCCTTTGCTGAGCAGGCAGATCTGCTTGACAGAGTCTGGGGTCTTATCGGGAGCGGCCAGTCCATTTGGGGCGCAAGGGTGCCGGACTCATACATTTGTATACGTTTTTTTTTAAGCCACTTGATTAAAACCTAAGGCTCTAATTGGCTTGAACAAGGTTTGGCTCGGGGGCAGACTACTGCGCCCTGAACCCACCCACTTGTGACAATAGAATTAATATTCGCTATTGTCTTCTGGCTTCTCTTCCTGGCCAATCAGGACAGGAGGTGGATCGGGTTGGCTGGGAGGAGAATCGGTGTGAGTGCGGTGGAAGACAAGACTGTCACCGTGGAGGGGGGGGGGGCGTCACCATGGAAAGGCTGATTGCGGGCAGACTTGGGGGGGTTGCCATCCCCCAAAAAAGTCACTGGGTCTTACTATTTTTTTTTTTGGGGGGGGTTTACATTTTCAATTTTTTTTAGATATATTTGGGGGGGGGGGTGATCTTTGGTGAGATATCAGAGGTCTAAACATACCCATATCTCTTTTTTTAGACAGAGAAAGTCCCTTTCTCTGCAGCACTTTACATGAATGAAATATAGAATCTGAATAGAGGTTCCTCATTCGTTCATAAACTGACAGTTTGATACATAGTAACACTCGCGGTTTACTATGATCAGCTGTCAGTGGGCATATAAGAGCAATCTGTAGTGATCGCTGCCTGTGCTACAGGGAAGGGCTGGAAAACACATGATTACCAAGCCCCAACTTATGACGATCTGACTGGTGGGGGGGACACATCTGGATCCCCCCAAGCAGCACCTCAAGCTGGCGGGAGTGGAAGAGGAGGGATGGGGGGTCAGATCGGGTGGGGGGGTAATCAGTGCAGGGGGGAAAATAAGGAGGGTGAAGGGGATAGGAAAGGAGAGTGACGGGGGAGTAGTTTTAGGTAGAAGGGAGTGGTGGAAGGTGGAGAAGCAGAGGGCAAGGAAGCGGGGGCATGGGTGGGGGGGGGGGGGCAGTCATATTTGAGGTTAATAACTCTGATCAGCGGGTTGTAAGCCGCTGATCAGAGTTATAGAGTTGAGTCTGCCTAACAATTCTGCTATCAGTTTATGGTCATTAAAGCGGGTGACCATCCCAAAAAAAAATTCTAACATTACATTGAGCCGAGTTGTGATAATGACATTATGCTAACCTTTTTATTTTTATTGCCATACATACCGGGTATGTAATCTGCGGGACTGGGCGTTCCTATTCACATGCTAATTGATTGACATGCTTCCGACCGGCGCATACAGCGCGTCACGAGTTGCCGAAAGAAGCCGGACTGCGAGTCGGCTCTATGCGGCGCCTGCGCACCGACGTCCGGCTTCTTTCGGCAACTCGTGACGCGCTGTATGCGCCGGTGGGAAGCATGTCAATCAATTAGCATGTGAATAGGAACGCCCAGTCCCGCAGATTACATACCCGGAAGCCGCGGTGAAAATATAGATAAAACGGTATGTACGGCAATAAAATTAAAAAGGTCAGCATAATGTCATTATCACAACTCGGCTCAATGTAATGTTAGAATTTTTTTTTTGGGTGAACCCCCGCTTTAAAGTGACCATGAGCTTATAGGAGAAGGAGAAATTAGGTCCATATGCTGTACAGACCTGGCCACCTGCAGGCACTTCTGTAAGTTCGTATGACGTATGGACCTGGCAGTGAAAGTCTAGAACTGTCTTTCTTTAAAAGTAGTACCTAGTTTGTATGGTTGCCCATGCCTGGTTTGCTTTACCAGGGCAGGGTCAGCCTTACACGTAAATAATATTATTAATTTAAAAAAAAAGGGAAATAAACGTATAAAAGCATAAATAACGTGTAGAAGAATTGTTTATAACAGCCACAAACGGTGAACATCATGATCAAGACCAGTGTTTCTCAACTCCAGTCCTCAAAGTGTCCCAAAGGGTCATGTTTTCAGGATTTCCCTCAGATAAAATGGTAATTACTAAGGCAGTGAAACTGATCAAATCACCTGTGCAAAATAATGGAAAGCCTGAAAACATGACCTGTTGAGGTGCCTTGAGGACTGGAGTTGAGAAACAATGATCTAGACCAGTGTTTCTCAACTCCAGTCCTCGGGGCGCACCAACAGGTCTTGTTTTCAGGCTTTCCATTATTGTGCACAGGTGATTTGATCAGTTTCACTGCCTTAGTAATTACCACAGCAGTTTGATCTGAGGGAAATCCTGAAAACATGACCTGTTGGTGCGCCCCGAGGACTGGAGTTGAGAAACACTGATCTAGACTGCCTCTCTGATCTGCGCAGAACGAAGATTTGGGGAAGGGTGAACATCCTATTTCATTTTGTATAGGTATTTATTTAGCAATTTGTGCAACACTTTACATATTATTCATTCACATCAGCCCATTTCTTTGTACTGGTACATTTCACATGGCAGTGTCCAGCTCCCTGTGTCCTTTGCTTGACAATTCCTTGCCCATTAGCCTTGAAAACAGCTAGATTTTCTTCCTTGTTAGAAATTCTGTAAATAGCCCTACAGAACAGACAGTGCACAGTCCACATGGGTTTGCCATTTAACTGCAGATAAGCAACAGGAAACTTTATTTTACAGAAAAAAGATATAGGCCCGGAATTCACATACATTGGCGCATATTTATGCCGGTGTAGCGTATCCAATATACGCTACGCCGACGTCGCGCAGAGAGGCAAGCACTGAATTCTCAAAGCACTTGCCTCCCAAACTGCGCTGGGTCCCCTTGGCGTAAGCCGTCGTAGGTTGAAGTGGGCGTGAGCCATGCTAATGAGGCGTGACCCCATGCAAATGATGGGCCGAGTGCCATACAAGTACTTAAAAGGAACGGTGCATGCGCCGTCCCGTGGACGTATACCAGTGCGCATGCTCAGAATCACGTCAGAACTACTCCCTAAGATACGACGGATCACTGCCTACGACGTGAACGTAACCTACGCCGAGCCCTATTCATGTACTACGTAAACGACGTAAAATACGACGGCTGTGTTCCCTGGTCCATACCTTTGCATGGGTTGCACCTCATATATGGGGAATAACTTTACGCCGAACGTACGACTTACGCAAACCACGTATATTATGCGCCGGGCGCAAGTACGTTCGTGAATCGGCGTATCTCCCTCATTTGCATATGTGCATAGCAAATCAATAGGAGCAGCAAATGCGCCCAGCGTAAATATGCGCCCACGATACGACGGCGTAGGCAAGTTACGTCGGTCGTAGAAAGCCATGTTTTTGGGCGTATCTCAGATTGTGGGCACGGCGCATAGATACGACGGCGCATAGTTACACTTACGCGGCGTATCTCGAGATACATCGGCGTAAGTGCTTTGTAAATCCGGGCCATAGAGTTTACTATAGAGTAGCTTCAGTGGGGATCGAAAGTTTGGGCACCCAAGGTAAAAATTTGTATTAATGTGCATAACGAAGCCAAGGAAAGATGGAAAAATCTCCAAAAGGCATCAAATTACAGATTAGACATTCTTATAATATGTCAAAAAAAGTTAGATTTTATTTCCATCATTTACACTTTCAAAATTACAGAAAACAAAAAAATGGCGTCTGCAAAAGCTTGGGCACCTTGCAGAATTTATAGCATGCACTGCCTGATGCAGTGATAAACAAACCGAAAATTTTGAAAAAAAAAAACATTTTTAATAGGGCTGTGGAAATTAACTATTAATTCATCGATTAATCTTTCATTTTTTTGATCGATCAAAATTTTTTTGATTGGTACTCGCCTCTCCGCCAGCTTCTGGGCCTCCAGGGAGTTCCGTCGGAGATCAGGTGACGTCACGGACCCCGGCGGGGCTTGCCGTGTCCATCTGAAGGGCTCCTTTGCTGTGCCTTTATATCTGCATGCCGGCGGGACCTTCCTATCTGCCACACGCAAGGGCTGTTACACTTCCCTCCATCAACCTGGGATTCTACAACCATCCACTGGGAGTTGTGATAGTTCCGTTCACATCTACATGCCAACAGACTGATGTTAACCTCTCCTCATCTGGATTCAGCAGTGGCATCGTTGTACACATTTTTATACCAGTATCATACTTAGCTACATGTTTTTATGACTGCTTTTGCTACCGTTTGGTATTACTCGCACCATTTTTACAGTTTATGTAGCTACATCGATTTTATCTCCAGTGTAATATTTATTTTGTTACCTACTTAAAGACTATACAAGTTTTAATGCTATTCCCATTGAGTGCTGCCTTTGTGTGTTTTTTTTGTACCCTGCTATCCATTTTTCCAGTGGTCGGTAGCTGCACTGGGAATCAGCCTGCAAGGAGGAGATCAGCTAAAAGCAGTCGGATCTGTATGTGCGTTATAATTAATCAAAATTAGTCGATTAATCGATAAAAAAAAAAACGATTAATCGAACACAAAAATTTTGATCAGTAACAGCCCTAATTTTTAACTTTTTGCTGTAAAAAAAATGTCTTCCTCAATTTGGGCCAATATGTATTTTGCTACATATTTTTGGTAAAAAAATCTCAATAAACGTATATTGATTTGTTTGCACAAAAGTTATCACATCTACAAAATAGGGGATAGATTTACGGCATTTTTATTTATATTTTACTAGTAATGGCAGCCATCAGTAATTTTTTAGCGGGACTACAACATTTTGGCGGACAGATCGGAGGTTCACACAAAAAGTGAAGCTCCGCTTTTTGGATCCCTCCCCCCCTCCGGTGTCACATTTGGCACCTTTCAGGGGGAGGGGGTGTGCAGATACCTGTCCGAGAAAGGTATTTGCACCACTTCCGGGTTCTGACTCCCGCGTGGAATCCAGCCTCGTCACGTCACCCCCCGCTGTCTTCTGGGAAAACACTGTTCCGAGGAGAGAGCGGGGACCAGTGACGGCGCGCCGTGATCCTCGCGCATGCGCAGTAGGGAATCGGGCAGTGAAGCCGCAAGGCTTCACTTCCTGATTCCCTCACCGAGGATGGCGGCGGAAGCAGCCGAGGACCGAGTGATTGCTCAGCCGGAGCCTCCGCTTTAAGCATTCAACCATTTCCATGGTGTACTTTATGTAATCCTGCATATCCTGGCTTTTCATCAGCTTGCTTTGGTATAGCTTTCTAATCAAATACATATATTGCTGAGATTAGCTCTTTCATGCACCTTTTGTAATCCTTCCCATATTTCTTTAGCAGTTTCACACTTACATATACGTATGATTTGATCATCTTCTATGCAAAGAGTTTGTGCTCTGAGCTGTTTTGTTTTACTCTATCCACTCATCTGAAGGGTGTTGATTTCATTTATACATTTCCATGTACTTTCTCTTATTAGCAGCATTTTCATCTTGAATTTGCAAGATTGGTAGTTCTGGTTTGTCAGATCTGCATATGAAAGCTTTGTTGCAGTTGTGTTACTGCCCATTTTCTTTTATGATTTTGCAATCTTCTTTCTGTTGCTGTATCTTGCACTTATTTGCTGTAGCTGGCTATGACAGGGTTCTCAGCTTTTCTCTGGGTGCACAGTCCGCATGGGCTTTGCTGCTTAACCACATACACAAGACAGGAAATTTTATTATACAGAGAAAAGACATAAGCCCGGATTCACAAAGCACTTACGCTGACGTATCTCGAGATACGCCGCGTAAGTGTAACTATGCGCCGTCGTATCTGTGCGCCGTGCCCACAATCTGAGATACGCCTAAAAATAGGCTTCCTACAACTGACGTAACTTGCCTACGCCGTCGTATTGTGTGCGCATATTTACGCTGGGTGCATTTGCCGCTCCCATTGATTTTCTATGCACAAATGCAAATGAGGGAGATACGCCGATTCACGAACGTACTTGCGCCCGGCGCATAATATACGCGGTTTGCGTAAGTCCGGCGTAAAGTTATTCCCCATATATGAGGCGCAACTCATGCTAAGGTATGGACCAGGGAACACAGCCGTCATATTTTACGTCATTTATGTAGTACATGAATAGGGCTGGACGTAGGTTACGTTCACGTTGTAGGCAGTGATCCGGCGTATCTTAGGGAGTAGTTCCGACGTGATTCTGAGCATGCGCACTGGGATGCGGCCACGGGACCGCGCATGCGCCGTTTATTTTAAGTACTTCTATGGCGCTTGCCCCATCATTTGCATGGGATCGCGCCTCATTAGCATGGCTCACGCCCACTTCCACCTACGCCGAGGAAACCCAGCGTATCTTTAAGAGCGAGTGGGAGCAAGTGCTTTGTGAATCCAGTGCTTGCCTCTGTGCGTTGCGTCGGCGTAGCGTATATTAGATACGCTACGCCCGCATAAATATGCGCCGATGTATGTGAATCCGGGCCATAGAGTTTATCACAGAACAGCTACAAACTTATAAACACTGCCATCTACTAGCTGAAGAATATATCTCTACTGAATACTGGCATTGATGTAGTTGTTGCATAAAATACAAATTAATATTGCATTCCAACAATCCCCCTAGTTATCAGTGGAGTTTGGTTTTAGATCTCAATTCTCAGACTTCATGATGGGTTTAGTGAACGCCCCGCAAACTACATCCAAATATATCCCAACTGAGCAACTGGAGACTTCAGTGACCACCAATGTGAGGAAACGCTTTTCCATAGACCACCAATGTGGGGGAATACTACAATTTTCACTAACTGCATGTCTTTTCTGGCCACTATTAATATTTGTTTAATTTCATTATTATAACAGAAAATACTTTTTTTAGATAGAAATGCCCTAGATGTCAAATACTTTGGGAGCCCACATGCATTATTCGTATTTATCCTAAAAGTGTCATTAAACCCAAGGAAATACGTGTAGCACCCTTGTCCCAAAGCAAGGCTATAGGTAAATTTAGTTTTGATGGGTGGGTAACCAGCCTGGCTAATTTGTAGTGTTTAGTGGTCAAATGGCTTTCTTCCAAATCCTGTTTAGCTGTGGCTTTTCCTTTTTGTCAGTAGATGGCGCTGTTGCCTTTGACAATAATATGATGAGCTACAGTGAGTTCAGGTTATGAATAAACATACCTTTCTCAGCCAATCAGATTAGTTGCTATGAATGCTGGGAGAAGGTATTTCTTTAGGAGTCAGGTGATCAGGGTCTACCTGCCCAGGCTGCGGTTTGGGTGGGATGTGTGTGAAACAGCTCCTGGCTGCTTGGCCTGAAGCCTATCCAGGTGTTCTCCTAGCTGCTATGCCTTTCCGGGTGTTCAAGATTCACAGAGAAAAGCCTGCTCAATATCCGGAAAAAAATTCTGCAAGGGTTAGAGTTCTAGAGAAATACCAGAGGTGACTCTTCAAGAGGTGACTGGGGATCCATGAGGTGGCTGTGTTACACCGAGTAAATTGATACCAACATGTCACACTTCAAAATTGCACCCGCTTGTGGAATGGCGACAAACTTTAGTTAGAGAGGAGGTCTAGTGCTAGAATTATTGCTCTAATAAAAAAAAATGGTGTCACTTTTATTCCTATTACAAGGAATGTAAACATCCCTTGTAATAAGACAGAAAGTGCTCAAGACCTGAAAAAATGCGTAGTACGTCACGTTCGCGTTTGTTGGCCGACAATTGTGTGCCGTTTGTATGCAAGACAAAATCCAGGCACACGCCCTTCGAACAAAAGTCTGACGTTTTGGCTGTGGAAAATCCGATCGTGTGTACGAGGCTTAAAGCGGAGGTCCGCCTAAAAAATAAAATATTAGAAGGCAGCAGCTACATGCTGGACACTTACCTGTCCACGGTGCCCGCGATGTCGGCAGCCGAAGTCGATTAATCGCTTGGCTCTCGGTTGCCCCTGCTGCCATCCTCGGTGAGGGAATCAGGAAGTGAAGCTTTGCGTCTTCACTACCTGGTTCCCTACTGTGCATGTGCGAGTCACGCTGCGCGTCCTCACTGGTCGCTGTGTGTTTCGCAAAAGACAGTGGGGGGGACGGGAAGTGGCGTGACCCCCGCGGGGGTCTATGCCCGGAAGTGGGTGCAAAGGCCCCTTTCACACAGAAGGATAGAATGGTGCTTTTATCTGCGGATTCTACCGCAGCTAGAAGCACAAAATGCTGTGGTTTTGTGCGAATAGAAAAAATAGAATTGAATGCGTCCAGGTGCGATTTGGCGCAGCTTTCGGCACATAACCGCAGTGCACTGTGTCAGCTGCGTTTGGTATAAATCTTGAGGGGGAATTCCACGCCAAATTTTAAATAAAAAACGTCATGGGTTCCATCTCCAAGAGCATATCAGGCCCTTGGGTCTGCTATGGATTTTAAGGTGAAGCACCTGTACGCCGAAAAAATGACATGGGGGGTCCCTCCCAAAATCCATACCAGACCCTTATCCAAGCACACAGCCCGGTCGGTCAGGAAAGGGGGTGGGGGTGACCGAGCGCCCCCCCCCTCCTTAACCGTACCAGGCTGCATGCCCTCAACATGGGGGGGTAGGTGCTTTGGGACCTGCTGACCATCACCCCAAAGCACTGTGTCCCCATGTTGATGGGAACAAGGGCCTCTTTCTGACAACCCTGGCCGATGGTTTCGGGGTCTGCGGGCGGGGAGCTTATCGGAATCCGGGAGCCCCCTTTAATAAGAGGGCCCCCTCACCCTAGGTGAATGAGTACCCCTACCCATTTACCTGGAGGAAAAAAAAACACACTACACAGGTTTTAAAAGTAATTTATTAGGCAGCTCTGAAGGGTCTTCTTCCAACTTCGGGGTCTCTTCTTCTGCTCTCAGGTGCCTTCTTCCGTCTCCTGGGCTTCTCCGCTGTCTTCAGGCAGCTTTTTTACCAGCTGGGGGGGGGGGGGGCGGTCTTCTGTCATCTTCTTCCCTCTTCTCTGGTGTCCTTCTGCCGGGCTTCTCTGCTGCAAGGAGCTGCAAGAAGATAGCAGAGAAGCCCGGCAGAAGGACGCCGGAGAAGACGACAGAAGACCGGGCCCCCCCGCTGGTAAAGGAGCTGCAAGAAGACAGCGGAGAAGCCCGGCAGAAGGACACCGGAGAAGAGGGAAGAAGACAACAGAAGACCGCCCCCCCCCCGCTGGTAAAAGAGCTGCAAGAAGACAGCGGAGAAGCCCGGCAGAAGGAAGAAGGCACCTGAGAGCAGAAGAGACCCCCGAAGTCTGAAGACCCCCCAGAGCTGCCTAATAAATGACTTTTAAAACCTGTGTACTGTTTTTTTTTTATTTTTTATCCTCCGGGTGAATGGGTAGGGGCACTCATTCACCTAGGGTGGGGGGGCTGGGATCTGGGGGACCAATAAGCTCCCGAATTCCAATAAGCTCCCCGCCCGCAGACCCCGACAACCAACGGCCAGGGTTGTCGGGAAGAGGCCCTTGTCGCCATCAACATGGGGACACAGTGCTTTGGGGTGGTGGTCCGCAGGGCGCCCCCCTGCCCCAAAGCACCTACCCCCCCCCCATATTGAGGGCATGCGGCCTGGTACGGTTAAGGAGGGGGGCCACTCGTCCCCACCCCCTTTCCTCACCGACCTACGTGCTTGGATAAGGGTCTGGTATGGATTTTGGGGGGGCCCCTTCACGCCGTTTTTTTCGGCGAACGGGGGTTCCCCTTAAAATCCATAGCAGACCCAAGGGTCTGGTATGCTTTTGGAGGGGGAACCCATGCCGTTTTTTTATTTAAAATTTGGAGTGGAGTTCCCCCTCAAGATTCATACCATACACAGTGCCTGGTATTGGCAGGGATTCTAGTCGGATCCCTGTTCAATATCGTGCCACGGCTAAACGCAACCGCAGCTAATCACAGTGTACAAATGCAGCTGATCGCTGTGCCTGGAGTCTTGAATTTCAGCAGAAAATAAACATGCTTTTAACTGCGGCAGAACAGCCGTCCGTGTGAAAGGGGCCTTACAGAGGGCCACATTCGGCCCTCGGGCCACAGTTTGGAGACAAGTGTTTTAGAGAGTTGGGGAAGATGCCAGAAGAGAGGGAGAGATTAATGATATGACTTAGAGAGAATATATAATAGAGCCATATCAGAAAAAAATACAGAAGACAAAGTGAGAAAAAAAGGCTGTAAAATAGTTACCCACAGTGACCAATTAGATTTCATCTTTTTATCTCTGTAAAATAAAACAACTTTCACTTCTCTTTCGGAAAAGAAATAAATATTGATATGAAGAACAAGCCTAGGGAAATTCTCTCAGCCTTTCTTGTGATTGTAGGTAGACAGCGCACAGTAATAGCCGCATCACTTGCAATGTGCACAGTCCAGTCAGCGTGCCAGCCACTTACTCCCGCCTCCAACTTCCGCCAACCAACACATGGCTCTCATAACTTCACCACACTCACTCGAAGACTCGCTGAGAATCCCCTCCCCTATGGGGTTCGGAAACAAATTAGGACAGGGCTGACTGACGTCCCAACCTCACAACCCCATTAGCAATGAGGCCCATTAACCCCGCCCAATTCATATTCCTATCCAATCATCGCGCAAGCTTCCTGACAGCGGAGAAAGCGATTAGAACGGCGTACTCTAAAATTGCAGTTAGTGGCATTGAAAAGTTCAACCAATCGGCGCCCTGTCCGGGGGTGCGGCGGAACGCTGATTGGGCCGGGTGGGTGGGGTCTGTCATTGGCAGCTGGGTGCTGAGAGTCTGGTAGGGAGTGAGTGGCCGCCCGAGGCTCGCAGCCCCTGGCCAGGCCGACCTATGGAGCTCGAGAACATAGTAGCCAACACCGTGCTGCTGAAAGCCAGGGAAGGTGAGTGTGTGCGGGGGTGGAGGGGGGCTCTGGAAACTTCTATGGGGCTCACTAAGTGACAGGCGAGACTCTATTGTATGAGTGGCAATGTCAGCATGGGTGCCTGCCTGCAAAGGGCTTCTTATTCATATATACAGCAATATTAGGATCATCATATAATGGATCATCATACAGGACCACCAGGCTGCTGAGGTTTCATGGGGGTGAAGGTGTAGTGACAGATGATGAGTGTCATGCCATGGATGAGATGTCAGCTGGGAGATGTTCTGCAGGATCGCCCTATACCTAGGACTGGGGACATCTCATTAGACACATCACAAGGATGCGCAATTAGGGGGGAGCCAAGTCATTTGGGCCAAATTCATTTCACAGTCAAAGTTTGCAAAGCAAAGACTCAATTCTTCACTATGAGCTGCTTCTGACAAATTTGCTTGGGGGGGATATATATTATATTTTATTTATATATATATATATATATATATATATATATATATATATATATATATATATATATAATAATATTTTATTATTTTTCCAGAGGGTGTATTTAGGGTAGTATCGTTTATTTAATATTGTGTGTTTTTTATTTTATTTTGTCGTCTGCTTATGTTTATTTATTTACTTTTTTGTAAAGAGAAAAAAATCTGAAATATTGAGACTTCTTGCCAGTACACACAGTCTGAAAATCGGACGACAGATCATGTTTATTTTTTTTTTGCATGCTAGTCGGCATCAAAAATGGAGAGGTTACTAAAGCGAAAAATTCTCGTACGACAGAATAAAAAAATCGGAAGTGATGTCATGTGTTGTAGTATATTTCTATTGTATTTTCAGACAACACCTGTTCTGATTAAATGAAAATCGTACGATCTGGTATCGTACGATTATTTTTTTTATTTTATTTTTTGTGTTTGTCCAATCTGATAATATCGGATGAACTGTCGTGATTGGCTCTTTAAAAAAAAATACCACTAATGATAAGTCCTTGCCCTTTCCAAATACGCAGCAGCTGAAAAAAAATCATGGATGTGAACGTGTCCCATAGGGAAACATGTAACTGAACTGTAGTGTGTTTCTACAAAAATCACAAAAAAACAGAGGTGTGACCCCGGCCTGAGATGTTTAGTAACATAATGGGGGTTAAAAAAACAAAAATAAGTACAAAAAGAGCAAATCGCTACTGTAAGGGGTTAATTTTTTTACTGTGGGACAGTCAAAGTAATATTTAGGCTTCATTTCCACTGGCATTTTTACAGCCACTTTTCTGATGTTTTTTTACAGCTTAAAAACGCCTGTTTATGTTATTCTATGGCATCATGCCCACATAGGCGTTTTTGAGCTGCAAATGGCATAGGCGTTTTTGAGCTGTAAAAAAAACGCAGGGCCAGGGCGTTCTGAAGCTCCAGAGTAGAGCTGTAAAAACACCAGACGTTAAACGCTCAAAAATGCTACTGCGGCATTTATAAAGCTGCAGCTCACAAAATTTTTTTTTTTTTTTTTTTACAAAATAAACATGGACAGGCGTTTTTAAGCTGTAAAAAAGGCTAACAGTGGCTGTAAAAACGCCAGTGGAAATGAAGCCTTCCAGTAGCGATTTGCTTTTTTGTACTATAAAGGGCTAATTTTTAGTTTTTTTACCCCATTATGTTACTGGCCGATTAATCGATTATGAAAATTGTAATCGATTAATTTCATAATCGATTAGTTGTTTCGGCCCGATCTTAAACATGTCTAAATATAAGTGGAATGTACACCAGGTAGAAGAAGTATTTAACGCGTCACCATTTTTCTATCTGGGTAAATCTATTTCTAAAGGTGCTATTGACATGAAATTTTAAACGCGTGTCGGTAACAACTAGAGCTGGTATTGGGCATTTTCGAAATCCTGCCAGGAAGCTGGCACTAATCACAGTCTGTGAGGCATTTCCCGGTCCGCGGCTGCACAAATCTGGAAATGTCTCACTGCCTGTGATTACTGCTGTGAAGTGTCGGCTTCCTGGTGGGAATTGGGCAGGTGGGATCACCAAAAAAATGCCAGAGCCCATCTCTAGTAACAACCCATGCAATCCATACATACAAAGAAATCAAAACAAATAAGTTCAGAAATGATGTTATGTGTAATAAAATGGAACGACACAAGGAAAAAGTGTTGAATACGCTAACTGCAATTTATTTAATACTTCGTACAAAATCCTTTGTTGGTAATGATGGCTTTAAGACACCTTCTGGAGAAACTAGTCGCATGCATTGCTCAGGTGTGATGTTGGCCCATTCTTCTACACAAACCGTCTTCATATCTTTAAGGTTCCGTGGTCCTCTTCTATGAAATCTGATCTTTAGTTCTTTCCATCGATTTTTCTATTGGATTCAAATCAGGTGATTGGCTGGGCCATTCTAGCAGCTTTATTTTTATTTTTTCTTTAAGACCAATTAAGAGTTTCCTTGGCTTTGTGTTTGGGATCATTGTCTTGCTGAAATGTCCACCCTTGTTTCATCTTACCTTCCTGGTAGATGGCAGCAGATTTTTTATCAAGCATGTCTTGGTACATTTTCCCATTCATCCTTCCTTCAATGATATGAAGTTTGACAGAACTGTATGCTAAAAACAGCCCCACACCGTGATGTTCCCACCTATAAACTTCTTTGTTGGTATGGGGGTGTTTTTGGGGTGATGTGCAGTGACCACCAAACATGGTGTGTATTATGGTATCCAAAGAGTTAAATTTTGGTCTCATCTGACCAGACTATATTCTCCCAGTATTTCACAGGCTTGTCTAAATGTTGTGCAGCAAACTTAAAACGAGTCTTGCGTGGTGAGCGTGCATACAGGCCATGGCGGTTGAGGGCCTTGCTTATTGTTTTCTTTGAAACAATTGTACCTGCTAATTCCAAGTCTTCCTGAAGCTCTCCGCAATTGGTCCTTGGCTCTTGAACAACTCTTCTGGTATTTTTTTTTTCACTCCTCTGTCCAGAAATCTTGCGAGGAGCACCTGGTTGTGGCCAGTTTATGGTGAAATGATGTTCTTTCCACTTCCGTATTATGGCTCCAACAGTATTCACTGGAACATTTAGAAGTTTAGAAATCCTTCTGTAACCAATGCCATCAGTATGTTTTGCAACAGTAAGGTTGCAAAGGTCTTGAGAGCTTTTTGATTTTAATTTTAACCATCATGAGATGTTTCTTGTGTGGCACCTTGGTCTTTTTGACTTTTTCTTTTTTTTTCTTTTATAGGCCATCAGTTGAGACTGAACCAGCTGATATTAATTTGTACTGACAAGGGGCAGAATTGCTTTCTAATTACTGATAGATTTCAGCGGGTGTCTTATCTTTCCATGCCTTTTTGCACTTCACTTCCTTCATGTGTTCAATACTTTCTCCCTGAGTCATTCCATTTATTTTATTTTTTTACAGATTACTTTCTGAACTTTTTTTTGTTTTGGTGTCTTTGTATGTCTGGTAGAGCTGCACGATTCTGGACAAAATGAGAATCACAATTTTTATTTCTTTTTTTGCTTAGAATAAATATCACGTTTGTCGCTGTGTAAAATCTTTCACGTTATACAAAAATATATAATTTTTTTTTAATTCATTAAAGTAATTTTTCTTCCCCCAAAAATTGCATTTGAAAGACCACTGTGCAAATACAGTGTGACAAAACATTGCAACAACCACCATTTTATTCTCTAGGGGGTCTCTACTAGAAATAAAATGTGTGTGTGTGTGTGTGTGTGTGTTCTAAGTTATTTTCTAGCAAAAAATAATGCTTTTAACTTGAAATCAACAAATGTCAGAAAAAGGGTTTAGTGGTTAAAGCGGAGGTCCGCCTTAAAAAAAAAAAATATTAAAAGCCAGCAGCTACAAATACTCCAGCTGCTGACATTTAATAAATGGACACTTGCCTGTCCAGGGTGCCCGCGATGTCGGCAACTGAAGCCAATCAATCGCTTGGCTGCCCCCGCCGCCATTCTCGGTGAGGGGATCAGGAGGTGAAGCGTTGCGGCTTCACTTCCCGGTTCCCTGCTGCGCATCCTCACTGGTACCTGCTGTCTTCTGGGACCTGTGTGTTTTCCAGAAGACAGCGGGTGGTGAAGGGAAGTGGCGTAACCCCCGCAGGGGTCTATGCATGGAAGTGGGTGCAAATACCTGTATTATACAGGTATCTGCACCCCCTCCCCCTGAAAGGTGCCAAATGTGACACTGGAGGGGAGGGGGGGGGGTGGATTTCCGAAAAGCGGAGGTTCTATTTTTGTGTGGACCTCTCGCTTTAAACTTTCCTCATTTACACAGAGAAGTACATTCCTTTGATGTAAACAACTAATTGTTACAATGTTTAGACTTAAGTTCCACTGATAAAGAATGTTGTGATACTTGGCAGACTGCTTGGATTTTTGTTTCCTTTTCTTTTGAGGGCTGTGGCTTCAGCAGAGCAGAGAGAATTCTCTGCATAGAAAGATCAGGAAATACTTTGTCAAGATCGCCACGGGGGAAAAAAAATTGCGATAACGATTCTTGACGATTAATCGTGCAGCTCTAATGCAGGGCTTGACAAATTTGCTTGGAATCTAGGAGTCAGCTAAAAAAGTTAGGAGCCAGGAACGCACCACCGTCCCGCCGAGCTTGCGCGCAGAAGCGAACGCATACGTGAGTAGCGCCCGCATATGTAAACAGTATACAAACCACACATGTGAGGTATAGCCGCGATTGGTAGAGCGAGAGCAATAATTCTAGCCCTAGACCTCCTCTGTAACTCAAAACATGCAACCTGTTGAATTTTTTAAACGTCGCCTATGGAGATTTTAAAGAGTAAGTTTGTCGCCATTCCACGAGCGGACGCAATTTTTACTCGGCGTAACATATCTTTCACAATATAAAAAAAAAAAATTGGGCTAACTTTACTGTTGTCTTATTATTTAATTTAAAAAAAGTGTATTTTTTTTCCCAAAAAAGTGCGCTTGTAAGACCGCTGCGCAAATACGGTGTGACAAAAAGTATTGCAACGACCGCCATTTTATTCTCTATGGTGTTAGATTAAAAAAATATATATAATGTTTCGGGTTCCAATTAGAGGGAAGGAGATGAAAAACACATTAGAACTACTGTTTTGCTAGTTGTAATGGAACTACTTGTAATGCCAACGCCAGATCACAAAAGGAAGCTTAGGCCTGCAGAAGGCTGCAAAGCCGCGGCCTCAATTACCTTCTGGTAATTGAGGCCACGGCCTTCTGCAGGCCTAAGCTTCCTTCTGTGAAGGCCGCAAAGCTGCGGCCTCAATTTTCAGCCATCGCGGTGGGCCTGCGTCGGCCGTTAATTGAGGCCGCGGCCTTCTGCAGGCCTAAGGGCGCCAGGTCACAATTTCTTGTCGCAATTGTGACCGGGCGCCCGGATTTTGTCGAGGCCTGCTCTAATGTATGGGTTGTTACCGACGTGGTGAAAATTTCATGTCAATGACCCCTTTAGAAATATATTTTCCTAGGAAAATGATGATGTGTTCAATACTTATTTTACCTGCTATACCTTAAAAAAAAAAAAAAAAAATCACTCTTCCTTAGTTTTGTTTCTCAAATGCAAGATTTGTTTCTGTGATTCTCTGATTTCCTGTGCTGGGGTGGCTGTTTCTTCCCCATGCCCCATTCCTGTTTATGTGAATGTAGCCCCCCCCGTCTTGTTTGCTTCTGAGATAGACTACACACCTACCTGCAGATGGATTCAGTTCTATGGAAATTGTTCTACACATAGAGGAGCAGAGAATGTGTCCAGAAATAACCGCTCTGCTCGCTTTTACACTAGTAGCTGTGAAATGCATCACTGGAAGATAAGGAGCATGAACAGGACAGAAAAGATACCTAAAAACAATGGTAGGAGATATGTTAAAAAAAAAAAGAAAAGTCACGTTCTACTTGATATTTCAGAATGGTTGACACAAATGAGTTTAGTTAGTGTTCACCTTTACAGAAAATCTGTAAGGGCCAATTCACACTATGTGCGGTGACGGGTGTTTAAAATGCCTGTCACCACAGGGACACAGAGGAAACACAGACTAGCGTTGTGCTACAATGCATGCTGCATTTTATCGCAGCACACTGGCCTGAATCGCTCTGCAATGTCAGGCAGCACAACACACTGCCAGACATTGCAGTAAATGAAGTGTACATTTTGTACACTTCAAATAACGCTCATACAAAACAAAAGAAAGGGAGCAGTGGGATGCGATAAATCTTGCACCACACTGCTCCCTAGTGCAGCTGTCAACACAGACCTGTCAGAGCACTGAATCGCTCCTGCCTCTCTGCGTTGCAATGTGAATTGGCCCTAAGCCTAGGTTGACTAGTGCAATGCAGGAACCAACGTGATTAACATGATAATAGTGGCAGTTCCCGCATCGCCTTCTGTCCCGCGGAAAGTTCACACTGCCCTCTGCGAACCGCTGCAGGTGTCATTACATTGTTAATGACACCCCCAGGTTCACAGATTACAGTGTGACCCTTGGATTCGTACAGGAATCGAATCACATAAGTGAGAACACCCATGCCATCCGATTCCAGTACAGGGAAAAACAAGTCCCTGCACTGTTTTGTCTTATCCCTGTAATTGCTACATGTGCAGTACAGCTTATTCTGTTGAGGGGGAAAAAACAGACTTTCTGGCTGCATCACCAGGTGAAAATAAAAGAAGGCAAGCCTAAATAAAAACAAATGCCATCACATCTAAGAATTGGTAAGCTGCACAATAAACATTTGCTTTTGGGTTTAATACCGCCTTAACCTCAGGCCACGTTTTGCAAAAAAAAAAAAAAATGCACCCACATTGATTAAAAAAAAAAAGTAATAATGTTGTAGTGCTGATTGTCTGTTGTACTTTTGTTTTGGATTTGTGTACGAAAACCAATAAAGTTTCCAAAAAAAAAAAATCGTTATTGTCATTGGAGCATGGGAAGCATTGCAAATGCAATCAGTGCAATGCTATGGCTTCTGTGGACTAATCCTCCAGCCAAAGGTGCCTACTAAAGTACGGGCCCTCAGTTATGGGGCTGGAAAAAGTATCACTAGACAATAAGTGCAATGATGGCACAGTTGCACTCTTGTGGGGACTACAGTCCCTGTGCCACAGTGGAAGATGGGACTTGTAGTTTCTCTGTCAGTTTACACAGTGCCTTACAACTTGAGGATAGACAGTACACTTTAATACAGTAAGAACCAGAGAGAGGCTGCTTGTTAGTGCTAATAATCTAAGAGGGAGGGGCGTGGCCGGATGTGATCGCGGCAGGACCTGTCTTCTCGGAGCTCCGGCTTTCCTCCGTTAAACTATCCTGATTGTGGCGGTCAGACCGACTAATTTGCATCGAGGAGGTGATTACTGGCTCGGGGAACTACTGAGGATCGGAACCATGCCTCAATCGTCCTCAAAAAAGCAGAAGGAGCAGCGTAAACAGCCTCCGTTAGAACAACGTCAGCTCCGTTCACAGGGAAGCATGGCGGTTAGCTCCGCCCACGCCATCTTGCTTCCCTGCTCCTCCGTGGCGCGCGCCAAGTTTGTTCCCGCTCAGATGGAGACACAGCAGGGTACTTCTCTGGGGGTCTCGGAGGCCTCCTCTCCCATACCTCAGGAGATAGAGGTGGATACGGCGGCCATAACGGGCCCGATCCTCGAGGCCATTGCGGCCTCAAAAACTGAGCTGGTGGGTCGCATCGACAGCCTGGCGACAGAGTGCAACCTCATCCGTCACGACCTGGAAAAAATACGGGGCAGGCTGACTTCAGCAGAGGATCGCATCTCTGGGGTTGAGGATGTTTCCCATGCCCACGACTCACAACTCGCTGAGCTGCAAGACATGGTCCGGGCCCTACAATACAGGGCAGACGACGCCGAAGACCGCCAACGCCGCAACAACGTAAGAGTGGTGGGGTTGCCGGAGGGGGCTGAGGGAAAGGACACTGCCACTTTTGCGGAGCGGTTCTTTTTGGAGCTACTGGATCTCAGTGATCGTCCCCCCACCTATGTTGTGGAAAGAGCCCACAGAGTGCCCACGGCTGCTAGGCCTCCGGGGGCCCCCCCGCGTCCGTTTCTCGTCCGGTTCCTTAACTATAGGGATAGGGACATGCTGCTGGCGGAGGCGCGAAGACAAAAGGAGCTGAAGTATGACAACGCCCGCATCATGCTATTTCCTGATTTCTCTGCTGAGACGCAGAAGAGGCGTCGCTCCTTTACTGATGTAAAAAGACGGCTCAGAGACAAAGATTTAAAATACAGCATGCTGTACCCCAGTCGCCTCAGGGTACAGCACAAAGGATCGGTGAAGTTCTTCAATCGTCCGCAGGATGCTTGTGATTGGCTCGATCGGCTGCCGTGAGGACCTTTTTTCTTTGAGACCTCCAGGTTCGTTTGGATCCGCTAATTCTTCAGCTGGTTTGTGCTCTGGTTATTATTATTTTTCTCTTTCTCTTCCCCCACTTGATTTCTGACTTTACTCCTGCTGTCACATGCCCCCGCTGACTGTTCCCACTGTTTTTTATTCTTTTATTGTTGTGGGTCACTTTACCATGTCAGTGTGTGGACTGGGGCCTTAAGAGTCTGAGATGCAGTGCTACGTGCTCATACATCACATCACTCCTCATTATGCACTATCCTGCAGTGTCAATGACTGACCTACTGTTTTATGGTTGGTCGACCGTGAATTATTTTTTCATTTAGCCAATGGAGCTCTGATGACGGACACAGATTTTTTGTCATCTTTTCATGCCGAACTATGATCGCAGAAGGTGGATCTCTACCTGGTTTGTTTGTTACGGGGTTCAAGCTGCATACCGGACAGTTTTTTCAGTTTTTTGTTGTTTTTTGTTCAAGGGGGTTTCTGGTATAACAGCAGGGGGGGAGGTTATGTTTGACCAACACCATGGGTTTTGCTCTCACAACCCACTTTGGGACTTAAACTGTTTTATTTCACATTTACATAGGACTTTCCTACATGTCTATTCTTGCATTGTTGTCTCACTACGGAGTTCCTATTATTGTGCATTCAACCTAGACTATGGATAGTCGTATTAAGATTTTGTCCTGGAATGTCAGGGGTTTAAACAACAAATTTAAGAGGGCGGCTATGTTTCAATACCTCAAACAGGTCAGACCACATATCGTCCTCCTTCAGGAGACCCATTTGGAGGGGAATAGGATATTAGCACTACGCAGGCAGTGGGTGCAGAGGGCGGTACACTCCACCTACTCCACATATTCAAGGGGGGTTTCCCTATTGGTCAGCAAGGCTCTCTCCTGTGTAATTCACCAGGTGTTTACGGACCCGAGGGGTCGATATGTGGCAGTCCTTTTGGAGATATTCTCGCACAAACTACTGTTGGTGAATGTATACTTGCCCCCTCCTTTTCAAGTACAATTATTGCATGACCTATTGGTGACGTTGGCCCCACACTTGCACCTGCCGATGCTTATTATGGGGGATTATAACGCTATTCTTGACTCGGTCCTGGACTCCTCCAATGCTGCTAGGCTGGCGTCGGGGGACCTCAGCTCCTGGGCGTCGATGGCGGGTCTGACTGAGTTGTGGAGATGGAAACACCCCGGTGTCATTTCATACTCCCATCTATCCACTACCCACAGATCCTCTGCAAGAATAGACCTAGCGTTTGGTAATTGCTTTGCCCTGCAGCATGTGTATGCAATGGAATATTTGTCAGGGGGCCCCTCTGATCACAACCCGCTCCTGGCCACCTTGGCATTCCCGGAGGGAGGTACTAGGGGGAGCTGGAGACTGTCCCCGGGGTGGTTAGGAGAAGACCAAGTGTCGGATCACCTGAGTAAGTCCATAGCCAGCTACTGGGAGTCCAATGAGGGCTCGGCTGAGCCCTCAGTGGTCTGGGATGCCTTCAAGGCAGTGACGAGGGGTGAGTGTATATCGGCTATAAAATCAGCCCGGAAGGATCACAATCAAGAGGGGGAGACCTTGATGGCCAACGAGCGGGAGAGTGCTAAAACACATGCAGACTCTCCCTCGGAGGCCTCATATGTTTCCTTGCTGGAAGCTAGACGCTCGCTCACCTTGCATTTCTCGAACCTGGCACACACTGAGATTAGGAAAAGGGTTGAAAATGTCTTTGCAGAAGGGGATAAAAATGGCAAGCTCCTGGCCAACCTGGCGGCAGAACAAAAAACAATGGTTAGTGTACCTGTGGTGAGAGGTAGGGGAGGAGACCTGATCACTGATCCTGTGAAAATATTGGGGGAGTTTGTGGATTACTATGCGGCCTTATACTCACCCATTCCGGCGTACAGCTCGTCTGACTTGGACGGGTTGTTGCAGGATGTGGTGCTTCCGCGTCTGTCGGATTCCGATGCGGTATCCCTGGACGAACCTATTTCGGTGCTAGAGATAGAGGCTGCGATTCAGGCTTTTCCTCCGCATAAGGCACCGGGCCCGGACGGGTTCCCGGCGGACTTTTACAGGACGTATGGCGCACACTTAGCACCTAGACTAAATAAGCTATTCAATCACTGCTGGGAGAGGGGAGCCTTGCCGGACTCTATGAGAGAGGCCTACATGGTGCTCCTCCTGAAACCGGGTAAGGATCCTCTGGCCTGCTCCTCATATCGCCCTATAGCACTACTAAATATGGATCTGAAAATTCTAACTAAGGTTTTGGCTTCGAGATTAGCGAAAGTTATAGCGTCTATAGTGGATATTGATCAAACGGGTTTCATGCCTGGCATGTCAACGGATACAAATTTAAGAAGGTTATTCACGCATATTCAAATGGATAACGCTGACTGTTTGGCCAAAGTGGTTGTCTCCATTGACATAGAAAAGGCATTCGATTCGGGTTGATTGGCAATACATGCATGCGGTATTGGAGGGCATGGGTTTCGGCCCTGGTTTCCGTCAATGGATTCGACTCCTGTACACTGACCCGCGGACGGCTGTCCGGTTGGGGTTCAGGGTGTCCCCCTTTTTCACAATAGGCAGAGGCACGAGGCAGGGGTGTCCCCTCTCCCCGTTCCTTTTTGCCTTAATGATGGAACCCATTGCTAGGGCCCTCAGGCGTTCGGAAGAGGTGGGAGGAATTAAGGTGGGCTCCATAATGGAATCTGTGGCACTTTATGCAGATGACCTGCTCCTGTTTCTCCGGGATCCGGGGTCGTCGCTTAAGGCGGCTTTGCGGATCCTGGACAAATTTGCCTCTTTTTCGGGATTGCGTGTGAATTGGGGCAAGTCGTCTATCCTGCCACTGGGCCCGGAGGCCCAGCTGCAGAGGGATGACACATTGCCGTTAATCTGGGTCTCTTCTCTGACTTACCTAGGGGTGAGGATCACCGCCAACATAGCTGATTACATGCCCTTGAACCTCCTTCCGGTAGTGGAGTCCCTGAAACAGAGGATACAGGCCTGGAAAAAGTTGCCTCTCTCATTAATAGGCAGAATCAGTCTACTCAAAATGAAGTTCCTACCGGTGCTTCTATATTTCCTGCGCCACTCTCCCATGTGGATCCCAAAATCTTTTTTTACCAAACTAAATGGCATCATTGGGGCTTTTATATGGTCACCTCGGGCACCCAGGATTAGCATCAGGGTCCTACAGGAACCATGGGGGCAGGGAGGACTGGCGCTTCCCGACTGGCAAAAATATTATCTGGCAGGCCAGATGGTGTTTGCCAGGAGGTGGCTGTTAGCTGATGAAGGAGACACGGCCACTGTACTAGAGGCTGCATTACTGGGTTCGTACGAAAGTTTACGGTTAGCCCTCTACAGAGGCCCGAAATCCTCCTTGCCTATAACCACTTCCATGAAGGCAACTATCAGAGCATGGGAAACTGCCACCGCCCTGATGTCGCCCTCCTATTTGGGGGTGTCTCCCTCGGCTCCGTTGTGGCTAAACCCCAATTTGCCAGACTTTTGCTCCCTCCCGGACCCGATGATATGGGCCTGTGGGGGAGTTAAGTTATTAGAACATATTACTAGGGAAGGCGAACTCATTACCTTTGACCAACTGAAAGATAGGCATGGTCTACCGAACTCTTTTTTCTTTCGATACCTGCAGCTGCGCCATGCGTTTCAGGCGCAGTTCGGGAGTCGTAGGGTGGAATCTCTTCCCTCGGCACTAGAGAACCTCCTGGGGGATGAGGAACTACCAAAAACTTTATCTACAGTTTACAAAGCACTATTCAGGAAAACACCCGTGGGAGTCACCAGATGTAGGGAGCGTTGGGAGAGGGAAGTTCCAGACATTCAGGGAGAAGATTGGGAGGATATGTGGGATCATCCTTTTAAACATTTAGTCTCTGCTAGAGATCGCCTAATACACTTTAAGTTCCTGCACCGTATCTACTATACCCCTGCCAGGTTGTCCCGAGTATACCCATCGTCTAGTAGTCAGTGTTGGAGGTGTGTTTTCTCTCCAGCGGATTCGGAGCACATTTTCTGGACGTGTCCTCTCATAAAAATTTTCTGGTCAGGGGTGGTGGAGTGCCTGTCTGAGGTACTCAGCATTCCGGTCCCCTTGACGGCTAGGGTCTGCCTTCTGGGGCTGGTGGAGGAGGTTGCTCCCTCGTTGGCGCATCGCACATTGTTAAATATAGGGCTGTTCTACGGCAGGAAAGCTATCCTGTTGAGATGGAAGAAACCTGCGGCTCCCACGGTGGAGTTCTGGAAGGGGTTGGTTAATTCAGTACTGAACTTGTATAAGGCCACATACAGATCAAGGGGATGTGGGAAAAAATTTGCTAAGGTTTGGCAGGCTTGGCTTGACAGTCCGGTGACAGTGGGTTAAAACACTAGGTTATTAGCTCTGCCATGCGTGATTACACTGGAGCAAGATATCACCTGTGAAGTTTATTTGATCCTCTGTGAGCAAAACTCCTGTATATATGGGTTGTGGGGTAAGGTGTTGGTCGGGGGGGGGGGGAGGGAGGGTGGGGGGGGGGTCTGCCCAAGGGACTATGTTTTTCCTTTGTGTGTATGTGTGTGTTGGCCCTGCGTGGCCGCCTCTGTGGTGGGTATGTTGCCTGCCTGTGTGTAATGTTTTTATGTGTAAAAACCTAATAAAAAGAATTTTCAAAAAAAAAAAAATAATCTAAGAGGGAGGGTTAAGAGATACAAAAGGGAATAACTGGGGAAGGGGGCTGATGGAGAAAATAAATGTACAGTTGTTAAGTGGGGGCCGGATAGGCTTCTCTGAAGAGATGAGTTTTCAGGGATTGTCTGAAAGTGGGGGGGGGGGGGGAGCTAGAAGTCCTAGAGGTGAGCACGGGTTGAGATATGAATGTTACCGCACATCTGAGTGTTTCTATTCGCACAGGGATGGATACATGGCTCTGGATGCAGGCAACAAAACATGGCCTTGCTGCACATACTTGGCCTCCATGCTCGTGTGAATGAGGCCTATACGGGAGCAGTGGGACAGAGTCACAGATCCAGTCATAAGGCCCCTTTCATACTGGGTCGGTTTGTAGGTGCTATAACGCTAAAAATAGCGCCTGCAAAGCGACCTGAAACAGCTGCTGCTGACCCTCCGGTCTGAAAGCCCAGAGCGCTTTCACACTGGAGCAGTGCGCTAGCCCAGAGGGCTTTCACACTGGAGCAGTGCGCTAGCAGGATGGTAAAAAAAAGTCCTGCTAGCAGCATCTTTGGAGTGGTGAAGGAGCAGTGTGTATACCGCTCCTGCCCATTGAAATCAATGGGGCACAGCGGCTATACCGCCGGCAAAGCGCCTCTGCAGAGGTGCTTTGCGATGGTTTTTAACCTTTTCTCGGTCACTAGCGGGGGGTAAAAACACCCCACTAGCAGTCGAATAGCGCTGTGAAATTGACTGTAAAGCACCGCTAAAAATAGTTACCGGCAACACCCCAGTGTGAAAGGGGCCTAAATCTCTCCCGCTGCAACATAATGAAACTTCTTGACTATTCGTCCATTTAGAGTGAACATCTGTTGCGAAGCTACAAGTCCGATGAGACATTGCAAGGCTGACAGTTACAAGCATGACTTCCACAGGCAGAGGCATGATGGGACTTGTAGTTCCGCAACAGCTGGAGGGCCACCGGTTGACCTGAAGGGACACATTTGTCACAGATCCTTTACAAAGCTGTTGCAATTGTCTGCCAGGATTACAGGCGCATGCCTCCTACACACGACCAGTTTTCCCACTGGGAAAACTGCCATGACAGCTTTTGGCCGTGTGTATGCTCCGTGGCAGTTTTCCTGACGGGAAAAACGCCGGGAGTCCCGGCTGGAAAAATGAAAACATGTTTTTTTTTTTTTTTTCTGCCGGGATTCCCGGTGGTCTTTCTCCCAGCAGTTTTCCTATGGGAAACACTGCAGTGCAGCATACACATGGCCAGGTTTCCCGGCCAAAGCTCTCATGGCAGTTTTCCTGCCAGGAAAACCGTCCGTGTGTAGGAGGGAAAAGCTGCCGAGCTGGTTCTCGGCTTTCCCGGCTGACTTTTTACCGCCGGGAAAACCGATCGTGTGTACGGGGCAGCAGGGCTGGCAAACAGACAAATGGACTTTATAAAATGCAAATCAGGCTGCCTTTCAGTTAGCAGTGTCTCCTAATTTAGTTGGTAAATAAATGTCCCCCATTCTGTCACAGCAGCTAACGTCGCACATTCTGTCTCGCTGCTCCTGTTTACTGCTGCCTTGCTGTGCATTAGTATTGATCAATCCCCACCCCCTCAGTCCATTCTACTGATATGCTTTCCAGACAGATGTTGGGATTTTTACATGAATCAGTGATTTTTTTTTAATTTATTTTGAACAAATAATCTTCCAGACTTTAGGAACGTCTCTTATTTTTGTCCCTTCATTACACTTTCACCAGCAAAGGTAAGCTTTGTGTTTTTTCAAGCTGAAAATGTTGTTTTAGAATTTGTGTAGTGCGTGAGACACTTTACTTTGTTTCGTGTTTTTAGAGGACAAATCAATATTTGGAATCATTTTCATTTTTATTTGCATGTTGATAGTATTTTGCTAAATCTGGTAGAAACTCTAGTCAAAGCTAGTTCAGGAATTTGCCTACGCACTCTGCTTGTCACCTGTTGTGCTGGATTGGCCCTGACAGGTGTCGTGTTTTTATTTCCAGGTGGTGGGGGAAACCGAAAAGGAAAGAGCAAAAAATGGCGACAGATGCTGCAGTTTCCACATATCAGCGAATGTGAGGAGCTAAGGCGTACGATTGGTGAGTTGTCTATTGCATCCCAGCTCACCCTTGACACGTTTGTTATGTCACAAGCTAGAACTGACGAAAAAGCTTCTGTAGTTGGTGTTGACTAAGATTGTTGCGCAGCTTCCTCTTGTTGTGGTACCTAACCCACTTCCTGTGTAAGTCAGCTTACGTGCAATGTAGTACACATATGTATACTTATTTCAGTGTGAAAATCTACCGTGCTTTCCTTGTTTTGTTAGAATACACTTTAAAGTGTTTGCAAAGGTGATTAAAAAATACAAATATGGTATATTTACCTTCTCTGTGCAATGGTTTTGTACAGGGCAGCATTGATCCTCCCCTTCTAAATGCCCCCATAGCAACTTGGCAGTTTGCTTGCTATGGGGGCAGTCACAAAGGCTTTCTTGCGTGTCCATTGACTCGCCCGTAGTCCCTGCTTCCTCCTCACTGGCTGTGTTTGACCGCAGCAGGAGACAAGAGTTTCTGCTGCTGTGTCTAAGCCAGTGAGGAGAGAGAACAGCGATGCTGCTCTCATGCACAGTGCTAAATTGACATTGGGCTTAGGTAAGTATAATGGGGGGTGGGGGGGAACTGGTGGCCCTCTAGCTGTTGCAAAACTACAAGTCCCATCATGCCTCTGCGATTAATGCTTGTAACTGTCAGCCTTTCAATGCCTAATGGGTAGTTTTGCAACAGCTGGAGGGCTGCCTGCCAGTTTGAGACCCCTGCTTTAGAACTACTTTAACCACTTCCCATCCTCCGGCGACTATATACGGCCGCAAGGTGGCTCTGATCTGCCGGGAGGCCGTCCATATACGGCCTCCGGCCTCCGCGTCACGCAGGTGCCGATGCGCGTGCCTGGCGGCCGCGATGTCCGCCAGGCACCCGCGATTGGCAGTCACAGAGCCAGGGACGTGGAGCTCTGTGTGTAAACACAGAGTTCCATGTCCTGTCAGCGAGAGGAGACCAATGGTGTGTCCCTTGTACATAGGGACAACCATCGGTCACCTCCCCCAGTCAGTCCCCCTCCCCCCACAGTAAGATTCACTCGCAGGGTACATATTTAACCCCTTGATGCCCCCTAGTGTTAACCCCTTCCCTGACAGTCACATTTATACAGTAACCAGTGCATTTTTATAGCACTGTTCGCTGTATAAATGTGAATGGTCCCAAAAATGTGTCAAAAGTGTCTGATGCTTCAGCCGTAATATAACAGTCATGATAAAAATCGCAGATCGCCAACATTACTAGTAAAAAAATAATAATAAAAAAAAAGGAATAATTATATCCCCTATTTTGTAGGCGTTCTAACGTTTGCGCAAACCAATCACTATACACTTATTGGTGTGTTTGTGTGTGTGTGTTTTTTTTTTTTTTTACCAAAAATATGTAGCAGAATACGAATCGGACTAAACTGAAAAAATATATATATGTTTTTTAAATGGGATATTTATTATAGCAAAAACTAAAAAATATTGTGTGTTTTTTTTTTTTTTTTTTTTTTTTTTTTTTTCGCTCTATTTTTGTTTGTTTATAGCGCAAAAAATAAAAACCACACAGGTGATCGAATACCACCAAAAGAAAGGTCTATTTGTGGGGGGGAAAAAAGGACATACATTTTGTTTGGGAGCCACGTCGCACGACCACGCAATTGTCATTCAAAGCGTGACAGTGCCGAAAGCTGAAATTTCGCCTGAACAGGAAGGGGGTATATGTGCCCAGTAAGCAAGTGGTTAAAGCCAAACTCTGGATACAAGTAAAAAATATACCCTTGCAAAGGGGCCCTCGCACTGCAAGGGTCAAATGCTCATGAAGTCTTCTTCCGCATACACACGATCATTTTTCGGCATGAAAAAAATAAGTTTTTCCAACTTGCATACGACGGCACTATAAAGGGGACGTTCCATGCGGATGACGCCACCCTTGGGGCTGCTTTAGCTGATTCCGTGTTAGTAAAAGACGATTTGCGCTTTTCTGTCTGTTACAGTGTGATGAATGTGCTTACTCCATTATGAACGGTAGTTTTACCAGAACGAGCGCTCCCGTCTCATAACTTGCTTCTGAGCATGCGCAGGTTTTTAACGTCCTTTTAGCCCACACACGATCATTTTTTACAACCCGAAAAACGACAAAAAATTTTTTATTGGCTGGAGCCACAATGACGTCACTCCCGCGCATGTCGTGGGTGCCACCACTAACAGCATGATCGCCGTTGGCAGCGGCACGCTCGGTGCACCTGCACGCCGGTGTCTACGGTGCATGCGCCATAGACATCGCTGCATGTCTTTTGCAAATATCTCCTAAACCATGTAGGTTTAGGAGATATTTCTTGTATCTACAGGTAAGCCTTAATCTAGGCTTACCTGTAGGTCTAAGTGGTCTGTAAGGGTTTACAACCACTTTAAGTCTGAAGGAGAGTAAACTGGCCCTTTGTTTAGAAAAGTTTGGAGACCCCTGGTCTAGGGGATGTTGGAAAATGTGATATACTTGCATTTTTTCCTTGCTTCCTCAGCAGCTGATACTTCTCCACTGCCTGATGCTCTGGGTTGTGGGTGGGACCCCAGCATCCTTCCATAGAATGCAGTACTGTTGGTCTTGCATTGTACAGGATGATGTCGGAGCTGCAACTGGAGGCTTCAGGGCAATGCTTGTGTAAATGTACACCTTATTCAACATCTCCTAGTCAAGAGTAGAAGTTAACATTTGCCGCTAAGGGAAGTGGATATGTCAATGTGTCTATCATTCCCTAAATCCCTTTCTTTGGAAAAGGCTTGAGCCCTGGTTCACACTGGGTACGATTTGGAACGATTTGAGATGCGATTTGACATGTCAAATCGCATCTCAAATCGGCGGCAATTGTCGGCAATGGCACTGTCCTAATCAGTGCGACGCCGCATCTGCGATTTCAAAAAGTAGTTCCTGTACTACTTTTTGCAATTTCGGGCCGCGATTTACATTAAATTGCGGCCAAAATCGCGGCCGCGAAATCGCGGTAAAATCGCGCATTTTGCCGCGATTTTGAATTCGCAGCAGTGTGAACCTAGGCTTATTGTATGTTTCCCTGGCCCTACAGGTTCATGGGGAAGTTTTTAAATGTGCTCCTGTATTTGATTTCATTGCTTCTCCTGTAATGCAGTTGATGAGCTTTCCCAGGTTGCAGGTCCATAATGCTCTGCACTCCAGAAAGTGGATTGACACTGACATTATTCAAACTGCTAAATTGCCTGCAGAGCTGTGAGTTTGGTTTACAAATAAATGTTGCGCTACCCTCCCCCTTTTTTTTTTTTTTTTTTATATATATGCAATCGATAACATAAATGCATAAAAATGACTAAGAATTATAATATGGTGACAAAGTGAATCAAAGGCTGAAGATTTTTTATTTTCCTAAACTATCTATTGGCCTCATGCACACTGGATGTTTTTACAGCAGCGGTTTTTGGCTTCAGACTTTTTATTTTATTTTTCTCTACTCCCCATCATGTTATCCTATGTGTCCATGCACACAGGCTGTTATCAACCGTTTTTGTCTGGGGTGTTTTTTTAGCTTTTAAAAAAAAAAAGGTTCTGTTTTTAGCTGTAAAAACGCTCTAACGTCAAACGCTTAAACGTGGTTCACCAGCGCTTTTTAACATTTTTGATCCAAAAAAAAAGTTAAACGTTAAAAAGCTCTGCAAAGCTACTGCCGTTTTTTTAGAACGTTATTGTTGGCGTCCAGTGTGCATGAGGCCTAATAGCATCCCAGTCTTAGTCCGTAGGGTTCAATATTGAGTTGACTCGCCCTTTTGCAGCTTCAACTTTTTTGGGAAGGCTGTCCACAAGGTTTAGGAGTGTCTATGGGAATGTTTGACCATTCTTCCAAGTGCATTTGTGAGGTCAGGCACTGATGTTGGACAAAAAGGCCTGGCTCGCAGTTTCTGCACTAATTCATTACAAAGGTGTTCTGTCGGGTTGAGGTCAGGACTCTGTACAGGCCAGTCAAGTTCCTCCATCCCAAACTCGCTCATTCATGTCTTTATGGATCTTGCTTTGTGCACTTGGGCGCAGTCATGTTGAAACAGGAAGGGACCATCCCCAAAGTTTGGAGCATGAAATATTAAAGCCTCGTACACGATATGGATTTTCCGATAACAAATGTGTGATGGCATGGTTTTGTCGGATAATCTGACTGTTTGTACGCTCCATCGGACAATTGTTGTCGGAATTGCCTACAACAAAAGTCAGTTGGAAAAAAATCCAAAGTACAAACACGCATTCTCTGAACCAATGCTAACCATAGCACAACATTAGCAGAAGTTGCCCAAAGGGTGGCACTAAAGAGCTAAAAAAACACTTTGTTTTGTGTATGTTGGCTGAAAAAGTTCTGCCGTCTGTATGCATACCAAGTTCACCGCCAACGCCCTTCGCACAAAATTCCACAGATTTGTCCGATGGATATCCGATTGTGTGTACGAGGCTTAAGAATTCCCTTCACTGGAACTAAGGGGCCATGCCCAACCCCTGAAAAACAACCCCACACCATAATCCCCCCTCCAACAAATGATTTGGACCAGTGCACAAAGCAAGGTCCATAAAGACATGGATGAGTGAGTTTGGGGTGGAGGAACTATCCTGACCTCAACCTGATAGAACACCTTTGGGATGAATTGGAGTAGACTGCAAGCCAGGCCTTCTCGTTCACATCAGTACCTGACCTCACAAATACACCTCTGAAAGAATGGTCTGACATTCCCATAGACACACTCCTAAACCTTGTGGACAGCCTTCCCAGAAGGGTTGAAGCTGTTATAGCTTCAAAGGGTGGGCCAACTCAATATTGAACCCTACAGATGAAGACTGGGATGACATTAAAGTTCATGTGCGTGTAAAGGCAGGCATCCCAATACTTTTGGTAATATTACCTACCCAAGAGCAGCGGCTCTCCCGCTTCTCTTCCTCATGGGCTGAGATGCAGAAGCCATTGGCTCCCTCTGCTGTCGGTCACAGCCAATGAGGGAGCAAAGAGAAGACAAGCAGTGCCATCCTGACTATAATGTGTCTAAAAAGGAATGAGGGGGGAGCCTTTAATAAGAATTGCATAGCATAAAAGTCCATCTCCACTGAGTTTTCTGTGTGAAAAATATTAATGAAATGCATATGCCAGCTCCAGTGATCGACCATCAATGCAAATCCAAGCCTCTTAACAGAAACACAGGACCTTTTTACATAAGAGGTCATAAGTGCGTAAGTGTGA
Organism: Rana temporaria; assembly: GCF_905171775.1. Taxonomy (NCBI): domain Eukaryota; kingdom Metazoa; phylum Chordata; class Amphibia; order Anura; family Ranidae; genus Rana; species Rana temporaria. The sequence goes on along the minus strand of NC_053491.1, from coordinate 232,350,529 downwards.
TCCTGAATCTCCAGCCTGCCACGCTTTTAAAATAATTGCTTCCGCAAAAAGAAATCAAGTATAGACTGTGGAGAGGAAGGAAACGGGTCACATAGAGTAATTCCATTTAAAATGTGAAATTTTATTTATAAAAATAATGGGTACTCGCATAGGAAGAAATAACAGGGTGAAACATACAAACACTACCTGCCACCATGCGTGAGGAAGTCGGCCTGCTAAGCTCTGCCTGAAGCATTTCATCACAAGAGGACATTGGTATGGGCCAGTGCACCTTTTTTTTAGAGGTGATTATCATTCTAAGCATGGCTGTTTGCTGTCTGGAGCTTCAAGATCGCACTTCTAACCTCTATGCGATTTTACCGCATTTTTTTTGCAGCGATTTCGATGCGATTCTAAGCAATGCCTCTGTATTCATGAGGTCTATTTCAGTCCCAAGTCACAGGACAAGTCGTACAAGTGGAAACCAAGCCTAATGGCCCGTACACACGATCCGAATAGGACTATGACTAAGCACTAGTTTCAGTGCGAAACGCGTCAGCAGTCGGGTTTTATTTTATGTTGCTGTGACTTGTAGTGCTGTCCTTTTTTTAATAAAGGCTACAATTTTTTTTCAGAGTGCGGCTGTCCAGAGACAATCTTTGTTCCTGCTTTGCTAGGTGCATTGCCTGCACCTGAGTTGTCTGCAACGGAGGATATTCATCTGGGTTCCCACCTGGAGCGGCTACTCCCTTTTTCCCACCCAATCCGAATATCGGACAAACGATTGTCCGAGGAAGAATCATACGATTATCGGATCGTGTGTACACTAATTTCCAGAGCCGATCACGACCGTTCATCCGATATTATTCGATCGGACAAGCACGAAAATTTTCCTCATACGATGCCAGACATAATTTCCGATATTATTATTATTATTATTTATTATTATTATTATTATTATTATTATTTTTTTTTTTTCTGTCATATGAGAATTTTCGTGACATTAGTAACCTATTAAATTTCTACTTGCGACTATTAAGCAAAAAAAGCTGTATGATCTGTCGTACGATATTCGGATTGTGTGTACAGGCCATTAGGTGGGGGTCCTGTGCTTCTGCTAAGAGGCTTGGATTTGCAATGGTGGGGGAACACTGGAGTTGACACGTGCTTATTTATTGATAACACAACTTACTCACTAAAGATGGACTTTTATGCTATGTGATTCTTATTATGGATGTCACTATTACTTTGATTTCGATTTGTATATTACAGTTTTTATTGTTTAGCTTTCTTACACATTTATGTTATTGATTGCGTATTTAAAGGAGGTAGCGTAACATCTTTATTCCTAAATGTATGCTCAGTACTTTGTATTCAGATCCCCCTTTTTTTTATTTTATTTTTTATACCGCCTCTAGACCCATGTACTAAAAGAAAAAATGGAGACTTAAAAGTGTTTTAATTTTTCTACATGCTACATTGATTTTGGTAGGGCCGAAACAACTAATGGATTAATCGACAACTAATCGATTATGAAATTAATCGATTACACGATTACAATCGATTAATCGGCCAGTAACATAATGGGGTTTAAAAAAAAAAACTAAAATGAGCCCTTTATAGTACAAAAAAAGAAAAACGCTACTGTAAATATTACTTTCACTGTCTCACAGTAAAAAAAATGAACCCCCTACAGTAGCGATTATTTGCTTTATGTACATTTTTGTTTTTTTAACCCCATTATGTTACTAAACATCTCAGGCCTGAGTTCACACCTTTTTTATTTATTTTTTGGTGCTTTTTGCAGAGACACTACAGTTCAATTACATGTTTTTCTATGGGACACATTCACATCCATGATTTTTTTTCAGCTGCTGCGTATTTGGAAAGGGCAAGGACTTTTTAACGCAAAACTGTGCCATTTTTTTTTTTTTTTTTGTTCAATGTACTTTAATGGAGAAGCTGCAGAAAAGCATGTGATGTGTTTTTGTGGCAATTTGTGTTTTGTAATCTGCCCAACAACAAATTTTCCCCCAAATTTTTTAAAATGCTATTTTTTTTTATTTTTTTTATGGCTATTATCCGATTAATCGAAACAATAATCGGCCAACTAATCGATTTATAAAAATAATCGTTAGTTGCAGCCCTAGATTTTGGAAATGTTTGTTGATCTAAGTCGAGATTAAATCTATGGAAAATGTAACTTGTTTTCCTAGTTATAGTTGTACTGCTTGTGTTTTTGTGAGGGTGTCAGTGTCTTATACTGAAGAGCTGCTAAATGAAAATCATTATTTTGTATTTATTTAGTTGTGGTAGCTAAACGGCACTCTCGCCTTGCAGCTTTCTGGAGTCATGGATTTGATCTTTACCAGGGATATGATCTGTATGGAGTAGGGGTGCGCATCTTCACCGGTCTCGCGATTCGATTACGATTATCTGGTCAACGATTCGATTCGGCGATGCATCAAGATTACCGACGAGCTCTCACTTCCGCTTGGGCCGCCTAGGTAGTCCTTCCTCCCCGCAATCTTCTGAGACACATCACAGGTTCCAGAAGATTGCCCAGCTATGCAGGACGGCGCAGTGAGACATGTACACCTGGCTGTGAAGCTGCAAGCTGTCACAGCCGGATGCCCACAGAAGTATTGCCAGCGCAGTGGACAGAATGGAGTGTTCGGGTGGCTACATCGCTGGATTGTGGGACAGGTGAGTGTCTTTTTATTAAAAGTCAGAAGATACACTTTTTTTTTTTGTAGCTGCTGACTTTTAATGTTTTTTTTTTTTACTGAACTCTGCTTTTAAATAAAAATAACCTCACTCCCTTAAAGTGGAGTTCCACCCAAAAGTGGAACTTCTCCTTTAAGCACTCCTCGCCCCCTGACATGCCATATTTGGCATATCATTTTTTTTGGGGGGGAGGGTCCTCTTTTTAGTGGGACTTCCTGTCCTGGCTTCCTAGGTGACTCCTTCTGTCGCCCCTCCATGCCAGGTGCCCACAGTAGATATGATGGCATTGAGGAGAGGAGCGGGGAAAGGTATGGGGCTCTGTGCGGCCGCATCGCTGGACCGTGGGACAAGTAAGTGTCGGTTGGTTTAATAAAAGTCACCAGCTACACTTTTGGTAGCTGCTGACTTTTACTAAACTAAAAAGCGGTGGAACTCCACTATAAAAAGTGATTAGTGCACTACAGGGTACAGTAATATACAAATGTGGCTGCTGGGAGGTCTGGATGGATTATAATTCACAGCAAGTTCCCTGTACTGTCTGTGTTGAAATTTTCCTGGCTTCCCAAGTTCGCACATTCCAGCACACTAGGAGTTAACACAATGGAATGTGCGAACTTAGGACACCAGAGAAATGTCAACACAGAGCACATGGAGGAGAAAGAATACTGCTGTAACTAAGAATCCCCTTTTTGCAATACATGCCGTTCTGGCCACTGCTGCATGTGCTTTTTAAAATATATACAGTCAGCTTCTCATACCTTCGTTTCTGTCTGTGTAGGTATGCTGCTCTCTATATTTCCGCACATGTGACTCTGTCCTGTCCGGCCCGCCTCTCACCACTCGTTCTCCTCTTTCCCGACGTCAGTGGGAGTTCTCAGCCCCGCCCACCGACTGTACTATAGCTATCCGATGAGAAGAAAGGCGGGCGGGGCTGAGACGTAGGAGGTGAGAGGCGGGCCGGAGCTAACATGAGAGGAATACAGACAGCAATACAAGTATGAAACGCTGTATATTTTAAAAAGTACATGCAGCAGTGGCCATATAGTGTATTATAGCGGCATGTATTGCAAAATGAGTATTTTATTAGACGCGCTCGGAGCGCTCTCCCAGGAGGGGCGGGGCAAGTCGGGATGACGTCACCCGACATCGATTATTGGGGTCACATGCATCGATGCCGAATCGGGGGCCCCCGAATCGCGATGCATCGATGCAACGATTATATTCAACACCCCTAGTATGGAGTTTACATGTCCTTCCTGTGTATGTGGGTTTCCTCCCACAATCCTGAAACATACTTGTCAGTGGCTCCCTTCCAAACTGGTTATACTGTATATGTGTTGACAGCTAAGGTAGAGCCTTTAGTTTGTGAAAAACTGGATGAGGTAAATAATGGGCAGAAATCTTTAACAACCATCTTTTGTTGCTCAGAATTGGCAAAATGTGACCTCCTGTTGTATTTTGTTGATCACCATTGCTCCTTACACTGTATTAAAGAACCTGTCCACCTAAAAGTGGCATTTCTTTTGCAGATGGAATGCGGTGCGATATTTACTAGATTATTCTATTCCTTGCGTATTCCAATGGCGATATCTCATGCCTCGTACACACGACCGGTTTTCCCTTTGGGAAAACGGCCATGTGTATGCTCCATTGCAGTTTTCCCGACAGGAAACATGTTTTTGTTCTTTTTTTTTTTTTTCGTCTGGAAAACTGGCCATGTGTATGCTTTTCCCAAGGGGGGGAATGCATGCTCAGAATCAAGTATGAGACGGGAGAGCTCGTTCTGGTAAAACAAGCGCTCGGAATGGAGATGGCACATGCCTCACTCTGTAACGGACTGAAAAGCGCGAGTCGTCTCTCACCAAACTTTTACTAACACGAGGATCAGCAAAAGCAGCCCAAAGGGTGGCGCTGTTTAAATGGAACTTCCTCTTTATAGTCCCGTCGTATGTGGTGTACGTCACCGCGCTTTGGACGGGCGTGATTTGGCCTGAACGTGTGTATGCAAGGCAGGCCTAAGAGGAATCCTGGTGGGGGGGGGGGGGGAGGGAATGTTTTCCTGCCGAGGAAAAACGGTTGTGTGTACGAGGCATGACGGTTTTAATACCTAGCTCTGTTCTGTCCAGTGTTGAGGGTGTTTTCACCATCTTATGGTGTCCTTTTTTTGACCACCTGCATTCTCCACTTTGGAAAATCTGTGAAAATCCCAGAGGAAGAGTAGGACTCCATGTAACGTGTGTTGGAAAATATACAAATCATCTGTCACTGAGAGATGCAAGGCTTTGAGAAAGAGGAACAAAACTCTGGAAGCTGTGTCCGAATGAGGCAGAAAGAGGACTGTTATCAGTATGGCATGCGGTCTCTCTGCTGATGATCATTTCTCTATTACAGACTTTCCACCCCTTGTTCTGCACTGTGTCTCTCTCTATGGAGGCGGCTGTCTTGTAGAGGCAGGATTTTGCTTCCTCTTGACAGAGCCTCCAGCAAGGAAAACAATGGGCATCACAATAACTGCATCATTAATCTCACTTCAAATCTCTTTAGACTTGCAGTCTGAGGCAGCAGTGCCTTAGATTCACGCTGAAGATATACAGCTATGATACTGAAAGCACGGGAGTGCCTAGGCACACTCGCATGTCAAGAAGGTTTCAGTTGGAACTGGACACATTAACACTTCAAAACTCTCTCTAACATAGCCAATCTTCACTTCTTGCCTTTAGGTCCACTTAAAAATTTTATGTAAACACTGGTGTTTTTAATCGCTTTCAGTTTCAGAAAAAACTGATGTAGTAAATACCTTTTTCTTAGATGTCACCTAACTGCAAGATTGCTCCTTTCTGATCTCTAGCCAGATAGGTGAAGTTATGTGTTTGTGATGTCACTACTGGTACATCAGGGCAGCCTAGGAAGTGTGGCTGCATGTGTCACAGGCTGACAATAGGACCTTGCAGGCACACATGGGGGGGATATTTATTATTTCTACAACATACTATAGTATTCCATTGTGTCTCATCATGACAAATGTTAGTTGTTGCAGCTGATAGAGTTTTGGAAAAAGCATATGTGCAGAGTTGCACTGAGACCAGAGTGTCTATAAGGAGTTTGGAGGCTGCAAAGAGTTTTTTTTTTTTTTTTTTGCCCTGTTCTACCAGGCTCATATAATACAATATGTCTCTAGTCAGTTTCCTATAGCATGTTCAGTCTCTGACATTCTCTCGTAGCATGTCTACAGTCTGACCATCTACTGTATATATCCACAGACTCCGACCATTTCTTGTATTATATCTACAGTCTCTGACCATCTACTGTTTTGTACTCGATCTACAGTCTCTGATCATTAACCTATACCTCTAAATGTCCTAATGTGCATAGACACAGGATAACACCGAGCTGCTTCTACAGGCAAAACATACAACTTTCCTGTAGAAGCAGCATTTTTTTTTAAGCCAGTTTGCATGGACCCGAAGCCCAGATTCACACTGGGCAGCGGGAGTGAAGCCGTGCGAGTTCAGCTGACCTCGCACGAGTTCACGCCCGCCTGTCAGTCCCGATTTCGACCGCGATTTCAGAGACATCTGTGTAGGTTTCTGCACAGATGTCACTGTAAATCGCAGCCCGAATTTACAAAAAGTAGTACAGAAGCTGCAGATGCAGCATCGCACAGATTAGGATGGTGCCATTGCCGGCAAATGCCACCAATTTGACATGTCAAATCGCATGTCAAGTCGCACCAGTGTGAACCAGGGCTTTTTGATTGGTAAGCTGCAATACATTGCATTTTTGGTTTTGGATTTAATACCACTTTTAAGCATTTAATGGATCGAAATGTACTTTTAGGTGGACAAGCCTCTGAAACTTTTGATGCATGTCAACCTGCAGAATGTTGATGGCACACTGGAAATGTTTGAGTCTATACAGCTGCTCTTTTAGATCAAATGTCATTGTTGCCTCTACTTTTCTAGACGTCCTCACTCGCCCTTTGTTCTTCCCACCCGTTGGATTGAGCTTTTAATGGCATTACTTTCCAGCAGCCTCTTTGTGTTTTTAGCCCAGCCGGTCAGTCAAAATGCATGTGACCAAAACAAATGTGCGAGATGTGAGTTTGCTCATAACACTTCTTTACGGGAACAGGAAAGGGGGAAGGATTATTTTTATATATATATACAGTGAGGAAAATAAGTATTTGAACACCCTGCTATTTTGCAAGTTCTCCCACTTGGAAATCATGGAGGGGTCTGAAATTGTCATCGTAGGTGCATGTCCACTGTGAGAGACATAATCAAAAAAAAAATTCCAGAAATCACAATTTATGATTTTTTAACTATTTATTTGTATGATACAGCTGCAAATAAGTATTTGAACACCTGTCTATCAGCTAGAATTCTGACCCTCAAAGACCTGTTAGTCTGCCTTTAAAATGTCCACCTCCACTCCATTCATTATCCTAAATTAGATGCACCTGTTTGAGGTCATTAGCTGCATAAAGACACCTGTCCACCCCATACAATCAGTAAGAATCCAACTACTAACATGGCCAAGACCAAAGAGCTGTCCAAAGACACTAGAGACAAAATTGTACACCTCCACAAGGCTGGAAAGGGCTACGGGGAAATTGCCAAGCAGCTTGGTGAAAAAAGGTCCACTGTTGGAGCAATCATTAGAAAATGGAAGAAGCTAAACATGACTGTCAATCTCCCTCGGACTGGGGCTCCATGCAAAATCTCACCTCGTGGGGTCTCAATGATCCTAAGAAAGGTGAGAAATCAGCCCAGGACTACATGGGAGGAGCTGGTCAATGACCTGAAAAGAGCTGGGACCACTGTTTCCAAGGTTACTGTTGGTAATACACTAAGACGTCATGGTTTGAAATCATGCATGGCACGGAAGGTTCCCCTGCTTAAACCAGCACATGTCAAGGCCCGTCTTAAGTTTGCCAATGACCATTTGGATGATCCAGAGGAGTCATGGGAGAAAGTCATGTGGTCAGATGAGACCAAAATAGAACTTTTTGGTCATAATTCCACTAACCGTGTTTGGAGGAAGAAGAATGATGAGTACCATCCCAAGAACACCATCCCTACTGTGAAGCATGGGGGTGGTAGCATCATGCTTTGGGGGTATTTTTCTGCACATGGGACAGGGCGACTGCACTGTATTAAGGAGAGGATGACCGGGGCCATGTATTGCGAGATTTTGGGCAACAACCTCCTTCCCTCAGTTAGAGCTTTGAAGATGGGTCGAGGCTGGGTCTTCCAACATGACAATGACCCGAAGCACACAGCCAGGATAACCAAGGAGTGGCTCTGTAAGAAGCATATCAAGGTTCTGGCGTGGCCTAGCCAGTCTCCAGACCTAAACCCAATAGAGAATCTTTGGAGGGAGCTCAAACTCCGTGTTTCTCAGCGACAGCCCAGAAACCTGACTGATCTAGAGAAGATCTGTGTGGAGGAGTGGGCCAAAATCCCTCCTCCAGTGTGTGCAAACCTGGTGAAAACCTACAAGAAACGTTTGACCTCTGTAATTGAAAACAAAGGCTAATGTACCAAATATTAACATTGATTTTCTCAGGTGTTCAAATACTTATTTGCAGCTGTATCATACAAATAAATAGTTAAAAAATCATAAATTGTGATTTCTGGAATTTTTTTTTTTGATTATGTCTCTCACAGTGGACATGCACCTACGATAACAATTTCAGACCCCTCCATGATTTCCAAGTGGGAGAACTTGCAAAATAGCAGGGTGTTCAAATACTTATTTTCCTCACTGTATATATATTTCCAGGATTAGTTGACAAGTTCAGATGTTCGTTACTATATTTTGTTATTTTCAAATCTTATTAGCTTTAGTCTAAAACACGTTTTGGTTTGGATTTCTCATAGTTAATGATTAACAAAGACATGTCTGCCTGTCAGCATTGAATACATACCTTCCCAATATAATTTCGTTATTTGCTAGGTAAATTTTAATTTACAAATGAATGTATTCCTGTGTCCTACAGAGCACGATTATCACAGTCTTTGTGATCGTCAACCCATTGGACGTCTTCTCTTCCGTCAATTTTGTGAGACTCGGCCAGAGTTGTGGCGTTGTGTCCACTTCCTAGATGCTGTGGTGAGAGTGCTATATTCACATTATACAGCAGGTTATATGTTTTTCTGTGCCATAAACCTCATTATTACTTTTCTTTCTAAGACTGAGTATGAAGTATCTCCAGACGAGAAGCGGAAAGAATGTGGTCAGCTACTGATTCAAAAATACCTCACTAATACGGTAAGAATTTGGAGCATATTAAGAAAACCCAGGTAAACAAAAACTTTGGGAGGACCTTTTTATATACCTTATGGTTATGAACATTTTGTGAGTTTTTGATAAACTAAGAATTTATCAAAAATATTTTTAAAAAACAGACTTGTAGTCAAAGTAACATACACTAGGATATTTATAGTCTGAAATATCCTTATTGACCATGTTTAAACGCAACTTTTTTAGGGTTTTTAGATGTCTGGGTTACTCGGGTACAAGTACTGTATTTCTCTTTATTTATTTTTTATTTTTTTTCTAAATTGGCTTCACTGCACTGAATAGGGCATTCAGTCAATGATTACCGATTGACTGCTTCCAGGGGAGGATTCTCAAACAAGTATTGCTTGGTCTCCCTATATTTAGTTTCTATGCTCCTTGTGCTTTGAATACTTTGGCTCTCTGACGTGCAGCAAGCATTCAAAAAAAGTCCACAGTGCCGCTCCTACATATTCGTCTTGGTACGAATTTCTTTCAAAGTGACCTCCATCTGTTATATAGATGGTTCTTCTTATTGTACATCAAATACACATTATGTCTTGAAGGCTCAAGGTAAAACTAATCGCCAATGAAAAAACAGAATAATGCAGAGCTCTGTCAGGGGCAGATCTGGACACTCAAAGAAATTGATTGGTTTAATATCAAGGCATCATGCACACTGTATGTTTGTGCAGCTGCTTTTAGGGGTGTGTGTGTGTGTGTGTGTGTTGTGTTGTGTATTTTTTTTATTTTTTTCTGCATCCAAACTCTACTCTAGCCTATGTATCAATGCAGAATTTAGCGGCAAGGGGGGGGGGGGGGGCTGGGAAATATCTGCCAGTGCAACCAGAAGCAGCAGAGTTATGGCAGAAAAAACACTTGACAAGGCTAAACTCATCTAAGCGCACCTAGACGCGTTTAGTGCTTGAGAGTAATTAATTTCAATGGCCAGAATAAATTGTTGTTCTGGCCAATGAACTGAACTAACGCCCAAGCTCCTGACACCTGTAAATGCGCCTGAAAGCTTTAAACACTTTTACAAGCATCAGGCTTTTTTTCTGCCAGAATCCCCCTTGCTAGATCCTGGAAGACTTGCTCCTTTCCTCTTGAACTGGTCAAGGTCAAGCATTCCTGGCTAATGATTAATGAAAAACTATTGACTGTGCTGAATGATAGGATGGAGACCTTCAGGGATGTCTGGATACAATACTTCTCAGGCGCTGTAAGGGACAAAGAGGGCGCCCTACAAGTCCCTCTTTCTCAGATTTGCCACCACCCTAGAAAACATCATATTCTATCCTGGCATACAGGCAGTCCCAGAGTTACGAACGGGTTAGGGACTGTAGGTTTGTTAAGTCGAATATGTTCGTAAGTCGAAACAGCATGCACAGAACGTCTGATACATCGTTTTCCAATGTTCCGTTGAATGTGCCCGTCGTCATAAAGGTTTCGTCGAATGTGCCCGCTGACGAAAAGTGGCCATGCAGCCTCCCGTTCGCAAGTAGGAGTCGTTCGCAAGTCGGATGTTCGTAACTCGGGGACTCCCTGTAATTGCAAATTGCAGCAATAGAGACACACAGAATAGGCCGCAATTCTATGATCCTAATTGAGCGACATGACTTAAGAATGTAATGCCTCTCTTGGCGATTGTAGTTTTTTCACAATTTACACCCATTATCTTCATTTGTACTTTGGGAAAAGCTTGAAACTGAAAAACGGGATAACGCGGATCAAGAGTAGGCCACTGATGCCATAGCAGACACAGGAAGCAATCCAGGGACTCAAAATTTGGTCATGCACTTCTTCTGTCAAACGCACATTTTTAAAGTGAAAGTGATACATCAAAGGGTTAGTTCACCTTTTGGCAAAAAACTGCCTATGTAGATAAGAGACGTCTGTAGGTCAAGACAAACTGTGCAGCTTTGACTAAAGTTGAAAAATGCTCTTGCTATAGGTGTAGGCCATTTACATACCTCATGAAGCCTGACTGGAATACTTCCAAGGACATTGTTTGGACATTACTCAGAAAGGCCTAGTAGTTACTGCTCACCTTTTAGGCCTCATGCACACTGGCCTTTTTTTTCAGCTGCTGTTTTTGGCTTCAGGCATTTTTTTTATTTTCTGAAGCCAGTATACTCCCCAGCTTGTTATCCTATGTGTCCATGCAGACATAGGCTTTTGTCAGGGTTTTTTTTTTTTTGGCAGGTGTATTTCCTGACTGGAAAAAAAAACCCTAGAACTAGTGTTTTTTTTCAGCTGTAAAAGCTCTCTAATGCCGCGTACACACGATCGAACATTCCGACATCAAAACCGTGGATTTTTTTCCGACGGATTGTTGGCTCGAACTGGTGTTGCATACACACAGTCACACATGTTGTCGGAAATTCCGAATGCCAAGAACGTGGTCACGTACCACACTACGATGAGCCGAGAAAAATTACGTTCAATGATTCCGAGCCTGCGTCAAATTGATTATGAGCATGCGTAGGATTTTTGTGTGTCCGAATTGGCTACAGGCGATCGGAATTTCCGACAAGAACTTTTGTTGTCAGGAAAAATTGAGAACCAGCTCTCAAACATTTGTTGGAAACTCCGACAGCAAATGTCTGATGGAGCATACACATTCTGACAATAAGCTCACATCAAACATTTGTTGTCAGAAATTCCGACTGTGTGTATGCAGCATTACTCTGCTAGAAGCTTAAAGCGGAGCTCCACCCTAAAACAAAAAAATTACATAAACAGGGTCCTTAAAATATATTAAAAAAACCTGTGTCTCCCAGAAGACAGCCGGCCATTTACAAAGCGCCACGCGACTTGAGCATGCGCAGTAGGAAATGGGCAGTGAAGCCCCAAGGCTCCACTGCCTGTTTCCCTTAGTTTTAAATGGTGGCACCGGCACCTGATCCGATGGACCGATTGGCCTTGGGGGGGCTGACATTCCAGGCTCTCTGGACAGGTTTAAAGTTTTATGCTGAAATACCCCTTTAAAAACACTAAAAATGCGTCTATTCTGCCTTTTTTATCAGCGTTTTGAGCCATAAGCTTTTGTGGGAGTATACCGTAGTTTTTGTTGGAAAAACACTACTGCAAAAATATTTCTACAGCTAACACTACTGGTGTTATTATAACGTCCAGTGTGCATGAGTCCCTATCACAGGTGTAAGCTCTTAAACGCCAAGCTCAGAGCTACTGTATCGGGAGAGAAAATGCATGTGAGGGAGTTTAAATCCGAGAAATAACTCACTCCTGTGATGATGAAGGTGAGCAATAATGACTAGTTCCCTCTTTGCAACGTCCTGGGAGTATTCCAGTCAGGCTTGAGGAGATATGTAATTGGCCTACACCTATGGCATTATTTAGTCAGAGCTGCACTGTTTTCTTTTATCCACAGCCACCCCTTATCTACATAGGCAGAATTTTGGTAAAGGTGAACTGACCCTTTAATATGTTTCTGCTATAGTAAAATAGGTTGATGGAGAACTTCTATTGGATTGCTATGAATTTCTGAGCATTGAAATTCAGAGACAAAGAAGCTTCTTTAGGATATTTTCCCCAGAGTAACATTAGACCATTTTTCCGAGAATTGCATAGCTTTTGGTCCCAGATGACTGGTTGAGGAAGCCCATAATTAGCGGTAAATTAGAAAGTTCCTGTTCATTCTATCTCATTACTTACATAGAATCACAATAATCTGACTTGCTTAATTTCCTCTGCTACCGGTAGTAGTGTATTAGAAATAGACTGTTGCAAACCAAGCTGTATTGCTGTTGCATTCAAATTGAACAACACAGTTGAGGCAATTGACCTCTATAGTTAATTAATTAAATCTTTTGTGATGAGAGAGAGAGGGAGGCAAGAATTTTTAAATCTAAGTGCAACCGTCGATGTCCGGAGCCCCCGGCATAATCATTAGGGGTCCACAAAAGCCGTAAATCCATTCCCATTACTGATGCTTGTTAGATTTATATCAATACCTGACGCTTTAATATGCTAAATGCCTTTGCATTTGAATTTACATTTGCATTTGTAATGAACCGCAGTGAAAGTATTTGCCCACTGCTTTTCCTGTTTGATAAATCATTTAGGCAAACTGTGTTTAGCCTTCTGAGCATTAATATGAGGTAGACTGTAATTTATCCTGTTTTGTCCTAGTTTTTTTATTTTACGTTTGTACAAAATACCAGAGTATAAAATACTTTAAAGGAAAACCTTCTAAATGCATATTGGCAAACTTTCTGGACTGCCTAAAGTATAATTCTGCCAGGTGCTGAGCTTACTTTTCTCCATTGCAGTCAAATTATTACTGCTTGGTCAGGGCTAGGGCTGGACAGGAAAGCAGCAGCAGATCACTGATGAGCTCATCTCTGTGTTCTCTTCCTCAATCGGCAAGCTCCATTTGTTAGAATATCAGCTCTGTGCAATTCAGTATAGTTGGGTTAGTATTCAGTGTTGCCGCTCTTTGCCAGCTGATGTGTAGAGGGTTACCACAGGCAAGTACTAAAATGTTTAAAGTGAAAAAGTGCTTTGCTCATACAGTGGTGGGCCCACCAGCAATTTCCATTTGTGAAATAACAAGTTGTTCACTCCCTCTTCCTCCCTCCATTTTTAGATGTCTCCGACACCTAGTGCTGTCACATGGCGGAAAAGAGTTCTCAACCCTGTGTAAGCTCCACATTAAATGATGATGCCTTTCTAAAAATATAGGTGAGGGAGGACTCTCGGCTTTCTAAGGCCTCATGTACACTGCCGCTGGTAAATGGACTTTTAGGGGTAGTTTGGCATTTTTTTTTAACTGTTCCTGAACTCTCCTGTGTTATCTTATCGGGGTCGTTTCTAGGCAGTTGAGTTTAGAGGCTTTTTCTGGAACCCGAAAAAATGCGTTCAGAAGCTGTGTTTAGAGGCATTTCAAACGCAGTAACTCGCATTTAGCAGCGTTTCGTTTACAGACGTTTTTTAATTTCAACCCCCAAAAAAAACCTTTAAACGCTTCTAGATGCAAACGCGGCATTTAAACGCAGCTAAATGGAAGTTTTTAGACGCCAGTTTCTAGCTTTCAAGTTAAATCATTCAGGAGAGGTTGAACAACTTTCCGTGTACATGAAGCCTTAGCTTAACGCATGGGTGCGTTAGAGGGAGGGCCATTTAAGCGACTTGGTAATCGGTTCTGGGCCAAAATGAGTGGAACGGGCGGATGACAGGTCTGTGTCCATGCTGCATATGCAGAACAGATACAGACACAGCCCACGCTACTCTATGGGCCCTCCAATTTAATCCCCCCCAGATGGAAGGGGACGGATCCTTCTGTGTGTTTTTTTTTTTTGGATTGGAGGTAAATGGACATAGAGGTGAATGGAGGGTCCGATTGGGTCATAAGGCTGATGTGCACCTGTGGATTTCCTGCGGGTAAGCTGCACTTTGCCATAGACTTCTATTATATCCTGATGGTATAGTGAACGTTCTGAAAGTGCTCCAAACCCACAGGTAATAACAGAAGTCATATGGCTCAGTGCAGGATTAGTTTGAAAGCAGCCTAGTAACCACTGCAGAACAGATATACCCATGTATACACTGATTTCAGTAATAAACTTACCTTTTAATAACAGTCTTCCATTCGGTTTTCCCAGCTGTTGCTGTCCCAGGCAGAGTGAATTTGGTATCGATTGTGACAAGAGCTGGCGCTCTACAGGAAGCATCAGCTTATGCGGCTCTCTGTGCAGCTGCTTGCTTTTCTCTACCGCTGGCTTCATTCACAGCACTGATGCTCTGGGATGGCGGGTCGGCAACCTGCCATCTGGGCATCCCAAACCACCATCCCAGAGCAGGAGGTTGTGGGCCACATCCGGGGGTTCCATGGGCTATATGTAGCCACTGGTTGGGCACCCCTGGCTTAACGCATTGAACACAATAAAATAGGCAATTCCATTAAACAATTTCTTAAAGTTCTTATCCCAGTACTTGCAGATTACAGCTTTTAATGCTGCCACCTCTTGCTCCAAACTTCCAGTTTTCACAGTTAACAGTGGACAGTGCAGTCTTGAGCCAGTCTGTTGGCTTAAAGGTGGGAGGGGGGAGACGCAGGGGGGTTTCTTACCATCCTTTCAGTTACTGTGCTGTTTTTCTACTGATGCACACAATGTAGGGAGACACAAATCTAGTCTCTGCATGCAAGTGGCTCCATAGGATGTTGCAAGAGAAAGGAGCCTCCCTGAAATGGGAAACCTTGGGCAGCGGTCATGACACCAGCTTAAACTAGAACATAGTTAAGGATTAAAAGATAAGGACGCTGCATACTTGAAGCAGTTGTAAACCGCTGGAGGTTTTTTTTTTTTTCTTACCTGCAAGGTAATGGCAAAATGTGCTAGTATGCTGTTTATGACACAGGGCTCTGAAGGTACAGCCTGGGTGGCTGTCCTTCAGAGCGCATGTTCCAGTGATGTCACTGGCTGCATGTACAGTAAAGCTTAGGAGATATTTACACTACCTATTGGTAAGCCTTATTATAGGCTTACCTATAGGTAAATGTCAGACGGAAGTTTACTTCTACTTTAATACTGTAAGTGATTAAATCAAGTGCTTAAAAAAAAAAAAACTAAGGATTTAATATCGCCTTAAGCGAACTTTTATAAGTGAAACATGGACAGTAGCATTGCTCACTGCAAAAAAAAAACATTTTGCCAAGACTGGATATTATAACAGGTTCTTATGTTTATGGCCTCATTTGAGGCAGAACTGTTTACCTGTCCCTGGGGTACTAGTAATATCAAGCAATAGATAGGCATGTATTCCCTGGGACCATCATTTTATGCTCAAGCTTTTTTTTTTATTTTAGAAATGAGTATCACAGAACTATACATTTTATTACCCTTTATTCAGGGGATGTTTTTAGGAACTTATTTATTTATTTATTTATTTATTAAAATTCTTAAAAGTACAAAAAAGTACAAAACGCAGTCAGTTACCCGTAGGCCTCGATGCGCCGAGAACAACAATACAGCAACAACCAAAAAAACACACACAGGCAGCGGAACAGATCAAATTTAAAATAGTAGCAGATCAAAGAACTATAAAAACCTATGTAATTCCATAGGCTAGACTGAAAAGCTCAGTTTTTAAAAGCTTCCTGAACTTAAAAAGATCATTCTCAAGCCTTAATTTTAGAGGCAGGGAGTTCCAAAACTGTGCTCCCTGGACCGCACTCGTCCTCCCTCCGCATTTTTTCTTACGAAATTTAGGAATCGCCAAAGTTTCCAAATTAGCCGACCTTAAGGTACGGTTGGGCACATACTTGGTGAATTTTTGCTGCAGGTACACTGGCCCCTTGCCATGGGTAGCCCTGTGCACCATGCATCCAGTCTTAAACAGAACCCGTTCCTTCACGGGTAGCCAATGCAGGGCTCTCAGCGATGGCGTGATGTGGTCACGACGACCAACACCCGTGAGTAGCCTCGCAGCGGCATTCTGAATAAGCTGTAATTTGTGCATGATGTTATTAGGTAAACCCAGGTACAAAGCATTACAATAATCTAATCGACTTCCAATAATGGCATTGACCATGGAGATCTTATGCGATTCTTCAATGAAGCGAAAAGTCGACCTCAGGAGTTTCAAGTGGAAGTGACAAGAACTCACCACCTGGTTTACCTGTGGTCGTAGCGTCAATCTCTCGTCCAAGATGATTCCCAAATCCCTGACCTGGGTGACTGGCACTGGGACCGATGAAAACGAGTCCGGCCAGGTAGGGAAACCGCCCGACCATGGCTGATTGCATAAAACCATGCACTCAGTCTTGGAGCCATTGAGCATAAGATAATTGGCCCCCATCCAGGCTTGAATTTCCTCCAGGCAGGTGGCCAGAGTTATCTGTGCCCCCCCATCCCTGGGCAGAGGAATGTAGAACTGGGTGTCGTCAGCGTAGACATGAAAAGATAGGTTGTGGCGGCGGATGATATATAGCAGAGGCCTCAGATAGATGTTGAACAGGAGCGGCGATAACGCCGACCCTTGAGGGACTCCACAGAACAGGGGACTATCAGAAGAGCAGTGCAGTCCCAGCCTTACTCTCTGAACCCTGTCCAGCAGAAATGAGGTCATCCATGCCAATGCTATACCATCAATGCCTGCCACAGTCCCTAATCGATCAAGCAGTCTAGAATGATCGATGGTATCGAATGCTGCCGACAGATCCAGCAATACCAAGGCCGAAGCCTCATTTCTGTCCAGGGCCCAGAGTAGATCATCCTGGACTTTGGTCAAGGCGGTTTCAGGACCTCTTCCTGGTCGGAATCCAGATTGAAAATCATCGAGAATGGAATTGGACTCGAGATGGGGCTGAATTTGCCACACTGCGGCTCGTTCCATGATTTTTGCCAGAAATGGTAGAGTTGAAATGGGACGATTATTGCTCAACACGGAGCGTGCCAGGTTAGCTTTCTTCAGCAGGGGAATAATCACCGCCCGCTTCAGAATACCCGGCACTGTTCCAGTGGAGAAGGAAGTATTTACAATGTCGGCAATAAAGGGGGCCAATGTCTCTGCGGCGTCCTTCACTAGTTGCGCAATGCAAGGATCAAATGATGAGGACGAGGCTCTAAGAGACTTGAGGATATTCAGAATATCTAAAGTAGAGACATCCACAAAACTAGAGAATCTTGTACCTTCATAGATGGGACAATATTCCTCAATATCTACTACTTTGATATTGTTCCTAATAATTTCTATCTTTTCATTAAAATAATTTGATAAAATATTACAAAACTCTGGTGAAGCTTCTTCTTCCGGCTGTCTACATGCTGGATTAGCTAGATTTTTCGCAACTCTAAAGAGTTCAGCTGCTGCATTTTTAGCATTAGCAATTTTTTCAGAGAAAAACTGCTTTTTGGCAGTTTGTATCCCTAGTTTATAGTTCCTCAGGGCTGCGGTATATACCTCCTTGGAGGCGGGCGCCGGATTTTTTCTCCACGCTTTCTCCGCTGCTCTGCACTTCCATTTTAAACTTCTGGTCACCTGGGTAAACCAGAGGGGATTATTATTTGCTTGCCTAATGCAATGATTTCTCTTTAGGGGGGCTAAGTAGTCGAGCGCTTTTGTAATAGCCGTATTGAAAAAATTAATTTTCTCAGCTGCGACTTTAGTGGACTCAAACGATGCCTTATCAATATTCAACAGGAAGTGGTTACTAAAAGCCTTAACAGATATTTTAGTGAGATTTCTCGAAAATTTTGGAATACTGTTCCTATTAGGAACATGAGGTGACTTTTTGCGAAATTTATGGCTGTGATCAAATAATATTAATTTGTGATCACTCCATATAATCTCTTTCGGGGGATATACTTTCTCTATACATCCTGACTGGAAAAGCCAGTCCAGGGTGTGGCCCGCTTTATGAGTAGCCCCTATGACATCTTGGCTATAGCCAATGGAGTTTGCAAATGCAATCAACTGCTGGGCTTCCGAATTATTTACATCGTCAGCCCAGCAATTGAAATCTCCCAAGACTATAGATTGGGCATATCGCAGGGATTGGGTCGTTAGGAGTTCGCACATCTCCTCGCCAAACCTAGCTTTAGCGTTAGGAGGATGATAAATCACTGCCATTCCTATGGTTACTTCAGGGCTCAAGTTGCACTGCAGGAAAAGTGTCTCCATAGACGCATAAGAATCCTGCGTGCAAGTTTTTATAATTTTCAACTTAGCCTTGTATATGCAGGCAGTTCCTCCACCTCTCCCCGAGCTACGGTCACAAGATAGTAGCTTATACCCAGGCGGGACCAATTCGTCCAGTCTGGGCGGGGAAGCAGGAGAGAACCAGGTTTCCGTGATTAGCAGGTAATCTAAATCATACTCTAATAAGGTGTCATAAATGGCTGTCGCGTTTTTTAACGTACGGACCGTATGTCCGCATTTTCGGCACACCGTCTGTTGGCGATTTCTCCTCTCCCCTGACGCTGACCACTGGGGAGATCGTGTGGCTGAAGTGTCTTTGTAACTTCCTTTCATAGGGTAGTTGGTACAATAGTTAAAACGGGGGTCGGAGTGATTTTTAAAGTGATAATAAAAGCACGCTGTTTAATTTTCATTATTCCTTGTCTTTCTGTATGGGGATGACTGCACTTTAATAAAAAAAAGAAAAAAAAGAAAAACGAAATTCCTTCTTTCCTTATCGATATACAACTGTTACATGACCCAGCTTGTCTGTAGGGAAATGGTGGCAGGAGGAGCTTATAGTCCTCTGCTGCTGGCCACATATTAAAAAAAAAAAAAATGACTAATAATATCAATAAACTGTTTTAAGTTGTCATATATTAGAAATTCAATCTTTGGCAAAACATGACATGGTTGGATGGATCTAATAAATAAATAAATAAATAAAAAAAAAAATATATATATATATATATATATATATATATATATATATATATATATATATATATATATTGTGTCTGTCTGTCTGTATGTATGTGTGTGTGTGTGTGTGTGTGTGTGTATGTATGTATGTATGTATATATATATATATATATATATATATATATATATATATATATATATATATATATATATATATATATATATATATATATATATATATATATATATATATATATATATATATATATATATATAATTCTACATTTTATTTTGTTTTTTTGCCTAAAGTTTATTTATTTTAAGTTTTTTTTTTTTTTTTTTTAAACCAAAAGAACAGCAGTGGTACATTCATTTCACATGATTAAAAATACAACAATCACACAGGAAAATCCAACATCCGTTGATGTTGGTGGTTTTCTGCCAGTCACAGGCTGTGTGAAGCCCCTCCAGACTCTTAGAATTTCAGGGAGGTAAAGCCTCCACCAATCGAGATGTAATATCCCACACCCGTTGTGTTTAGTTGGTTAGTGGGCATGGAAGAGGAGGGAGGGGGCTGTTATTTAGCACTGTGTATATGCTCACATGTGTCTTTATAGTCAAATGGGCTCCTCCACATGTAATCGGGTGCACTAGCTGTCAACACTGCTCTGCAAAATACTCAACAGCAGTGGGGACATGGACAGGAGGGGGGAGACAGAACAGCAGGATCAACAATTTTTTTTTTTTGCAGAATACAGAAAACTAATCTCATAGTGACTGAGTATGAGCAGCTTGTAATATAGCATTTGTTAGTTTTTTAATGATGCCGGTTTAATGGCACTTTAAGCATAGTTACCGTAGTTCTAGCCCGGACTTCTATTTTTAGGTAATAATAAATTTATCATAAAATGAATGGGCCCATGGTGAAAATGTAAATGGTTTTTATAGGGGCATAAAGGTGTGGGTGACTTTCAGGTATCCTGTATTTTATACCTGCAGAGAGGTGTTTTATTTTTATTGAGATGAGGCTTTTTCACATAACTTTGTCTTGTGGTGCAGGCTTTCCTACCTACAGTGCACTTATCAACTTCTTGCATGTATACTTTTCCCAGCATCGCTAGTAAAACTAAAAAAAGTCTCAGCTGCTTAAAGGCTGCACATATAATTATATTTTAAAACCTTGCTTGGCAATAACGAGAAAAAAATCATTGTTTCTTCTTTTTTCCTTGATAACTTTCTGCAGTTGACACTGAACCTTCTGCAGGATGCAGTGGAAATATAATTGTGTATTCACACATCATGAACTTTTTATGCTCCCTATCATTCAGTTGCTGTCAGCCAACAGACAGCAGTGCCGATGTTCAAGCATGTCGCTATAAGGTGTAATAATCTGTACAACAAATAACTGTCGCAGATTGTAATTGCATTCTCTCCTCTTCTATCGCTTTTTTTTTTTTTTTTTTTATCTTTATTTTTTTTAAATAACTTTTCAGAGTTTATTAAAGTGGTTCTATAGCCTTTTTTTAAAAAAACTTTTACCTACAGGTAAGCCTATAATAAGGCTTACCTTTAGGTATAGAGAATATCTCCTAAACCTGTACGGTTTATGAGATATTCCCCTCGCAATGCGTCGCTGATTGCAGCGGCGCATGCGCAGGGGGGATCCTCGGCTAAAGGACCGGCAGCCGCCGGACCTTGCCGAATTGAAGTCTCTCGCGCGCATGCACGGGAGTGACGACATCGCCGCTCCAGCCAATCACAGCGCTGGAGCGGCGATACCCGGAAGACACGCAGAGTCAAGATGAAATCGTGCTCGGCGTGGACCAGGTAAGTTCTCTTCTCCTCGTTCCGAGGTAAGTATTTCATAATGAGCTAGGATGCGGTGCATCCTAGCTCATTATGTCTTTTGCCTTGCAGGTGTGTAAAAAAAAAAAAAAAATGCATATGCGGGTTTACAACCGCTTTAAGCTTCAAAAACAGTACAGATACGTTTACAGTCAAGTATCCAAAGTTGACAAATACGACAGTTACAGTTTAGGACAATCATAGTATTCCGCAACCAAATTGTTAAACAGTAGATTTATTTATCATGGTAAGGAACCTGACCTCTAAGTCTCAGTAATATAACATCTTAGTTATTCATAGGTTAAAGATGTTTGTATCGGAATCACAAGATATTATATTACGCAAAACTTATCTAGAACATGTGGTAGATACTCAAACAAATCTATACCACTATACTTAAGTTTACCAGAGTAAAAAAAAAAAGGATGGAAAGGGTGTCAGTAATGAAAGGATCAAGAGGGTATTGGGAAAGGGTAATGCCTCTTGTTTAGACTATTCATAAAAAGCATTGTGCTTAGCTACGTGACATTTATCTTAAGATACAATAATTCTGTCATGTTTCAGAAGGGCCTTGTAGGTTTCCGAATAACGAAATTCGAACCAGGGTGTCCATGTCTTATGGAACCTGTCTACACTATCGGAGGCCTGGGTGAGAGTGTCTTCCATTTCACATATTTCTGAGATCTTTGCCAGCCACTGTGCGATGATGGGTACCCGTGTAGTTTTCCAGTGAATTGGGATCAACGTCTTGGCTGCATTTAACATATGTTTAGTTAGCGAATTCTTGTACCGTTTTAGTGAGAGAGGAGATGTGTAGTAAGCAGCACTCGTCATCCAGTACTAGACTGGTTTCCGTAATCAATTTTAATCAGGTCTCTGACCTGACGCCAATACGCAACCAGGAGGGGACAGTGCCACCAAATGTGTATCGGCGTGTCCGCTTGACCTCCACATCTCCAACAGGCATTGGGGGTCTGAGCATACCAGGCATGTAGCTTAGCCGGTGTGATATACCAGTCGGTGAGCAATTTATAGGACATTTCCTTTGTCTTGGTGCTGATAGAGCATTTATGTGCCAGGATACAAGCATATCTCTATTGCCTATCGGAGAAAGTTATCTCTAAGGCTTTGGACCAGAATTTTGGAAATCGGAGATGGAGGTAGCTTTTTGCAATTGATCACCCTTAGCGCAGACCATTTCAAAGTCAGTCAGTTGTCTGGAGAAGTTATTTTGTTTTGTCTTATCGCTTAGGTATTTGAAAGTACGTCCAGAGTGGTAAATTAGGTAGTTCACGCACTCTCCTAAGCGTCTGATAGTCCATGAGCTTCCCATTCTGAAAGCAGTCACCTGTTTGTAGCGTTTTTGTTGGAGGGGAAACGACGAAGCAATCGATTACCGAAACCCGGCAGAAAGTCTGGGTTATCTGAAAAAGGTGTGAGTGAGCTCACTAGAGAAGAGAGAGTGGGGTATTTGGCCAGTCCCCTACAGATAGCCAGGGTACTGGCCAGTAATGGTGGTTGTTTTAACGAGTGCAGGTTTTTTATTCCCTAAATCTGCCAGTTGTATCCCACCACTTTATCCTCTATGCTCCTATATTTTTATTTTTTTGTAATAAAAACTTTTTTAGCTGAAGAGTTTTGTCTATAATGCATTTTACAATACAGACAAACCTAATTGCTCTTACGTCCATAAAGCAGACCTAGCAATAGATATTGGGGGTTATTTACGAAAAGGCAAATCCACTTTGCACTACAAGTGCAAACTAGAAGTGTAAAGTGCTCTTGAAATTGCACTTGGAAGTACAGTCGCTTTAAATCTGAGGGGTAGATCTGAAATGAGGGGAAGCTCTGCTGATTTTTATCATCCAATCATGTGCAAGCTAAAATGCTTTTTTTCATTTTCTTTTTTATCCGCTTTATTTTGTCTTTTCTTCTTTAACCGGTTAACGCCCGCCGCATGTATATGTACATCCACAGAATGGCACGTACAGGCATATGGGCATACATGTACGTCCCTGCCTTTCCCTGGGTCGGGGGTCCGATCGGGACCCCCCCCCCCCCCGGTACATGCGGCGGTCGGAAACCCGCGGGGAGCGATCCGGGACGAGGGCACGGCTATTCGTTTCTAGCCGCCCCCTCGCGATAGGGAGACGCAATCGATGACGTCAGACCTAAAGCCACACCCCCCTACAGTTGTAAACACACACTAGGTGAACCCTTACTCCTTCAGCGCCCCCTGTGGTTAACTCCCAAACTGCAACTGTCATTTTCACAATAAACAATGCAATTGAAAGGCATTTTTTGCTGTGAAAATGACAGTGGTCCCAAAAATGTGTCAAAATTGTCCGAAGTGTCCGCCATAATGTCACAGTCATGAAAAAAATCGCTGATCGCCGCCATTAGTAGTAAAAAAAAAAATATCCACTATTTTGTAAACGCTATAAATTTTGCGCAAACCAATCGATAAACGCTTATTGTGATTTTTTTTTTTTTTTTTTTTTTTAAATAGGTAGAAGAATACGTATTGGCCTAAACTGAGGGGAAAAAAATGTATATGTTTTTAGGGGATATTTATTATAGCAAAAAGTAAAAAAATATTGCATTTTTTTCAAAATTGTCGTTCTATATTTGTTTATAGCGCAAAAAATAAAAACCGCAGAGGTGATCAAATACCACCAAAAGAAAACTCTATTTGTGGGAAAAAAAGGACGTCAATTTTGTTTGGGAGCCACGTCGCACGACTGCGCAATTGTCTGTTAAAGCGACGCAGTGCCGAATCGCAAAGCCTGGGCATTTAGCTGCCTAAAGGTCTGGGGCTTAAGTGGTTAATACATATGCCTATTCGGCCTCCATTGCAAATCAATTCGAATACATTATACAAAATTTTTACATTCGCATGATATTCCAATGTACATCTCTCTTTTGCAGTCCTCTGCACTCTACATACGGAATCTATCCGTCACCAGTTTTGGTGGTGCGACACTCGTGTCTCCCAACCAGGAATACCAAATCTCTTCAAACTTGCCCTCTACTTTCCTTCTTTTGTATGCCAGATGTTCTCTACCCAACAGGGAGTTAACATATGCAATCCATTGCTTCCCTGTGGGAACCCCTGGGGCCATCCAGTAACATGCTTTTTTTCAATTTCCTTGCATGTCTCACTCAGATCTAAAGCGATTGCACTTGTAGTTTCCACTTTTAGTGCAAAGTGGATTTGCCTTTAGTAAATAACCCCCATAGTTTTTCATATTGCGTACATGCAAGCTTAGTGAAGTGTAATTAGGCAGGCTGAGGAGATATTTCTCCCAAGACTCATCTCTCAGGCCAAGGCACAGTGACCTAAAGTGATGGTAAATCCACTGATTTAACAGTTTAAAAAACAGTTACATTCCTGGCATGCCGGGAAGGCTTACTGTCGCATTGGTTGTGCGCTCAACCAAACTGTCAAACCATCCAATGGCTGGTGTCCTAACTGATCATGTGCAGCATCATGACAGTTGTCGATCAAACGGACCAAGATGGTTTTAAAGCACAAAACACTGTTTTTTTTTTTATTTTATTTTTTTGCTAATTATTTTGAAATGTCGTTGTACACAGCGAGAAATTGAGCTGCAGGTGAGCTACAGTGCATAACGAAAAAAAATGTAGGCTGCATTTAAGTGTGAACAGGGTGCACATTGCTGAAAACTGCAGGTCTCTGCACAAGTGTCAATGAGGATTAAAACACAATTGGACCCTCTTTATTTTACTGTATTTCAGTTAAGGTTGCATATATGGTAATACATATGCTACTGTTAAAGAGACTTAAAATACCCTGTAATACCAAAATAGCTAGATGGATTGCAGCTCTCGCATAGCACAGCAGCCCGGGTTTCCAGTACTCCAAAGAGCCCCCTTCACACTGCTCCAATCAGCAGCACTTTTCCTTCCAGAGAAGAAGGAATATATATAATATAGGGAAAATTGTTATTACTTCTTATGCTTCTAAAAAATGTTGGGTTAATACTGGGCAAATATTTGTAATGTGCAGAACGTGTGTAATGTAAAACCAGTAAGCAACCACCCAATGTACTTTAGGTATTTTACATATTTTATGGGCAGGTGTGTTGTAAGTTGCATATATCACATCCCATAGCTACAACTATTAAGCAGCGCAATACATGAAGATACCATAAAATTATTGGCTGCTGATTCATTCCATTACTGTCATTGCAATCTTCGTTTTTGGTGACGGGTTCTCTTTGATGAGACATCCAGGGTCTAAAAGACCCTGTGCTCCACTGAATGTAATGCAATGCATATTGCATTGCATTCTTTCCCAGGTATGCTGGTCGGCAACACCAAGAGGCGGACTTGGAAGTGATGTCAAACACCTTGCTTTCTGGGTCAGCAACAAGGAGTGGGGAGGACAGCGAACCCTACTCGGCAGCACCTGCTTTGTCGGTCCCAGGCCCGCAGATGGGCAAGCAGAGCCCAGGATGCATGGCAGGGAAACGTGTGCGGGGGGAGCACCATTACCTGAGGTGGGTAGAAACAATCGGACGGCAGAAGTCTGCTTGTCAGATTTACAAACAACCCTGGTGACTACAGCCACTGGGAATGTGTGTAAAACCCTGTGCTGTCAGGTCCATACGACATATAGATCTAACAGAGAAAGGGTTAAACCTATATCCTGTTTGGCCAGTAAGTGCAATTTGACAGAGGGGATAAATACAGTGACAGCAAAATCATCCACCAGCTTTTCTGAAGACGCAAAACTGCGAAACGCGTAAGAAGCTATGTGGACAGCGCAAGGGGGAGTGTAATTTCAACCAGTGAAACCACAGGTACAGCAGGAGCCAGGAACACACCCGTACGATAAGCTGGTCAGCGGCTGTCTAAAAGACTGACACTGCCAAAGACACCAGGTGCTGGTTTTAAAGCACCTCTCTTGTGAGTAGTTTTTTATTATGAATTTTAAATAAATATATTTTTAAACGTATTTCACCATGATGAGCCCCTTGGTTTCTTTGAGGCATTGAGGAACATCCAGAGAGGACTCACCAACTTTAACGGAATAAGTTTTTGAGGCACATTACCAGCTGGGGTCTGGTGAGTTTGCATTTCAGCAGTTGGTGGTGGTAGCACTTATCTTTGTCGGGTGGAAGAAGTGACAGCACCCTGTATGCATGAAATATAGCACCAGGATTTAAACTCAGCAACACTTTCTGTTTGGACTGGAATTTGTGAACTGGCGCTTACCCATAATTGGGGACGTGTTGCAGCATGAATGCACATGAATTGTGAAAAACTAATTTTTGGCACCAACGCACCTTATTATTATTTTTATATATTAATAATATTATTCATTATTTATATGTTCGCACACTTTTGCATGTATATTTATAATAGTTTATAGACTCACTTATAGCACTTTGGAATATTGTTTCACAAGCACATCATTTGGGGTAGCCATATTTATTCATTTATTTATTTTTGATGGCACAGCACATGCACATAGCATCACGCTAGTACATATGTTCACAAGAGCTGTTTCTATAGTGACCCATCACGTACATCACTGTACTGGATCTAGCACTATATCACTATAAAGGGAAAAGGTTGTTGCGCTAAAATAAAAAATCTAAATGGTAAAATTGAGGAAAAATTAATTATGGAGCCAGTAACCCAAATCAATGCGGGACTAGAAAGAGGATAAATTCAGTCCTAATGCATCCACAAAAATAAAGTTCATATAGGAGTAGCAATGTTGAGGAGCAAATAAAAAACACCTTGAACCAGTAAGAATTGGAGGCTTACCGAATGGCAAGCAATGTGAGCTTGCGGCTGCAAACCCCAGCCAGGGCCTTTAAAATGATCCTCACAGGGGAAAGTGGAAAAGGAAGAGGATTCTTGAAGTCTCCACCGAAAACCAAATTATTGGACCGTATCATAGGAAGAAAACATTCAATGGTGAAGTATGTTTGATCAGCACACACATAAGGTAAGAAGTGACTTTAAGTACCACCATCACCAGCACCCTATAAATAGGAGGCTTACCAGAGCATGTATGAACATCAGCAAGTGGCTAAAACCCTAGCCTGGGCCTTTAAATCCTGGGCTGTAATGATAGTCCTACGTATCCTCCGTGTTCAATGGGTACATAGAGGGAGTGATAGAGCCCACATAGTGAAGTTCGTTTAAACCATGCGTTTAATAATTAAAAATTGCACTTACAGAGTCACAATGGAAATAAAAACAGAGAGAAGCCGGCCGGCTCGGAACAAACGCCCGTCCACTCTACACAACACGTCCTGCGTCAGCACGCTACCTTCCCGACGCGCGTTTCGTCATAAACGCGCGTCGGGATGACGTCATTTTATGACGAAACGCGCGTCGGGAAGGTAGCGTGCTGACGCAGGACGTGTTGTGTAGAGTGGACGGGCGTTTGTTCCGAGCCGGCCGGCTTCTCTCTGTTTTTATTTCCATTGTGACTCTGTAAGTGCAATTTTTAATTATTAAACGCATGGTTTAAACGAACTTCACTATGTGGGCTCTATCACTCCCTCTATGTACCCATTGAACACGGAGGATACGTAGGACTATCATTACAGCCCAGGATTTAAAGGCCCAGGCTAGGGTTTTAGCCACTTGCTGATGTTCATACATGCTCTGGTAAGCCTCCTATTTATAGGGTGCTGGTGATGGTGGTACTTAAAGTCACTTCTTACCTTATGTGTGTGCTGATCAAACATACTTCACCATTGAATGTTTTCTTCCTATGATACGGTCCAATAATTTGGTTTTCGGTGGAGACTTCAAGAATCCTCTTCCTTTTCCACTTTCCCCTGTGAGGATCATTTTAAAGGCCCTGGCTGGGGTTTGCAGCCGCAAGCTCACATTGCTTGCCATTCGGTAAGCCTCCAATTCTTACTGGTTCAAGGTGTTTTTTATTTGCTCCTCAACATTGCTACTCCTATATGAACTTTATTTTTGTGGATGCATTAGGACTGAATTTATCCTCTTTCTAGTCCCGCATTGATTTGGGTTACTGGCTCCATAATTAATTTTTCCTCAATTCTACCATTTAGATTTTTTATTTTAGCGCAACAACCTTTTCCCTTTGTTCTATGTTGTTGTGTTCGTATTAACACTCCGTTGTTGCAGCTTTACTAGCAATTTATTGACTTTTATTATTTCTTAGCGCGGTATTTTTCTTCCTTTGTACTATATCACTATAGGGGTCAAATAGGAAAAAAAAAAAAATTTTTTTTTTTGGGTAAACTAGATCACATTATTATACCAGCGCAGTACCAACACCTTTTTAATTTTTTCACCTAAACCTCATAGAAGGTTTATACAGCACTGCAGCAGGTCAATATAGTATTATTTAGAACTTATTTTTGCGCCGGTGACAATCACTTTTCTTAAACCTATATCTGATGGATGCCATAAAGCAGCTTATCCAACCCCCTTTTTTATTTATTTTTTAAATACGTGTAAGAGATACTTGAGTGATTTGGTAACCAGTTGCTGGCCACAAGGAAATGAAATGGTTCAGAATTTCAAGTTTTTCTATTTTATTTTGAATAGCATAATGAAGATTATAAACAACCTTTCACTGTAATTTTCTGTGGGACCAATCCCTGTTGGATGTTTACCCCCTGTTTTAATCATAATCACAAAAAGGACAAGTGGACTCGACTGGATTGAACGTGTGGAAGGGGTCTAGGACCGTTTTTTTCACTGAAGCGCTGCGGTTTATCTGCACCGCGTTTTCAGTGCAGCAGCTGGTTACCTCTACTTTCCATAGACCTCTTTTATATCTTGCAGGTGTGGTGCACAAGAGGGGTGGGGTGTAATTGATGCCAAATGTACTTTGCCTGGGACAGGAGCCAACGCTATAGAGTAAGCATCAGCTTATGCCATTCCTGCTCCCTCTGGCGTAGGCTCCATCCACTCTTTGTCCACAACTCGCCATCTCAGAACGGGAGGTCACAAGCCACACCAGAGGGCCACACCACCGGTTTAGCACCCTTGGTGTAAAGGGTACTTTTGGTCATTGACATGACGATTTTCCAAATGCTTATTTTGCATCTGGGGCCCTTCTTTTATTGTTGTACCTCAGCAGCCTAGGTCCAGCCTTTTTTGGTGATGAAAAGCACATTCATCTGCTCAGTGTTGCTGCTTGGAGTGCACCTACCTACGTCCTCCTTATCAGTGCTGTTTATTTCAACTGTGAGCAATCCGCGATCTTCGTGTAACTTTAGATCTTTTACAGAAAACTCCCAACTGCTTACAGATCAGTCAAACAGAATATCAGAGGGAAGCCAGCAGACTTTAGTATGCCAAAGTATTCACATTGAGTGGTGGTGCTGCAGCTCCAGTTGTGAAAAGTCTAGGCTGGTTGGGAATGAGAGGACAGCATTGTATACTTGTATAGGAGATAATCAAAATATCATTAGCAGCGAAAGGATTAGTATAGGAACGGCTATGCAGCTGCTACACACAGGATAGCATGTTTATCTGTCTTGACACCCTGGATAGAATAGTATAATATATGCAATACACTTGTGTATTCCCTGTAAAGACCAATTGACCCATCGGTTCCTTTAATTATATAGACATTAGTTCCCCATACTTACATTCCAGGTACATTAAAACAAGAGGTTTGATGTCTTACAGTTTTTTTTTCTTCTAAAACCACACCAGTGTGAGTAGAAAAGCGGAAGTGGAATCCTTGCTCTCTGTTGGGAAGCAGTGGTCTCATTTCTGAGGTCTGACACCCCCCCTGTTGAGCCAAGTCGTACAGCTCTGTAATCAGAAAAGCTTATGCTCCTGCTGATTAAAGAGCTCTGGCCTTGACTAAGTAAGGGGCATGTTGGACCTCTGCTTCCCCAAAGATCAAGTGCTGATAGGGGGCAGGCTTCTCTGCTCGGGCTGTGGATGCTTTCCAAAAAATATTTAAAACTTTGCCTTCTTTCTTCTTTCTTTTTCTTTCTTCTTTCGAAGCTTGAAAGTTTAGCTTTTCATATTTAGCTTATTTACCTGTGTATAACTCCCTTTTTCATATAACCATCATAGCAATGGTTTCTTTCAAGACTTTGACCTATAAAAGCTGATTGGCGAATATAGTTGTAACAGAATGGCCCGGGACACCCAGAGACTTTTGAAGGATGTGGGGTACTCCTGTGCCAGCGTCACTAATGACTCTTGGGTCATCCTGTGCCCCTTTTGAGCATAGGGTGACTGAGAAATATTAATTATAAACTTCATGATGGGACATTACTGATAATTCATGTATTGCAGGATATCTTGAAATATTACAAGTTGTTCTGAACTCAACAGGTCAATAGGCTCCTGAAAGACATTCTATTGTGTGATGCTAATACTGTGTTGTGTCTATTGTACTGATTAAGTCTGGAAGGTCAGATATCTCCTTTCAGGGGTAGGGAATTAGCATGTCAATTATGTTTAGTAAAGGAATGTGTTTGTGTGAAAAGTCTATTGATGATACTATGTGATAGGAATAGCAGGTGAGAGTCATAACGTCTGACTTCTCAGGTGTAGTAATTAGGTCATGTTAATTGTGTCAGACCGGTGCCAAAATGTCTGTAGAATGTGATTGAAGCCCCATTGTGTGATATGTGGGTGGAGAGTTCCTTTGTCCCTTTTGATTACTGTAACATGTTTGTAACTGCATAAAAAGCTGAGAGTGTACCAATAAAGTTCATTCATTCATTTGACTCTGAACACAGAGCGTATGTCTCGTCTCTCTGAGGGAATTCTTATGGATCATGTCTGCTAGATTGTGGAGTGTCAGATAAGCTGTCGTGGTTGATGGAATGGGAATATCGTAAACGGTGGTGACCGTTACAATAGTTACCGAAGAGGTCTTTGTGGGCCAAGACACCATAGGAATAACCACAAAGTAAACCTGACTATAAAAAAGTAGGCCTAATAGAAATAACAACTGGCCATGGTTCTGTGTCTTTAAACACACACATTCCTTTCTCCTAAAATCTGTGTTGGAGCCATGGCCATATTGTAGGGAAGATATTAAAATGCTTTTGGTCCTGTACATGCATAAACCTGCATGAATTTTTAATGAAACCTCTCCCTAACCACCTCAGCCAAGAAATACTTAAGATGGACCGGGGGTAGTTTTTACTACCAAAAAGACAGGATAGGCTCTAAACTGGCAGCTAAACTTAGTCCAAAGCTGAGTACTTTAGCCTTCCCCGAAATTTGACCCAGAATCCAGTGGGAATCATGGACTCCTTCCATGCCTTTTACTCCAGTTTATACAATGACCAAACTCGCACGCACCCCAAGGCAAGGTTATCTTTTCTCCAAGACCTTAGTCTACCCCAATTAAAACAAACCCACCAAAAACCACTAGACAAACCTTTCCTCCTTAGATGAAATACTGGAAGTTATAAAATCTTTTAAGATGGCCTCCTCCCCAGGGTCGGACAGATTCTCAATCTGCTACTATAAGAAATTTAGCACCTTCCTAGCCCATTTCTTTAACTCACTCTGGCATTTGAGTGCCTTTCTCTAGCGACCTGAACGCTGCTTTTATCTCGGTCATAGCCAAACCAGGGAAAGACGCAAGTGAGGTCTGTAGTTATCGTCCCATTTCTCTGATAAATGACGACCTTAAAATCATGACAAGTCTTAGCGATGAGACTTTCCAGTTTTATTTCTGGATACATTCGCTAAGACCAGGTGGGCTTCATCCCAGGGAGACAAGGACCTGACCAAATTTGTAGGGCAATTGACCTGATCTCCCTCCTACAATCCCACTGGGATGGGGGGGCCACATCAGGAAGGCTTTCTGTTACCTTGGTACTTCAGAAAGCCTTTGACGCTGTGTCCTGGCCTTACCTCTTTGACATCCTTGAACATTGTGTTTGGCGTCAAATTTTTTTAGGCTTATACACACCCTATATCGTCCCTCAAATTTTCTACTCGCCTACTAGCATTTTGCGAGTGGAAAATGAGGGCTGGCGAGGCGCTGGGTTGCCTGGAAGAGGGGCAGGCAGGGTTGATCGGGAGTCGCTCACCCCAGTGGAAGAGAGGGTATAGGAAGAGGAAAGCGGTGGTATAGCACGCTGTTACAGCTGACATTGAAACTGTCTCCGCTCTGCTCGCTCTCACACAGCCCTGCCTCCTCCTGATCCTGTGCCTCTGATCGACAGAATGCAGGTCCAATGTTGGGATGTTGTTCTGTCTATCACAGGCACAGGGTCAGGAGGAGGCGGGGCTGTATAAGAGCGAGCAGAGCGGAGACAGTTTCAATGTCAGCTGTTACAGCCTGCTATACCGCTCTGCGATCCTGTGGCTCTTAATCTTCCTCCAGTCATGTCCTGGCTGCCCTCTCACTTCCTCCGCCCTGGCGAGGCTGCAATTTGACGCTGCAATGGTGGGCACAGGTCACGCTGCAATGGTGGGCACAGGTGAGCCTGCATTGAGGGGAACTGATAAAGTTGTTAATATTTATCTTTGTAACGTAATTCTGCATAAAACATTTAAGTGTCATTTCATGAGATAATTTATGAGGACGTGATTAGGGGCAGGGCAGGTAGGGGTTGGGTGGTGTAACTGGTGGCGAGTAACCCTTGAGGCCTAGCTAGTAGCTCAGGACTTGAAATTTTAAGCCCTGCCTTTCTGAATTTTATGACGCATGTAATTTCTGTTATTCCTCTTGTATATCTCTAATAAAAATATTGAAGTAGAAAATGTTTGAAACCAAAAGTCGTGGGTTCCGATTGTTTGTACGAGACCCTGGGCTTTCGATGAGCACGCTGTGTTCCCAGCACAAAGGGAGATGTGCATATATGCGCCCCCCGCAAAATGTCCACCTCCATGAGGCTGTATACATGTGTGCGGTAGGCGAGAAGAGGTTAATTGTCTGTATTAAAGTAAAAAAAAAAAAACGTCTTCTGTGCAAAGGATCCCCCAGCCCCCCCTGATGCCAAACTCGGTCCAGTGCTGCCCCGGAGAGCAGCGCTTCTCACCTCTCACCTCTCTCTCCTCTCACCTCTCTCTCCTCTCACCTCTCTCTCCTCACTGAACATAAAGGCTACAGTAGGAACCATTAAGAGTGGGGGGGGGGGCAGAGCTGTGCTGTGCGTGGCAATGGACACACAGCATGTGTCAAACTGCTTCCTATAGAGGGACTTGGAATGGGGAGGAGCCAGCAGGGGACCCCCAGAAGAGGAGGTTCAGGGCTGCTCTGTGCAAAATCATTGCACTGAGCAAGTAAGTATTTATTTTTAAATGTTACATTTACAATACAAGCCGGTTCACACTGGGGCGGCACGACTTCGGGGGCGACTCGGCAAGTCGTCCTGAAGACTACTTCAGAGGCGATTAGCAAAAAGACTTCTGTATAGAAGTCAATGCAAGTTGCCCCGAGTCTCCCCCGAAGTCGTACAAAAACCTTTTTCTAAGTCGGAGCGACTTTCGTCGCTCCTATTAGAACGGTTCTGGTAAATAGAATGGGACGCGACTTGTCAGGCGGCTGAGTCACCTGACGAGTCGCCCCAGTGTGAACCGGCTCTCACTTTAAGAGCCGGTTCACACTGGGGCGACTCGTCAGGCGACTTAGCCGCCTGACAAGTCGCGTCCCATTGTTGTCAATAGAACCGTTCTAATAGGAGCGACGCAAGTCATTCTAACTTAGAAAAAGGTTCTTGTATGACTTCGGGGGCGACTTGCATTGACTTCTATACAGAAGTCATTTTGCAAGACGCCTCTGAAGTTGTCTTCAGGTCGCCTTGCTGAGTCGCCCCCAAAGTCATGCCCCCCCAGTGTGAACCGGCTCTAAAACAAGTGGTCTTGGCTGAATTCCACAACAGAAAAGTTGTTTAGATCTGCTCTGTATCCTGCCACTTCATTTGGCTCTCTGTGGGAGGACATCTCTCCATAATAGTGTTGACCATGCTTGTATAATCACTTTGGAATTCCCAGCCTCTGTTTAATGTGCTGCGCTACTTAGTAAAGGTCATGGGTCCCCTTTCAATGTGTGTGTGTGTGTTTTTTTTTTTTTTCTAAATGTCAGTCCTTATGTGTGTCCAATGTGATCATCTCTAATCCTACCATCATTATACAGTGTTGCATGCATGTCATGAGTGTACTGTTTAGAGCTTATTTCTCATTAGTTATACAGAATCTGCTGAATGACTTTTTTCATGTTAACAGAGTGAAGATTATATCACAGAGGTCCCTGAACAGCTGGTCGGTGGTTGTAGAGACAGCTTGGAAAACAAACCATGCAAAGAACTGTTTAAAGACTGTTCTAAGTAAGCCAAGATTCAGACATGTTATGTGACATTGGTATATTACTCCTTATAATTATAAAATGTGATCTGTCTCAGTCTGACATTGTACAGTCCTTCTCTTCTTCTTTTTTTTTTCCCCCTACCATTTATTATTTTTGTTTTTTTCAGACTTGTCCATGACTTCCTCAGCATGGCTCCATTTTCAGATTACCTGGATAGCCAACATTACAACCGCTTTTTACAGTGGAAATGGCTAGAGAGGTAAGCAATAATGCATTTCTGCAAAGTTATTTTCTTTTCTATGGAGGCCATGTTCCTTTGGGCCTAAATATGTCAGATGTATTAAATGGTGTGACTAATGATGCATCAAATAGCATATCAGTATCACGTTGACAGTCTTTCATCCTCTGCTTGTCATTCTTTTCAGACAGCCAGTCACAAAGAATACATTTCGCCAATACAGAGTTCTGGGCAAAGGGGGATTTGGTGAGGTAAGAACTAATATGATTTTCAGTGAATAACCACTTGCCAACCAGGCTTTTTTCTAGCACTTTCTGTTTTACATGTTTAAATTTTTGTAAACACAATTTTTTTTTTTTTTTTAGAAAAAGTACACATCAATAAAAAAAAAAAAAAAACTAAGTTTCTCCCAATTATTTTGTATAATGTGAAAGATGGGGCTACGCCAAGTAAATGGATACCTAACATGTCACGCTTAAAAAAAAAATTGAGCATGTAGAATATCGAAAAGCTACGGTACTTAAAAAATCTCCATAGGCGATGCTTTATAAATGCCTTTTATGAGTCACCTGTTTAGGGCTACAGAGAAGGTCGAACGCTAAAATTATTGCTCTCGATCTAATGTTCGCAACAATGTACGCTTCTGTGTGTAAGCACAGAGGGATAGGGGGCTTTACAATGTAAATTTATATATATATATATATATATATATATATATATATATATATATATATATATATATATATATATATATATATATATATATATATACACAAAACGTTCCCTCTCCACTTTGAAACGGTTCCAGCGACTCATGAGAAAGCCGTCCGCCGGCAGCAGAAAACAATACCGTAGTTATGGCTGCTATCCTCAGCCATAATCCCGGTAAACCACTTGTAAACCGCTACGTATATATACGTATTGCGGTCAGCAACTGGTTAAAGAACAATTCGAAAATAACCTAAACTAATGCTAACCCATACCAGCCAAACCTCCTAAAACTTGACTAACCTCCTTGCACCCATTCCAGCCACTTATTTTCCCTTGGCCCAGTGTTTACATCATTGGCAATACAATTCTCTTCAGTCCCTGGAAATACGGTACTCAGTATATTGACCCAAAGGGGGGCTAGAGTGGAAGAGAATTTCAGTGTTGTTAAACACTGGCTCGGGCCACATTTGTGCAACAAAGATAAGTAAGGAGCTGGGGTTGAGGAAGGTTGGTCCATTTTAGTTAAGGGGACTGGGGTAGGCGGTTAGTGTTTTATTTTAGGTAAACCTTTTTAATATGATCCTTGCCACTTAGTCTATCTAGTATGCAGCACCTGTGCGGCGGCGTAGCCTGGTCACGCTGCTGTATACCCTAACATCCGGCTTCCTGGAGAGAGCCAGCAGCTGACGGTGGAACGCATGCGATCACGCCGACACGGAGATGTAGGAATCCGTGCTATACTGACAGGTCTGCAGCCCCAGTGCCGGGATGGGCAGTTTTTAATGTTAGTGGCCCATGTTCTTTTAATTTTTTTTTTTTTTTTTTTTTTTTTATTAAAAACCGGTTGCACTATGGAGGTTTTTTTCTGTTCCATGTCTCATCTTTGAATCACTGGAGAACATGGTGTCTATCTATCATCTGTGACGTATGATATGCATGCAGGCATTATCCTGCATAAGTGATTTCGACCATCTTTGTGGCACTTAAATAATTAAAATAGAGACATTAAATTAACCATTTTAGGTTTCACTACCGGCAAGAAATTCACCATTCATTTTGGACTTTTCTCTCCTCCTTTTTGTTTTGAGTTTTATGTTTGCATAGAGATTCTTCACTTGTAACTCATCCAACCTTATAGTCAACTCCTTTGACTATATTTTTTTACTTACAACAGTAGTATTTTATATACTTGGTTATTTATATGTATTTGTTATTTTATTTATTTCACTGTTGGTATCCAATTCACTAATTGTTTTGAAATACATGTCTGGGATCACAAAGTTTGTTACACCCACCACTTTATTAGCCACCAGATTATTTTGGTGACTCACATCTTTAACAGCGCCCCCTATCACCCAAACAATGTGCATGGAAGATGTTGAAAGCTTTTTATTGGTTTATTTCTACTGTCACAGCTCTATAGCAGTCCTTGGATAGCAGCTGTGAAAACTCTGTGCGAAAAGAAGAAGAAAAAACCCCTCATCTTCATAAGGCAGATGTGCATTTGTGACATTATTTTTCTACTGGTTATGCTGTTTCCTAGCAGAAAAATAAAAACATTGGCAAGATGCACATTACACTCCCCTTTCCTCTAATTTAAGGATCTAGTATTCCTAGCGTTCTGCAGTATAATGTTTTTTTATCAGATGTTTGTGTGTCAGCTGATAATGCAGAGATGAATAGAGATAGGAGGCTGACACAGTATGCTGCCTCATAGCCAGTAATGAGAACATCTCATGACATGCCACTGAATAGCCATCTTTGTTTATCGGGGTGTTTTGAAGGTAAAACTGCTCATGTTTGCATAACTCATATTCACTTTTTCATTTTGAAATCCATAAATGTATGACATGCATGATTGGTTTCTAAGGACATCAAAAATATATTTCTTCTTTCAAAAGCTTTAGAGATGAGAGATGCGTTCTACACCTCCCATTCTTTCTCTACGGCTTTCTTTGAATTATGTGCCTAATGTCTTACCTCATGCGAGCAATTACTAGCTGTTCTAGTTAAAGCAGTCATAATCCAAATTGCATGCTTTAAATGGACTATTTAGAGATGAGAGAAGAGCATGTCTAAGCCCAGTAAATAGACTTGGACATGGTTTTCAAAAGCTCTGATAATTTTTGCAAGCTTAATGAAGAAATGTAAGAAAAGGACGCAAGTTCACTTTTTGTTTTGTAAAATAGCTAGAATTCTCACGTTTTTTCTCTATCGTTATATTGCTCTTAAATTTGTTATATGTGTGTACATATGTATGTGTGGCGGCCTGCTACTTTCATAGCTGCCACTGTCTTAAATTTAGAGGGTGGTCAGAGACTTGACTACCTCTGACTGTGTTGTTTTACCAAATTTGGTCCCTCTGTTCCAGCCATGGCTGTACTGTGAGTGACCACTATTGTTGTCTGGGGTGTTGGTACCACCCCAGGCCAAGGGTGGCAGCAGTCGAGTCAGGGCGTATTGGGTGTTTTTCCTCGGCAGCCAATCAGTGGGTGTTGCTTGACTCACTGTGCATGCTGGGGGAGAGTACTTAAGGAACAGACGTCATTAATTCTGGGTCATTGTCATCGTGGTCGTGGCCGACCCTGGCTGTGTGTGGCCCTCATGGCTGGGGGTGCATGTTCAAGTGTTCCTGGCTCCGGGACCACGTTGGTCTGGGGTTGTGATCTACTATGTAGGCCTGGTAGTCAGACTAGGTCTACGTTCGCAGAGTGGTCCTGTGCTGTCCATCCTAAAGGAGGAAGCCACCTGTCTTGGAGAGCACCCAGCACAAGGCTGGTATTTCAGGAGAGGGCTTGAACTTCATCGAAGGACGCACTATTACTGAGAGGCTGAGTGATGGTCATAAGTTCATAAGAGTTTATTCAAGAGAGATCCGGGTGCTTAATCCTGTGTTGAGAAGGATTCTGGACCGAATAAATCTCCACCTTTGGGAAGGTCTGTGGCAGAGACTTTGCTAAAGTTTCCGTGTGACACCCTGGCTGCTAGGCTAGTGAGAGGCCTATCCAGGTGCACAACACCCACTCTGGCTACGAAAGCTACATTGCTGCAACTACTACTTTTATTCTTTTATGCCGTTGGGTAATAAAGCAAAGAAAAAAGTTTTTTTCAACTCGTCGTATATCCTAGACGGTGAAGGAATAGAGGTAACAAGCCACCCAAAACAAACCAGCAGCTCCTTCGGGGGTAGTGCTATATATATAGAGATATATTGTGTGTGTGTGTGTGTGTGTGTGTGTAGATATAGATATATAGATATAGATATAGATATATAGATATAGATATATAGATATATAGATATATATAGATATAGATATATATATATTCTCCTAATAATTTTTTTTTTTTTTTTCTGTTTGCTAAAAACAACACTTCTGTTTTTGGTCTCATTTGAGTTAACAACACTCAGGCAATGGTTTGAATATAAGTGCAAAGCTGCTTCAAGGGTACGCACTCTGCTAGCTTTTTTTTTTTAACCTCCTGGGCGGTGTTCCCGAGTCTGACTCGGGGTGAGATTTTTGGGCAAGGATCGGTAACCCCGAGTCAGACTCGGGCTCGCCTCGCTGGATGTACAGGGAGTTTCACTTACCTTGTCCCTGGATCCAGCGATGCCACCGCGCTGTGTGAGCGAGCAGGACCTCGCTCGATTCACACAGTGCCTCCGTGTGACGCCGATCTCCGTTCCCTGCGACGTTACGACGCACGGGGACGGAGAACGGCGCCAAATTCAAAAAAGTAAACAAACACTATACATACAGTATACTGTAATCTTATAGATTACAGTACTGTATGTAAAAAAAACACACCCCCCTTGTCCCTAGTGGTCTGTCCATTGCCCTGCATGTCATTTTATATAATAAAAACGTTTCTTTCTCCCTGCAAACTGTAGATTGTCCATAGCAACCAAAAGTGTCCCTTTATGTCAAAAATAGTTTTAGATCAGCTAAAAAACAGCGATAATAAATTATAATCACTTGCAGAATTGTGCGATAGCGATTTGTGGGGAAATTCGTCATAAAAAAAAAAAAATAATGACAGCAACAATTCTGCAACTGAGCAAATTTCAGTGATTTTGATTTGATTACATTATTGAATAATTTTTATTATAATTATATTATTATTTGTTATATTGATTTATAATTATTTATTATATTATAATTTATAATTTTGTTTTTAAAAAAATTTCATACCCGGGATGCCTATTAGAAGCTTGTTTGGTCAGATTTAAGTGAGTTATTTCTAAAAATGACAGACCTACAATATAAAACGCCAAATTTCCTTGCAAATAATGGTACCGCTTTCAGCATGTTTTTTCTGAAAGAATCATACCGCCAGGGAGGTTAAATAAAACAGGCTAGTTCAGGAAGCCCACTGAAAAACCAGTATAACCATTTACTACATCCTCCTGTTCTCTTTACTAATTCACCCGATCAAAGTGTAGCATATGCTATATAAATATTACAAAAAAATAAGTCTTTCTATGACAGGCCATATAATAATGAGGTTCTAGGTGGATTTGAAGAGTCAACACCTCATTTATATTAAGTGTCTGTACAGGAACTTCCTGTAATACTGACCACTTACTACTGTTCTCCTTTCTTTTTTCTTTTCTTTTTTTTTTTTTTTTTATCAGCCGCCTCCTGTAGTTTTCTGCAGCAGACAGTAGTTGGACCTGCTGGGTCCCCCCACAGCCTTGCTCTCTGTACAGGCTATAGGCAGCTCAGTGATGGCATCACTTGATATGTATCATGTGTTGCTATTTAGGATCGTATGTAAATAGTTATTTTTGCCTGGAGTTTAGCTTTAAAATGTAAAAAGCTTAACTCTATTTATACTATATTTGGCAACATACATCCTGTATACATTTTTCTTAAAGAGGAAGTAAAGTTCTTTCTCTTTTTCTTTTCTTTTCTTTTCTTTCTTTTCTTTCTTTCTTTCTTTTTCTTTCTTTCTTTCTTTCTTTCTTTCTTTCTTTCTTTCTTTCTTTCTTTCTTTCTTTCTTTTTTCTTTCATTTCTTTTCTTTTCTTTTCTTTTCTTTCTTTCTTTCTGCCTTTTTTTCTTTCTGTCTTTCTTTCTTTCTTTCTTTCTTTCTTTCTTTCTTTCTTTCTTTCTTTCTTTCTTTCTTTCTTTCTTTCTTTCTTTCTTTCTTTCTTTCTTTCTTTCTTTCTTGCAAAGTAAAGGTATTATGTGCTAGTATGCATCTAGGATTGGTCTGACAAATTGGCTGCTTCTCTGTGATATCTCCTGACCAATTGGACCATCTTCCATCCTGATCTGCAGCCTTGATGTGGAGGTCCCTTACATTGACTCATTGAACATATGCCCATTTGAGTCTTCTTACTCCGTACTAAGCAGTGGTGCTTTCATTGTCTGTGTCTGCACTCCAACACTGATTGCAACATACGTGTATAGATTACCCAGAGGTGTGTGTGTGTGTGTTCCCCCCCCAACAAAAGTGTAGTTGGTATTTAAGCCTTTACATATTTGGTAATTTTATATATGTAACTCAGTCCCAACATTTACATTTTCACAGATTTTGTTGTTTTTTGCATACACTAAAATTATTTTGCCAAACGGATGCGCAAATATTGTGTAACCTAAAAAATTGCAGCTGTCATCTGGCTTTTAGAAAATGTGTAATGTTTTGGGGGTTTTAAGTGCTTTTCTTGTTAAATTAGCATTTTTGACTTGGGTTTGAAAATGGAAAGAGCGTTTTTTTTTTTTTTTTTTTTTTCTCCCCCGTTTTGCGGATTACTCCACCCCCCTTTACCTACCTTGGCCCCTGGGTCTTCAAGCTCAGGCATAACTCACTGCCCCCCGACCCTGGCTGGAGAGACGGTGGTAATTAATAATTAGTTTCCTTATAGTATATATTCTATTATGTGCTTTTATGTTTACTTATGTTTTATGTCCATATCCCCTGTGTGGGAAATCGTTGTCTGTTTCCCCCCCCCCCCCCCCTTTTTTTTTTTTATATATATTTCAATAAAAAATATTGTACCAGAAAAAATGGAAAGAGCATATAGACCATTCACACGAGGTGTAGTAGAGAATATTCACATTGTCAAAGTGAATGTCCACTTAATTTGGTAAACAAGGTCAAACCAAGTGACAATCTATTTAAAATAAATCAGATGCAAATTTGTTTTATAAATTTTAAGAAAATTTATTTTCCTAATGATTTTTGCTTGCACATAATTGGATAACTTGCATCAGCACAGCTTTACCTTATTCACTAAGCAAAGTGAAAATTTGCCTTTTGAAAAGTGGACGCATTCTACTCCTTTACTACATCAATCCCATTGTCTTTAACATGCAGAGATTTGATGTTGCATTTATCACATGGGTTTAACCAGAGAATGCCATCAAGATTTTTTTGGATCCCATCAATAGGTGTACCCACGTCATCATTCCTTGTGAAATGAGTTCTCCATACAGAGACATTCAGGCCAGAAAAGATGCAAACCAATATGCAGGGGAGGCGATTTCTTTATACCAGTGGTAATCCTCCATGTCAGGAGGGCACATTACTTGGGAGATGGGCACTGTTTTGGGGAACAAAGCAGAGCACATTACATGGGGGATAGCAGTTTATTTCATATGCAGAGCAACGCAGGGAAGCGGCTGTGATCAGTTCTCTATTGGCAAGTTGTTCTCAGTTGCCTCCTCCTTCCCTCTTGACCTGGACATTAAACTGGTTGCGAAACTTGATGTTTCTGGACAACCCCATACACCTACTTTCTTTAAAAAAAAAATGTGAAAAGACTATTGGATATATTGTATGCTTTGTTTTTTTAATAATATTATTAATAATATCTCTCTCAGCCTATCTCCAGTTCTTTTGAGATGAGTGTCATCTGAACGTAGACAGGCAAGGGAAACCTTTTAGTAAACAGTATGTTTAAGTAGTTTGTTGGCATTGGCTAGAATTAAACTTGCATCCTAATCTTTATTGAATTACTGTATCTAGGTTTGTGCCTGCCAAGTTCGAGCAACAGGCAAGATGTATGCATGCAAGAAACTTGAGAAGAAACGTATTAAGAAACGGAAAGGGGAATCCATGGCCTTAAATGAGAAACAGATCTTAGAGAGAGTCAACAGCAGGTTTGTAGTAAGTACAAATCCATCTGTAGGTCCAGGGGTTGATGATAAAGCAAGGAGGGTGCATTCAATAAATTAGATAATGTCTGCATCTATGCATATTTAGAGAAAGGTAAAGAAAAATGGAATTGGTCCATGACGACTGGGTAGTCTTTATTTTTTTATTGAATCCATATTTAACTTGAAAGAGTCTAAAGACTGCAAGTATGCAAATAATTATGCAGGTTACAGGCACTGGCATATTTACTTTGGGATGCCAGCTGTGACTGCTTACAACTTTACAGCCAGATTCCCACTGCACATGCGTGAGCCATGGTGTGCTTTGTGAATGATCCCGCAGCACTCTGGGACCTGTGACATGTTCTAGAAGGCTACAAGGGAAGGACTGGGGGGAAAACCAGCTAGATGCCCCCTCCCCAAAAAGAAATAAAGTGCCAAAACGTAAATGGGAGGAGGCAGACAAGTGGAACTATTCCTTTTGGGTGAAATTGCACTTTAAGCTGCCCATAGACCCATCAAATTTAGATCCATCTATGGGTAGGCTGGTTATACTGAAGATGATATTACGATTTACTTTATTACATCCAGCCTGTCATTTTTTATTTTGTATAGCCGACAGCAGTAATCCTATTC
Source organism: Rana temporaria (assembly GCF_905171775.1). Lineage (NCBI taxonomy): Eukaryota > Metazoa > Chordata > Amphibia > Anura > Ranidae > Rana > Rana temporaria. The sequence goes on along the minus strand of NC_053491.1, from coordinate 232,307,395 downwards.
TGACAGTGGGGAAACCTCCCGCTGTCGGAATACAATATCGCAGCGGGAAAGATTCCCCCATCACCACTGCTTTAATGTATGGCCATATACATATGCAAAAAAATTTGCGCTTCTTGTGGTATACTCAAAATAATTATCTGTGCTATGTGTGTATACATTAAGGAAAACAACCATTGCACGTTCATAAATGTGATGGGTTAAAAAGTGGTCCGTCCATATTGTAACAGAACTGAGATAAAAGGTCTTTGTGAATAAATTGAGGTAGATCTTCGCACAGAGGTTCCACCAAAAAACAAATCGCGTGAAGAGACTAGGAAGTGCACCTTTCATGCGTGCCCACTGCCCACCACCACAAAAAAAAAAAAAAAAACAATTACAGAGATCAACAGCCCATATAGAGCCTCAAATCCTCAGCCGGAGTCTCCAAATCGGGAAAGTATGGTCAGCAGGGTCTCGGTATAAAAGCATCACTTAAGCTGCCTTCACATTGGGCGGTGGAGCCGCGGTGACAGTATAGCCGCGCTATTTGTAGCGTTGCGGGCGGTATTACCGCGGTTTCCCATTGATTTCAATGGGAAGGCGCGGTATAGGAGCAGTAAACACAACGCTCCTATACTGCTCCAAAGATGCGGCTATCAGGACTTTTGGAGCGGTCCTGCTACCGCACCGCTTCAGTGTGAAAGCCTTCGGGGAAGCCTGCAGGGCATGATTTTTTCATGCGGTATAGCAGCGCTATTTTTAGCACTGTACCGCATGAAAAACACCTCAATGTGAAAGGGGCCTTAGTAATTGCCACAATGCCAAAGTGAACTCGGATAGCCATTATACAAGGAAAGGAATAAAGGACTTGCATACATGATGCAAGGACGGTTCTTACTCTGGTTCCCCTAACACACTGATGCAAAACGCATTTGGCGAGTTCACGAACGTGTGACGTCAACACTCCCGTTGATGCCGGTTGTCTGTAAGGCCATCCACTATGTGATTGCCTTGTTTCTGCCTGAGCAAAGTGAGTACCTTTTTTGTGGTTTTAATAAAAAAAAGGCTGTACGCTATGCAAGTCCTTTATTCCTTTTCCCTGGCTAATGGCTATCTGAATTCACTTTGGAGTTCTGGCGATTATGGCAATTATGAAGTACTGAGACCCTGCTGACCATACGTGCCTGATTTGGAGACTCCGACCGAGAATTTGTGGCTCCCTATGGGTTGTTGATCACTGTAATTGGAGATCACATCCATCTGGTAAGATGCTTTATGGAGGTGGTGGGCACGCATGTAAAGTGCTCTTCATGTGGTTCATTTTTTTTTTTTTTGGTGGAATCTCTGTAAAAATTGAGGTAGATCTTCTCGCAAAGACATTTTATCCCAGTATAATATGGACTGACCACTTATTAACCCATCACATGAACGTGTAATGGTTGTATTGCTTAATGAATATAAAGATACTTATGTTGAGTATACCATAAGAAGCAAACTATTTTTTTTTTTTGCCTATGTATACTGTTATATCACATTTGACATTCGGGCGATTTTTATATTTGCGTTTTTTTTTCTTACGCGTCAGCGCAATAACATTCTCTTGGTTTTAATGTATGGCCAGCCTTAAGCATGTGAATCTAGATTTGAACTCTGTTCTTGCCAACAAACTGTAAGCTTGGAATTGATGGCATGTGCCCACTTGGAGTAACCACAGATAAGACAAGAGTCTGATAAGTATACAGTAAGTTCTATAGAAAGATGTCCATATAACAATACAACTTTCCTGTTTAAACTTGTAGCATGCCATAAACTTTTGATACCAATGTAAAGTTTTATCATTCTATGTATATGAGAAGAATATTTTACTTGCAGGTTAGTCTGGCTTATGCATATGAGACAAAAGACGCTCTTTGTCTGGTGCTAACACTAATGAATGGAGGTGATTTGAAATTTCACATTTATCACATGGGTGAGGCTGGATTTGATGAAGACAGAGCAATATTTTATGCTGCAGAAATTTGTTGTGGCCTTCAAGATTTACAACAAGAGAGAATAGTTTACAGGTATGCATAAATGTGTATGTTTATCCATGTGTATATGTATGTGTGTGTGTGTATATGTATGTGTGTGTGTATATATATAATATATATATATATATATATATATATATATATATATATATATATATATATATATACCATTTATTTATACCATTTATTTATTTTCTCACAAAAGTAAGTACACCCCTCACATTTTTGTAAATATTTTATTATATCTCTTCATGTTTGACACATGAAGAGAGATAGATATATATATTGAAGAAACCATACTTTGCTACAATGTAAAGCAGTGAGTGTACAGCTTGTATAACAGTGTAAATTTGCTGTCCCCTCAAAATAACTCAACACACAGTCATTGATGTCTAAGCCGCTGGCAACAAAAGTGAGTACACCCCTAAGTGAAAATGTCCAAATTGAGCCCAAATTTTCAACATTTTGTGTGGCCACCATTGTTTTCCAGCACATGAAACGATATAATAAAATATTTATAAAAAGTGTGTGTGTGTGTGTGTGTGTGTGAGATCTATCTCTGTTTCTTGCAGGCATATTTTATTCATTGATTTTGCCAAATCTATGCTATAAAACAGATCCTTGCCAAGCTTCTGCATCCTATTTATTTACTCTGTTTATATGGTGTTCAATAACTGCCTGCTGTATGTGTTAATGAAGCACACATATTCAGTTTACTACTTTAGATATTTGTTCAGGTAAAACAAATGGCTAGTTTTATAACCATGCTGGAAAGATCAGTAAATCTCGGAGGCTTGCCTGTGGCTCAGAGTATGCTTCTGTCAGTGAGCCCAATGTTCACTTACCGTATTTTCCGGCGTATAAGACGACTTTCTGGATGCAAAAAAATGCATCCAAAGTCGGGGGTCGTCTTATACGCCGGGTACAGTCTAAGTACTCACTTTTTTCCCCAGCGCTGACAGTCCCCCATGCTGCGATCGCGATCGAGAATGATTTCAAAGCCGCGCCTTCACTGCAGAGTGTTCTGTGATAGGATAAACAAAAATCTTCCCAGCAACGCCTCTGTTCTTTGTTCCTCCTATCACAGATGCCTTCTCATCCTCGGACGAGATGAGAAGACGTCCGTGATAGGCGGGAAACATAACAGAGGCGCTGCTGGGAAGATTTTTGTTCATCCTATCACAGAACACTCTGCAGTGAAGGCGCGGCTTTGAAATCATTCACGATCGCGATCGCAGCATGGGGGACTGTCAGCGCTGGGGAAAAAAGTGAGTGTTAATGCACTGGGGGGGGGGGGGCAACAAGTTCAGGCACAGTGGGGGCAAGTGATGGCAATGTGGGGGCATGTAATTGCACAGTGGCACAGTCTGGGCATGTAATGGCACAGTCTGGGCATGTAATGTAATGGCACAGTGAGTAATGTAATGGCACAGTCTGGGCATGTAATGTAATGGCACAGTGAGTAATGTAATGGCACAGTCTGGGCATGTAATGTAATGGCACAGTGAGTAATGTAATGGCACAGTGAGATTTTAAAAAGCCTGTTTCTGTCAGCGGTTCTGGCTCCCCCTCAGCTTCCAGAAAGACAGTAAGAAGGGGGTAGTCTTATACAGTGAGTATATCCCAAAATCAAAATTTTTCCTGGAAAATTAGGGGGTCGTCTTATACGCCGGGTCGTCTTATACGCCGGAAAATACGGTAATTGTGGCGATCACAACATGCCCTGCAGCCAATGGAAAGTCACACCATTCTATACATCTCTTGTGGTAGGACTTTCTTATGTAACATAGTTGAATCATAAATCGCCTTCTCTATTTGTCATGTTTCCTGTTATCACCAAGAGTGAAAGTACAAGTAAAATCCCAAAATTTGAGTTGTTGCCAGAACAGAAATTGGGGTGGAAATCTTCCAATGGTGACAACCAGGAAATCCCCCAATTTGGAGGAATTTCCTCTCATTAATTGTTTTGACTATTGGGACAATCTCCCCAAAATTTCACTACATCGGTAACAACCTGTGCAATCCATACATACAAAGAAACCAAAACAAGCAAAGTTCAGAAATAAGTCAGGTGTAATAAAATGGAACGATACAGGGAAAAAAGCATTGAAAACATGAAGAAAGGGGAGGTGCAACAAGGCAGGGAAAGCCAAGAAATCTGCTGAAATCTATCAGCAATTGGAAAGAAATCCTGCCCCTTGTCAGTGCAAATTATTATTATTATTATTATTATTATTATTATTAGCTGGTGTCTCATTACCAAGGTGTCACAAGAAACATCTCGATGGGTAAAGAACAAAGAGCTCAAGACCCTTCACAACCTTATTGTTGCAAAACATACTGCTAGCAGGGGGCTTCCAGATTCAAAATAGCCCCTGCCTGCAGCCCTCGACAACCAGGGCTTTCGGGAAGAGGCACTTGTCCTCATCAACATGGGCACAAGGTGCTTTGGGGTGGGGGGGGACGCAGGTTCTGAGGCTCGGGAGCTTAAAAACTAAAAACGCCTGTGTGGGCATGAGGCCATTGAATAACCAAGGCGTTTCCAAGCTGTAAAAAAAGCTCCTAAACCCTGCTGTAAAAAATACCACCATTACATCGGGAGATCGCGTTGAGTCAACATTGGAAGAAGAACAGATGGAGAAGACAGCTCCCCCCCCCCATTTAATTTGGCATGGAGGTCTCCCTTAAAATCCATACCAGACCGAAGGGTCTTTCAAATAATTTTAATTATAAGGGGTCCAGCACAAGGCGGCAATCTTGACCAGTCGGCAATCTTGTGATCAGTCCTCAATTGCACTTAAAACTTGACCGATTTTTATAGATGGCTCAAATTACGACTGCTTAAGCATGGAGCGGCCGAGATTCAAATGATCTATGGGCAGGCTGATTGTACCCAAGTCAAACCATTAATTGGCTTACCAGCATGCTGGATATTTAAATGCGCCAACTGCCAGCGGCTACAGCAGCTAACAATAATCGCTGTGTTCTCCCAGCAAGGACAGTTCCCTGCACCCCCCTGGCAGGAGAACACTATAGCTCAGCAGGAGGGATTCCTGCATCAACATGGACTGTTGATGGGGGAATCACGCCATTTTCTGTCCTGAAACCCTGGTTGCAGAAAAAAAATTGCATTATATAAGGCCTGCTTAAGAAGGCTGGCAAGATTTTCAGGATATCTACTTTCCAACTTCCAAAAATGTATTTATATATAAAATTATATATTTATTCATATTAAAATGGGAAATCGCAAATACACAAGCTAATTTTTGGTTCCCACACCCCCAGGGGTTATAGATGCCTCCAGTTAAGAACACTTGCTTTAGAGATTTGTCTTGATGAAGTAGAGTAATCTCCATTATATTCTATATGGAATGCTCAAGTCTGAATACCTTTTTTTCTCTTTCAACAGGGATTTAAAACCAGAAAATATTTTGCTGGATGACCATGGTATGTAAAAATGTTTTAAATCATTATCTGTCATTGAGCCTAATGTTTAAACAGGTTGTGATTTTATGCACATTATCAACTAGAAGAGGTTGAAAAGGCTTGCTTCAAATGCTATGATGTATTTCAATGCTGAGATCATTAGAACTTTCTAAAAAGAAAAGTATGCTTGTGTATGTCCTGATTAAGCAGCATAGGCATCAATTATCATAGGCTGGCCATACACAAGTAATTTTTCTTTAGTTTTGACAGATGGCCAATATTTTTGCATAATAAGACTGATAGTAAGTAACCAAACTATACATTTCTTTATCGTACATCACGGGACACAGAGCGGCATTCATTACTATATGGGTTATATGGAGTACCTTCAGGTGTAGACACTGGCAATCTCAAACAGGAAATGCCCCTCCCTATATAACCCCCTCCCATAGGAGGAGTACCTCAGTTTTTCCGCCAGTGTCTTAGGTGTTAGTCATGGTTTAGCTTGCCTCCACATCCTTGGGATTAGGTGAGCTAACCGGTTCTGTCCAAAAAAGCCTCAGCGCTAAAGTGGTCAGTAACCGGACCCCAAACCCTTGGGGTATAGCCCATAATGCTTTTCTTTTTAGAGAGCTGGACCCTGGGCCCAGAACTTAGAAACCTTTGGGTGCCTAATGTTTCTGTTGCCAGAGTGCTATATGGGCCCAGGACAGTGGATCCTTCATAGGAACCCAGGGCCTGAAGGTCTAGACATCCCCACCGAGATGGGGGAAGATTGGGCCTCTTGCTTGGCAAAGTCCTGCGGCATGGAGCAGGTAAGTGAGGGGAAAACTTGCGGAACTTGGTTCTTAGCAGGTTTTTTCTGGGGGGTCACAGGGGACATGCCTAAAGTTATGCGCTGCATCTGGCAAACTAGTCACATATCATAAAGATAGGATGGCTCTATATGTATTATTCCCCATAAGATGTGACCTCCCTTGTAGTGTTGGAAAAGCATTGAGTGGGGCCTGTGTGATATAAAAGTATATGTGTGTGTCAGAGAGCTGTGCTTACCTGCAAGCCTCCAGGCGATGCTCCATTCAGTCTTCCTCCTCACGGCCTGCAAAGCAGGCAAAACGCTGACCTCCTCATGGTTCCAGGCTGCAGGCTGCAGTTTGCTGGAGCAGAGAGGTCCCTTCCTCCCAACCCCACCCCCCCCCTGTCGGGAGGGGCATTTCCTGTTTGAGATTGCTGGGGGGGAAGGGCGGGTCAGTGGCTTAAGGAAGGGGCGGCCCTTCCTTGTTTGTTCCATATAGCTCATTCAATACTTTGGAACTGAGGAGGAAAGACCAGAACGGCAAGCACGGGGCGCCGAGGACACACAGTGGCCAGAAAGAATATTGCAGTCTTCAGAAAGACTGTTTTCAAGCCTAGGAATAGGCTGTTTCTTTTCCATCTCATAGTTTTTCTTGCAATACTACTCAGGGGGACAGAATGTTTTTTCTTTCCTAGATTTAAAAAAAAAAAAAAAAAAAAAAGATTTTTTTTGAAAAAAAAAAAAAAAAAAAAGTGTCATCTAGGGGAGAGGAAGCATTTTTTATCCCCCAAACAGGTGTTTGGGCATTTAACTATTTATAAGTCCCAGGTACCAATAAGTAGCAGGTGTACCTCGGTATTGTACCATGGCATCAAAAAACAAGGGTACAAGAGGTGGGGATTCCCCCAGAGAGTCTGAGGTCTCGGACAAAGCTATGCCGCTGCTTTCCCCACAGGGAGCCTTGGGGCCATCGGGATCTGGGGCTGGAGCTGACGCGGGTCAGTCCAACCCTAAGATGGTCACGGAGGAGGTATTACTCACCTCTTTAAAAGAGATGCAGAAAAGCATGGGTAAAATGATAGCCGCAGCTATGCGGGGCAGTAAGCGGAATAGATCTCCGTCGCCCGAGCGCGGACCCTCAGAAGAGGAGGTCCTTTCCTCAGGGGAATTGGACGACCTCTTGGACAAGGACCAAGTAGGTTCAGGGATCGAAGATCCGGATACAGAGGAGTCTGGGGCAGTCTCCCTGAGGGAGAGCTGGTGGATTCAAGGATTGTCGGACTTGGTCCATAGGGCATTCAACTTGCCAGTACCAGATCTCCAGGTATCGACGGTTTCAGCTTTGGGCTCACTGAGGGCGCCTCAAAGCAATGCTGTGTTTCCGATCCATCCTCTATTAGAGGGAGTTTTGTTCCAAGATTGGAACAAGCCAGATAAGATCTTCTTACCACCTAAGAAGTTCTCTGTCCTATATCCTATGGAAGAAAAATTTTCCAAAAGATGGGCTACTCCTGCAGTGGACGCAGCCATCTCATGTGTTAACAAATCGTTAACATGCCCTGTAGAAAACATACAGGTGTTCAAGGATCCAGTTGATAAGCGCTTGGAAGCACTACTTAAGAACTCCTTCACTACTGCAGGGGCAGTAGTACAGCCAGCTGTGGCTGCGATTGGGGTCGCTCAAGCATTATCGGATCAATTTAAGCAGATGCTTAAACTTATTCCTGCCCAGCAGGCAGAAGAATTTTCGGATGTCCCTAAGGCCATATGTTTTACGGTAGACGCAATCAAGGATTCTATCCAGCAAGCGTCACGTTTATCGTTATCCCTTATCCATATGAGAAGACTCTTATGGTTAAAAGGCTGGGAGGCTGAGCCCCCATGCAAGAAGCTCCTGGTAGGGTTCCCCTTCCATGGAGGACGACTCTTCGGAGAAGACCTAGATAAATACATTCAGACCATTTCAAACGGCAAGAGTACTCTCTTGCCAACTAAGAAGAAGGTTCAGGGGCCTGCGTTTAAACGACAGTATTCCCCTGGGCAGGGGCCCTCTAATGCCAAGCAGTATCGACGGCCTCCTGCAAAAGCAAACTTCGGCTTCAACAGCAAATCACAAGGACAGGCTGTTAGAGGCAAAAGGCAGTGGTTTCGCAAACCAGCAAAACCAGCCCCCAAGCCAACCTTATGAAGGGGCGCCCCCACCCACGAAGGTGGGGGGAAGGCTGCGACTCTTTTCAGAGATTTGGGAAGCCAGCATTCCCGACGAGTGGGTACGGTCTTCCGTGGCCACAGGCTACAAATTAGATTTCCTAAGGTTTCCTCCTCCTCATTTCCAGGAGTCGAGGATTCCAAACGATCCGCCTCGGATTCCGGCCAGTCCTGGAACAGGGGCTGGGTTTCTACTCCAACCTATTCATCATCCCAAAATCCAATGGAGATGTCAGGCCAATTTTGGACCTAAAAATGGTAAATGCATATCTAAAGATCCGCTCATTTCGGATGGAATCCGTGCGGTCAGCAGCTGCCACACTCCAGAAGGACGACTTCATGGCGTCCATAGACATAAAGGATGCCTACCTTCATGTTCCAATTTATCAGCCACATCAAAGATATCTACGCTTCATGGTGGCTTCGCGTCACTTCCAATTCGTGGCGCTTCCCTTCGGGTTGGCTACGGCCCCCCGGGTGTTCACGAAGGTCCTAGCTCCGATCCTAGCCAAGCTAAGGATCCAAGGGGTCACGATCCTAGCATACCTGGACGACCTCCTAGTCATAGACCACTCGTCTCCCGGCTTGGAGCGAGCAGTGGCCCTCACGGTCCAATACCTCGAGAGGTTCGGCTGGGTCCTAAATCGAGAAAAGTCAGCTTTCCAGCCCACAAGGCAGTTGGAATATCTCGGCATGAGATTAGACACAGAACAACAAGGAGTGTTCCTACCTCTGAGGAAGGTAAAAGCCATCAAGGAATTAATCCTACTGGTTCTAAGCAAGAAAGAACCGACTATTCGCCTATGTATGAGGTTACTAGGCAAGATGGTGGCCACGTTCGAGGCGGTACCATACGCCCAGAGCCACACTCGCATCCTACAGGCAGCCATCCTGTCAGCATGGAGCAGAAGGCCACAGGCCTTGGATATCCCGTTGCCGCTCTTATCAAGAGTCCGACAAAGTCTGTGTTGGTGGTTAGACCCTCAGAATCTACTGAAGGGGAAGTCTTTCAGCCCAGTGGCTTGGAAGATAGTGACCACAGACGCCAGCCTGACGGGCTGGGGAGCAATTTTGGATGGTTGCACTCGCCAAGGTACTTGGGCAAAGCCAGAGAAGCAGTTGCCCATCAACATCTTGGAGCTCAGAGCTGCTCGACTAGCCCTCAGGGCTTGGACGTCAAAATTGCAGGGGTTCCCGGTGAGAATTCAATCAGACAATGCCACGGTCGTGGCATACATAAATCACCAAGGGGGAACCAGGAGTCAAGCCGCTCAGAGAGAGGTGAGCTTGATTCTCCTATGGGCAGAGGCGCATGTGCCCTGCATATCGGCAATATTCATTCCAGGAGTGGACAACTTTCAGGCGGACTTCTTAAGCCGCCAGACTCTATGGCCGGGGGAATGGTCTCTGCATCCACAAGTCTTTCAAGCACTCTGCCAAAGATGGGGAGTGCCGGACGTGGATATCATGGCATCGAGACTCAACAAGAAACTAGACAGGTTCATATCCCGCTCAAGGGATCCGATGGCCTGCGGAACCGATGCGTTGGTTTGCCCTTGGCATCAGTTCAAACTTCTTTATGCGTTTCCCCCGCTCCAGTTACTACCCCGCCTGCTGCGCAGGATCCGGGTGGAACACATACCAGTCATCCTGGTAGCTCCAGCATGGCCCAGAAGGGCATGGTACTCACTCATCCTAAAGATGGTAGTGGGAGACCCTTGGACTCTTCCTCTACGGCCAGACCTGCTATCGCAAGGTCCGATCCTCCACCCTGCCTTACGGCATCTAAATTTGACGGCCTGGAAGCTGAATCCCTGATTCTCAGGGGTAGAGGTCTGTCTCAGAAAGTAGTCTCTACCCTAATCAGAGCCAGGAAACCGGTCTCTAGGGTGATTTATTACAGGGTCTGGAAGGCCTATGTAGGCTGGTGTGAGTCCAAGCGATGGCTTTCTCGCAAATTTACCATCGATAGAGTATTAAGTTTTCTCCAGCTAGGAGTGGATAAAGGATTGGCATTAAGCACAATCAAAGGACAGATTTCTGCTCTGTCAGTGTGGTTTCAGCGGCCGCTGGCCACCCACCCGCTGGTTAAGACCTTCCTTCAAGGGGTCTTACGTATTAGACCTCCAGTTAAATCCCCGCTTTGTCCGTGGGATTTAAATCTTGTTCTGTCAAGTTTACAGAAACAACCGTTTGAGCCGTTGGCTGAAATTCCTTTGGTTCTACTGACAAGGAAGTTAGTATTTTTGGTTGCCATAGTTTCCGCAAGAAGAGTTTCGGAGCTAGCGGCCTTATCCTGTAAGGAACCATATCTTGTTTTTCATAAGGACAGGGTCGTTCTCCGCCCTCATCCTTCCTTCCTACCGAAGGTCATATCCAGTTTTCATTTGAACCAGGATTTGGTATTACCATCCTTCTTCCCTAAACCTACTTCCAGAAAGGAAGGGTTGCTGCATACCTTGGATATTGTCAGGGCCATGAAGGCCTATCTTAAAGCTACAAAGAAGATCCGGAAAACAGATGTGCTGTTCATTCTACCGGATGGGCCCAAGAAGGGGCAGGCAGCTGCAAAGTCCACCATTTCTAGGTGGATTAAGCAATTAATCACTCAGGCCTACGGCTTGAAAGGGTTGCCTCCTCCAGTATCATTAAAGGCTCATTCTACTAGAGCCATGGGCGCCTCCTGGGCAGCACACCACCAGATCTCTATGGCTCAAGTTTGCAAGGCGGCAACCTGGTCTTCTGTCCACACGTTTACAAAATTCTACAAGTTGGACGTAAGAAGGAATACTGATACTGCCTTCGGGCAGGCAGTGCTGCAGGCTGCAGTTTGAGACCCTCGGATTCCGGGGGCTCCTCTTTTTTGAGTTAAATTTAAAATTTAAAATTATTTTTCTCAACTAAGTTGGATTTATTATGATTTGAGTATATCTCTAAATTAAATCCTTTTGTCTTGGAGATGTTCTCCCTCCCCTCATTGTAAGCATTGCTTTGGGACATCCCATATAGTAATGAATGCCGCTCTGTGTCCCGTGATGTACGATAAAGAAAAAGAGATTTTTAATACAGCTTACCTGTAAAATCTTTTTCTTGGAGTACATCACGGGACACAGAGCTCCCACCCCTCTTTTTTGAGGACCATTTTGGGAGGCATACTGCTTGCTACAAAACTGAGGTACTCCTCCTATGGGAGGGGGTTATATAGGGAGGGGCATTTCCTGTTTGAGATTGCCAGTGTCTACACCTGAAGGTACTCCATATAACCCATATAGTAATGAATGCCGCTCTGTGTCCCGTGATGTACTCCAAGAAAATTTTACAGGTAAGCTGTATTAAAAATCTCTTTTTTATCATTTTGGTGTGAACATTCAGTGTTTCTAAAGGTTTTCACTTAGATCATATATCATTGTCCTGTAATATTAATAATTGTTTGTATAGAAAACATTTCTCAGATTGATTTTTATTTTTCCTAGCTGAATTATTATAAAAAAAATTATCAATCATCGCCAGTTTTTTTTTTTTTTTTTTTTTTACCCTAGAATGTAATGGTGGTTTATGTTCACTATGATTTATTTGGTTCTACAACAAAAATAAATAAATTCTGTATGGCTAACCTAGGCATGGCCATTTAATTCACCAGACCTCTCAATCTTTTAAATGAATGCTCTTCCATATAAAATTGGGTTCTGTGCTGAGAACATTGTTTGACACATGCAAATATAATCATGCCAGATAGCCACAAACAAGAACAGGAAGTGTGCATGTGTTTTCCATACAATTTGTCAATTGCCTGCTTGACGGCTAGACCTGCAAATTGATCCTAATTGAAATCTGAATATTTAAGTGAAATAATGTTTATATCCATATTGGCATTTTTTTTTTTTTTTTTTTTAAATGGTCTTCGAACTACTTCCTTTTGCTCTTATGGTCTGTGTCTGTGAAAGTGATGGCAGTACCATTAGCATGTTCCAGTATTTTGTCACTGTGTAGATATTTGCCAGCACACCATGGATCCTTAAGTTGTTCAAACAGCTTTATTGAAATATGATCACATAACAAAACGGGAGAGTTTAACGTTTCGGATTCATGCAGAACACCTTTTGTCAGTCATGTGGTGATCATCTTAAATGGCCACCTTAAATTAATATTATTATTATTATTATTATAATACAGGTTTCATATAGCGCCAACAGTTTGCGCAGCGCTTAACAAAATAAATGCAAACTAGTAATTGTACCAGGGCCAGATCTAGCATATCTGGTCTGGAGATGCAGTAATAAAAGTCAACGGGTGTAATCTCAGTAGCATGACAGATGAAGGAAACCAGTATTCCCTCTTCACTGGGCATGCTTCTATACAACGTGTTACAATGCAGAAGTGATCAGAGAACACTATTGCAGTTATGTCTTAGCCTGTCCTTAGATTAGGATGAATAAACAATACTTGTACCCTCTTATATCAGGTGTCACTGTCCGAGTCCCATCTCACATCTGGAGTCCTCATTGGAGTCCCTCTTTACACTAGGTGTCCCATCAGAGTGCCCTTTTACATTAGTAGTTCTCCATATGCCCCTTATATTAATTTGTCCTCATCAGAGTACACCCTTAAAGCAGAGTTTCAGCCTGTGTTAAAAAATGTTTTAAAGTCTTTCAATACAAGGAATTTTAATATAAGGACACTTGCCTGTCCAGGGAAACTGCGATGTTGGCACCCGTAGCCATCCCCTCGATTGGCTTTGGGGGCAGGCACTGGCATCCTTGCAGCTTCACTGCCTGTTTCCTACTGTGCGAGTCGAGCTGCACTTTCTGAATGGTCTCGCTGTCTTCTGGGACCTGTGTGTGTCTCCCAGAGGGCAGTGGGGGGGGAAGGAGGAGGAGCTGTAAATGACCTAGGTCACCACGGCGCCCTTACACGGAAGTGGGATTGGGTATCTGCGTTTGACAGGTGCCAAATGTGGCATCGGAGGGGGGGGGGGGGAAGCAGGTAAGTGGAGCTTCCACTTTTCGGTGGAACTCCCATCAGAAAGTCCCCTTACATCGGGGTCCTCATCGGAGTCCCCACCAGATCAGTGCATGCACTCTGAGACCCATTACAATCTAAGGCCCCTAACTCGCATTCATACGTATACATACTAGGGCCAATTTAGGCAGGATCCAATTAACCTCCCAGCATGTCTTTGGAGTGAGGGAGGAAACCCATGGAGGCACAGGGAGAACATGCAAACACAAGGCAGGTAGTGTTGTGGTTCGGTAACTACTACACCACTGTGCTGCCCTACCCCCTAGATTTGCGTCGTAATTGTACAGATGTTTACTCTGTATAATATTATAAATTGTCTCATCCCTTATTGTAGGTTGTAATATAATTTTTTTTTTTTTTTTTTCATTATTGTTGTTTTTACATGCTGTGCATAGATTTCATGTCATAAAATATTCTTAGCTTCCTCCAAAGACTATTTTTATACATGAGGCCAATGATGTAGTGTAGGCATATTTTTATGGGGTGTCTGTTTTAATGCATGTCTTCCTGCCTGACTTTTTATACTGTTCTTATTCTCATAGGACACATCCGGATCTCTGATCTTGGATTGGCTGTGCACATCCCAGAAGGTCAAACTATTAAAGGCAGAGTAGGCACTGTAGGATACATGGGTGAGTAGAGGTATTAAGGTGACCAGGAAAAGTGCTGGCTAAGATGGGGATATAACAATGCTTTTTGTCTTTTAGCTCCTGAGGTGGTGAAGAATGAACGGTACACATTCAGCCCTGACTGGTGGGCGCTTGGTTGTCTGCTGTATGAGATGATAGAGGGACAGTCCCCTTTCCAGCAGAGGAAGAGGAAGATCAAACGTGAGGAGGTAGAGCGGTTAGTAAAGGAAGGCCAAGAAGAATATTCAGGCAAGTTTTCGCCAGAGGCTAAGGCTCTTTGTACTATGGTGAGTAAAATCGCATTCTGTGTGACCTTTACATGAATTGCCAATTCTAGTTGGTTTTGGGTACTTCAAAAACAGATGCATGCTCTGTATTAAAACAGCACTCAGTAGGCTAAATACACAAAGCTTTAGCTCAAGGATAAGGATCTTTTTTTAAGTCGTATTCACATGACTGTACTTTACAAATCTCATTGGACTGTGAACTCTTTATGACCAGTCCATTTTTTTGCTAATTGGCACTATTCTACTTTTACTGGCAATTACTCAGTCATGCACTGTTGTACTCAAACAAAATGTATATAATTTTTTGACCACACAAATGGAGCTTTCTTTTGGTGCGAGTTATTCACCACTGTTTTTTTTTATCTTATATTATGGGAACGAAAAAATAAAAAGTAGACCAAAATGTATTCTGCTACATGTCTTGTTGGCAAAAAAAAAAAAATTCCAATAAGTTTTTTTTTTTTTTTTTTTGTACTACTAATGGTGATGATCAGTGACTTATATAATATATGGGACTGCAATAGTGTGGTGGACAATCTGACGCTAAGTGGGAACAAACTGACCCTGAGATCACCAGGGACGCAAATATAGTGATCAGTGCTAATAATATACACTGTCACTGTACTAATGACACTGGCTGGGATGAGGTTAACATTTTGGGTAATTGCGGGGGTTAACTGTGTGCCTAACCATGTGTAATGTGTGCTGCTTTTTACTAAATATCTTTGTTTCTTATTCCTGCTATGCAAGAATAAAAAACAAGGAGATCTTTCCCTCTGTACACAGCCGATTAGCAGGTCCTGGCCATGAATCATTGGCGGAGATCTGCTGACACGGGCTGTGTACAATTAGGCTCTGTTCACACCTAGGCGTATATACGCCTGTAGTGTGACGCCGCAGCCGCCCCTGAGACACTGGAGGGATGATTTCACATTGCCCTCTATGGAGATGGTTCACATCTCCACGCCGAACGCCGTACGCCTGAAAACAAGTCCCGGACCTTTTTTTCAGGCGGCTTTCGGCGTTCGGCATAGGAGATGTGAACCATCTCCATAGAGGGGGTACAGCTGCATTCACAATCGCGGCGTTTTGTCGCCGCAAATCGCGGTACAAAACGCCGCAATTTGTCGCCGCAATTCGCGGGATAAAACGCCTCGATTTTGTACGCCAAGGTGTGAATGCAGCCTTACAGCTGGTGTCGGTGGGGGAGCGCATGTGCCCCCAAACCCAGAAACGGGCAACAGTGTACCAGTGTGACACTGTGCCTGAACGGGCTGCGCCTCTGCAAGTGATTATTATAAAGATCCCCATCCTGGTGTGTTGGCTGTGTAAATCGACCTTCATACGTTTAGACTACATAATAGAAACCATTATTCGATTTCTGGTGAAATCAACGCCACGTTTAATTCAAATACACTTATGTGTACCTGTTAGAAATAGTCTTGTTAGAATTTTTATATATCCACCTTGCAGGGTCTTGAGCTGATCTGAATCTAGGCAAGAGACCCATTTACTGCTTTTAAACGAGCAGTGGGCCCGAGTCATATATTTTTATTTTTTTTCTTACATTCCAATCGCTCTAGACAAAAATGTGTTATTTATGGCAATCAATCCTTTGCTGACTTTTATTTTCTAAGCAGCATTATAAAACGTCTGCTGGAATCTGACTCTTGGCTATGGGCGACATGTCCGCTTTGGTTTACCCAACTATGACATATACAGTATGTAGTAGTTGGTAAATATCTTGAGAAAGATATGAAAGTCTTGAGAACCTAACTTGTGATGTACAGAGGATGTAGGTGTGGTAAATAGCTGCAACATTCACGAGCAGGAAGATCTGGCTTATACGGGTATTTGATTTTTATTCTGCATACCACAGAAATAGGAAGGCAATTAGGTTTTGTAACCCATGACCTGTTCTAGATTTCTGTCATCAGTTGTAGTAGAAGGTGTACCACTTCCTTTCTTCTTTTTTTACACTTCTATATTTATAGCCTGCTGTGAAACAATTAAGATGTAGGTCATTCGTTGTAAACTGGCAGTTCATTATGTTTTTCAGAGGAAATGGTCTGAGGGAGCTTTTATATATAAAAAAAATGTAAAAATACATTCTGGAACATTAATGTATGATAAGAAAGTCAAACTTAAGCCTACTAGAACAGCTAGCTATGTCTGTAATTGTGAAATTGAGATGGTTTTGCTGAACAGGGTAGGGCACTTCCTCTTGATTGTATGGAGAGGTGAGTAAAGTATCGAGTACATTCATTCACTTGGGTAGAAAGGGTAAAACATGACATTAAATGTTAAAATCCATCAGCCCACTAATTGATCAAAAATAACTGTTCTATGTATCCAAAGCAACACCGACCGATGAGACTATATTCTTCTTTTAAATTTAAAATCCTGCCTGGTGGGGACACAGCTACATGGGATATGTTGTACCTGCCCAGAGTTCAGCTTCAAATGAGCTTCCCACTCAAAAGGGGAAGTTCTGCTTGTTTGCTTCATCCCCTTCCTCCGCTGCCACATTTGGCACCTTTCAGGAGGGAGCAGATGCCTGCCAATACCAGGTACCCGCGCACTGTGTGGTGATCTACAGAATTTCCAGACCCTCTTTTAGCCCCTGTGCTGCCTTCTGGGAGACACGCAGGTCCCAGAAGGCAGCGGGACCAGCGGTATCCAATTTGCCTGTAACAATATTGCAGTCCCGCTATAAGTCACCGATTTGCCACCATTACTAGTAAAAAAAAATAAAAAATCCCATCGTTTTGTAGACTAACTTTTGTGCAATCAATCAATATATGCTTATTGGGATTTTTTTTTTTTTTTTTAACCAAAAATATGTAGCCGAATATTATTGACCTAAATTGATGAAGACATTTGTGTTTTTATTGTGGAAATATACTGCGCAGGTCTAAGTGGGTCAAGAATTAATAAGTGATATATAGTGCAAATTAATTCTACAAATTATTGAAAATCAAACAAATGAAAATGCTGCTGCTGCAGCAGAAATATCAGATAAAACATATACAGAGTAATTCGATGGTATGCTGCGCTGCGTGAACTGATTAATCAATACAATGATTGATAAATAAAACATGTGCATACATGGTTAATGCGTGTGAAAACACATAAAGGTTTCAAGATACAGATCCGCCCGCCCGTCCTTCCAGATAGTCGTGAAGGTATACAATGGTGACGTCAGGGAGGAGTGGCGTGCTGACGTCTCCATTGTATACCTTCACGACCATCCGGAAGGACGGGCGGATTGTGAGAGCCGGCCGGCTATTTTTTATCTACACGCTATTTTTATTCTACTTAAGTGTAAGTGCAACCAGTATCTTATTAAATTGTTTTTAAAAACGGTACTACTCTATGTTGGCATCCTTTCTTTTCCTCCTGGGATACCTATTGCGGGGTGACTTGCTTGCGACCCATTTGTGAACATAAAGGTGGAGACTACACACAGGAATCTCTAGGAAACAGCAGAGCTATTGAGCCAGATGCGTATGTGATCTCAACAGAGATCAAATCAAGTCGATAAGCAGATTTGAAATAAGAGGTGGAGGCTTTCTACTATCCTGCTAACAGACACGGTTTCCTAGGATATTCTTGGCACTTACTGTATTTGCTGGCGTATAAGACTACCTTTTACACTTAAAAAAAATGGCCAAAAAGCAGGGGTCGTCTTATACGCCGGGTCAGCTGCTTGGATGCCTGCTGGATGTGCGGGAATACTGTATGTGGCTTTGGCTAAATACAGTATATACCGCTTAGTCAATCCCGTTGAGCGACATTCAAATGAATACAGAGCCTGATCGATTGGAGTAACAACCTCTGCCAATCTGAGCAGGCTACATACAGTAGCCTGCTCGGATTGGCTTTGAGAGTCAGAGAGGCGTGGGCTCATGATGTTACAGCCTCTGCCAATCAAAGCAGGCTTTGTATTCATTAATAGAATACATTGCTCGCTGTGATTGGCTCCAGCTCCAGCAAGAAGGAAGAGGAATATGGCTCCAGCTTCAGCAAGAATGAAGAAGAATATGGCTCCAGAAGGAAGAAATATGAAGCGTTGGAAGCCTCGGAAGGGGGGTCATCTTATACAGTGAGTATAGGCAAAAAATCTTAAACTGTAAAATTAGGGGGTCGTCTTATACGCCCAGTCGCCTTATACACCGGCAAATACGGTATTTTTGATTTACCTTGGAAGTACATGGGAATTCAACACCATATGAACTCTTGAATATTTATCACTATTTGCGGTTTGCACAGGTATTTTTATGTGTACATTTGTCACTTTTTATGTCGTATGAATTTGATTAGTATCTTAAAATCTTTATGTGTTTTCACACGCATTAACCATGTATGCACATGTTTTATTTATCAATATCAATCATTGTATTGATTAATCAGTTCACGCAGCGCAGCATACCATCTAATTATTTGTGTTTTTATAACAGAGTAAAAGTAAAAAATATTGTGTTTTTTTTTTTTTTTTTTTTTGTCAGGTATTTAGTTTGTTTTATAGTACTAAAAGTTAAAAAAAGCATCGGTGTTCACATTCTACCAAAAAAATCTCTACTTGTCGGGAAAAAAAAGACATACATACTTTTTTTTTTATTTTTTTTTTATATCCTTTATTTGGTACAGCGTCGCACAACCGCGCAATTGTCGGTTAAGTAACGCAGTGCCGTATTGCAAAAAATGCCTAGTCATGAAGGGGGTTACTACTTCCAGAGGGTGAGTAGTTTAATTTACATTGTTCTCTCTTTCTGTTTATCAATGATGGTGCTGTAATTATATATATATATATATATATAATCTATCGCAGTACATTTTTTCTAATTGATATACAGCTGTCACATGACCCAGATCTCTCCCAGCCTCTCTGCAAGGAAACTTAAGCAGAAGAGCTTCTAGTCCTTTGCTGCTGGTCATATGTTTAAAAAAATAGCCTTTGGAATACAGAGTAAAAATAACCAGTTCCCGCCCAGCCTATAGCAAAATGTCGAACAGGCGGGATTTTCATTGATCAGGTGGATGTCATATGATGTTTTAAATTCACTGATTTAAATAGTCACACACATTTATTTATATATATATATATATATATATATATATATATATATATATATATATATATATATATATATATATATATATATATATATAATGTGTGTGTATATATATATATATATATATGTGTATGTATATATATGTATGTATTATGAAATCAAATATGTATTATTTTGTGGACATAACATGGCGTAGGTGGATTTCTGCCTGTCACAGGCTGTATCTCACCCATCCAGCCTGTGTCTTAGAATAACAGGGAGGTGATTCCTCCATTAATTTACATAAAATATCCCACCCCATTGTGTTTAGCTGGATAGTGGGCATAGAGGAGGACAGAGGGAGTGGGCTGTCATTTACCACAGTGTATTTGCCCACTTATGCCCACTCTATAGTCACATGAGCTGCTCAGATGTGATATAGAGGAAATGGTCAGCATAGAAACACACTGAAAACTGAGCATGTGCAGAGTTGCCACCACAGCTGCAAAATCCCTAGCTGAATTGGGGACATGGCCAGAAGGGGGAGATAGAGCAGTAGGTTCAACCAGGTTTATTGCAGAATACAGAAAAGGAATCTCGTAGTGACTGAGTATGAACAGCATGCATAACTGCATTTTATCGTTTCTCATGCCTCGCTGTCAGAAGAACAGTCGCATTGTTTTTTGTATTGCTGTCAGAAATATGTAGTGTTTCTGGGGTACGTGACTGCAGATGCATACAGTATTTTTTTCCTTATCGAAGTATATGCTTTGACTGGCACATAAGCATAGCAGTGATAAATACGCGCACTGTAGAAATGAAGCCTCCCACGCACTCATAATTTTTGTTTTTGTATGAATAGGTGTCATGTTGCTGTTCAGTTCTCAAATTTTTTTTTTTTTTTTTCTTACGCAGCTTCTATGTAAAGACCCTGATCAGCGATTAGGGTGTTGTGGTGGAGGAGCACAGGAAGTAAAAGAACACCCATTGTTCAGGCATATAAATTTTAAGAGACTTGAAGCTGGAATGCTAGATCCCCCATTCAAACCAGATGTAAGAATAACATTTTATTTTCAACACTTAAAGAAAGAGAATTTAATGATGTGAACAGGGGAGGGGGAGATCTCCAAGCTTACTCAAGATTTCTGCTGGTCATGGGATGATCAATAATATACTTTTTTATAATGCTATGTGATGTGCTTTTATGTAACCTCATTATCTCGCTATGTTTCAGCCACAAGCAATTTACTGCAAGGATGTCCTGGACATAGAACAGTTTTCAACAGTGAAAGGAGTGGAGCTAGAGCAAACCGACAGCGACTTTTACAGAAAAATTGCTACTGGTTGTGTGTCTATACCGTGGCAAGATGAGGTAGGTCTACATCAAGCGTGATGTAAGGATTGCCAAAAAGTCACAAGTCCAGAAACTAAAAGCCCTTTTATGCAGCCTTAATTGGAAAAGAAAAGGGTATAGTTAGTTTATGATTACTGTAGTGGTAATGTAAATGTCATTTGAATACAACTTTCACATTTTATATACTTGTGCGTTTTGTATTTTTGTATTAAAAATCAAGATTTGTAGATTGGCATTTAAAGGGTTGTAATAAGCAATTCATGCTGCACCAACAAGTACATAATAATATTGGCATAAAGCTGACTTTTTACATTTAAAGTGTAAGTTTACCTTGGTGGTGGGTATTTTTGGGGCACACTCCATACAAGCGCTATTGTTTTATAGCTAAAAATCCACAATATCGGCCATAGCTTAGGAAGTGTATCCCACAAAACATACACAAGGTTAACAAATACAGTAAATCCTTGGTTTGCAAGCATAATTCGTTCCAGAAACATGCTTGTAATCCAAAGCACTTGTATATCAAAGCATTTTTTTACAGGGTATAAAAGAGAAGAGAGGCACCTCTAAGTGTAGCAATACGTTGCTAAATGTTGTACCTTCATTAAATTTAACCATATTGCTACACTTGGTGGCACCTCTGTTATTTTTTTATACTCAGTTGTGACATGACGCTACTCTTATATCAAGACCTCGCTTGTATATCAAGGCAAAATGTATTAAAAGATTTTGCTTGTCTTGCAAAACACACTCTCATACCAAGTTACTCTCAAACCAATGTTTTACTGTACCATAAATGCTAAACACGGTACATTTTTCTGACCCAGCCAAATTTTGATCCATTTATGGGCAGCTTAAAGGGTAAGTTCACCTTTTACCAAAAAATCTGTAAGGTGAACTTACACTGGACTCCCTCCTGATCGCACCCGGTACTGCTGTACCTGAAGCCGGCGATCTCCTGCATTGACGCATCGTATAGCTGCTTTATCGGAATGGGGATCAGAAATCACTGCTGCTTTCTCTACTACAACGCTGACAGGATGGGCTACATGGTTTGTGATTGGTTGGCGCCTACCAATCAAGATGCCTCCTATGCGTACCTCTGCGAGTTGCAATTAGGAGATTAACCCGTGGGGGATTTCTGATCCCCATTCCGGTAAAGCGGCGATTCGATGTGTGACTGCAGGGAATCGATGGCTTCAGGTACAGCATGACCTGGTGCGATTAGGAGGGAGTCCAGTGTAAGTTCACCTTACAGATTTTTTTGGTAAAAGTGAACTTACCCTTTTAAGCTGGCCTAAATGGACCAAACTTTGGCTGAGTCTAAAAATGGACTGTGTTTTTAGCATTTATGGTATTTGTTAAAAGGGTTGTAAAGGTTAATTTTTTATTTTCTAAATCGGTTCCTTTAGGCTAGTGCATTGTTGGTTCACTTACCTTTTCCTTTGATTTCCCTTCTAAATGTTTTTTTTCTTTGGCTGAATTTCTCACTTCCTGTTCCTCCTCAGTAAGCTTGCCCCCATCATCCGTGACATTCTGGCTGGGGGTTAGTCAGCCAGACAGCTTACTGAGGAGGAACAGGAAGTGAGAAATTCAGACAAAGAAAAAAAACATTTAGAAGGGAAATCGAAGGAAAAGGTAAGTGAACCAACAATGCACTAGCTTAAAGGAACCTATTTAGAAAAAAAAAAAAACCTTTACAACCCCTTTAACCTTGTGTATGTTTTGTGGGATACACTGCCAAAGCTATGGCTGAGAGTGTATTTTTAGCTGTAAACAATGGAGCTTGTATGGATTTTCAACCCCCCCCCCCTTTTTTTTTTTTCTGTGTTGTGTGCCCCAAAAATACCCACCACCCGCATTTTCCAGTCTCCAAACACACCCTTTGATATTATTTAGTGCCTTAGCCTTGCCCCTTGAAATGTCAAAATGTTGTTCTACGGCTGGGGCATGCCCCCTGACTTTGTATTTTGCAGTATTGTCACTGATGATTTGAAAGCTTTGATAATAAAAATGTGCTTATTATGTGTTCTTTTTTTTTTTAGATGATAGAGACCGACTGCTTCAAAGAATTAAGTGAAGTGCCCTTGGATGGACCTGTCCCACCTGATCTGGACTGGAGAGGTCTACCTTCCCCGGAACCCAAGAAAGGCCTGCTGCAGCGACTGTTCAGCAGACAGGTGATGGGATAGAGAGTGTTGGGATTTATACTGGTGTGTCATTATAGCAACAGGCTCTTATTCTCAGAGCTGGATAAATTCCAGGATCCAGCTTTAGTAAATCGGCCCCTAATGTTTCTAAATTTGTACAGCTGGTGTCAAAGATTTTTATAATATATTTTCTTGTAGCATTGTTATACAATTGCTATATTATAACAATTTATTGTTTTTACTATATCTGGAAGATATGTTCTCTGGGCCCTTACAGGGGGATCTGTTCTGTGGAAGCTGTGCTTAAAAAGACAGGCACATTGCAAAGGCCTAGTCATTGGTACTGCCAATGGTCTCCCTGCAGCTGATCTTTTCCCCATTACTGACTTGCCATGTCTTGTTCTGCACTGTGTCTGTTATTGAGGTGACCACCTTGATAGAAGTAGGGCTTTGCTTCTATATACACTATTGCCAAAAGTATTGGGACGCCTGCTTTACACGCACATGAATTTGAATGGCATCCCAGTCTTAGTCTGTAGGGTTCAATATTAAGTTGGCCCACCCTTTACAGCTATAACTCTTCTGGGAAGGCTGTCCACAAGGTTTAGGAGTATCTATGGGATTGTTTGGCCATTCTTCCAGAAGGTGGTTATGACTAAGGCCTTATAGGCTGAAACGCGCCAACCTTTCCTATTTGCATTTTGTCTACTGTGGCTTGTCAATAAATAAGTCAATTGTTTTAAGAGCAACGACTGGAGTGCGGATCATCTTTTCCTCATTATTCTACGCAGCCAGCGACTGTGGATCGAGCACCCGGGAGCTCTGCTTTCCATGTGATGTATGGGTAGTAGCACTGACTTTTTTTGTTTATATTCTTCCAGAATCGGATTTGTGAGGTCAGGTACTAATGTTGGATGAGAAGGTCTGGCTCGCAGCCTCCGCTCTAATTCCCCTCAAAGGTGTTCTATCGGGTTGCGGTCGGGACTGTGCAGGCCAGTCAAGTTCCTCCACCCCAAACACACTCATCCATGTCTTTTATGGACCTTGCTTTGTGCACTGGTCCAAATCATTTGGTGGAGGGGGATTTTGGTGTGGGGTTGTTTGTTAGGGGTTGGGCTTGGCCCTTTGGTTCCGGTGAAGAGAACTCATAAGGTGTCAGAATACCAAGACATTTTGGACAATTTCATGCTCCCAACTTTGCGGGAACAGTTTGGGGATGGCCTCTTCCTGTTCAAACATGACTGCACACCAGTGCACAAAGCAAGGTCCATAAAGACATGGATGAGCGAGTTTGGGGTGGAGGAACTTGACTGGCCTGCACAGAGTCCTGACCTCAACCCAATAGAATACCTTTGGGATGAATTGGAGCAGAGACTGCGAGCCTGGCCTTCTCGTCCACATTAGTGCCTGACCTCACAAATGTGCTTCTGGAAGAATGGTTAAACCTTCCTATAGACACATTTCTAAACCTTGTGGACAGCTTTCTCAGAACAGTTGAAGCTGTTATAGCTACAAAGGGTGGGCCAACTCAATATTGAACCCTACGGACCAAGACTGGGGTGCCATTAAAGTTCATGTGTGTGTAAAGGCAGGCGTATCAGAGCTGCCTCCCTAATGACTAGTGACCTGATGAGTGATTGAGAAATAATCAAGCAGCAGAAAGCATACAAAGTATAGATCAAGCAGGGGGATCCTTGTACTGCTGGTCCTCGGTGACAGCTTCCTTTCCTGCAAAACACTTGGGGCTAGATTCAGGTAGGGGCGCTCAATCTAGCGGCGGCGCAGCGTATCGTATTTACGCTACGCTGCCACAAGTTACAGGAGCAAGTGCAGTATTCACAAAGCACTTGCTCCGTAAGTTGCGGCGGCGTAGCGTAAATGCGCGTAATTCAAATGTGTAAGGGGGGGGCGTGTTTTATGTTAATGTGTGTTGACCTGACGTGATTGACGTTTTGTACGAACGGAGCATGCACCGTCCGTGTACATATCCCAGTGTGCATTGCTCCAAATGACGTCGCAAGGACGTCATTGGTTTCAACTTGAACGTAAATTACGTCCAGCCCTATTCGCGAACGACTTGCGCAAACAACGTAAACAATTCAAAAGTCGAAGCGGGAACGACGTCCATACTTAACATTAAGTGCGCCTCATAGAAGCAGGCACAATGTTGCGCGAAAAAGCCTTGCGCAAACGACGTAAAAAACTAACGCCGGGCAAACGTACGTTTTTGAATCGGCGTATCTAGGTAATTTGCATACTCTCCGCCGAAAACTACGGGAGCGCCACCTAGCGGCCAGCGTCAGAATGCACCCTGAATACAGAAAGTAGATATGCCGGCGCAGCTTTGAATTTACGCGGCGTATCTATGGATACGCCGGCGTAATTCTTTGCTGAATCTAGCCCTTGGTGTTTTTACACTTTTTTTTTTGTTTTTTTCATTTTGTTAAAAATGTGTGTTTTAACACGTTAAGATGTTTATTTTAAATGCATTTTATGTGCAGTCTATTGTGTATTTAAAGGAAATAGGAAGTGGTCAATAGGAAGGTTTCAGTTCGTTTAACAAACTTCACTGCACTTAAAAGTGAAGTGAAGAATTTTTTTGCATTTGAAATGTGCGTTTAAAACACATAAAAAAGCAGAAGAGTCTGCCCTTCATTCTGTTTTTTTAATAGATGCCAGCTGCATTTTGTATTTATTTCCAGCATGCAATGCAGCCGCTGCAATATACCTGCATTACATTTTTTGTTTTAGGTTTAATACTGCTTTAAGTGTCCACAGGTACTATATATCATATGTGGCTATTGGCAATGAATAGCAAACCAGCATATAGCAATACTTCTCATTGTTACAAAAATAGTATCCGTTAAATGTATAAAAGTTGATCCAAAGGCCCGTGGAAAATGTTAAACTAGTGAGTTCATTCATACAAAGAATTATTGCTGCACTATTTAAAAAAGAAAAAAAAAATTTTTTGTGGCGTGCTCAAAGTGCTATTAAACCGAAAAATAAAAATTAAATATATACAGTAGCTTATTAATCCCTAAATGTGGTGGCTGCATTACATTTTATTTTCACCTAGTGTACTAGACAGTAATACTTTTTTTCTGTCTTCGGGCCGGTTCCCACCTACATTGCACAGGAACACGTTCCTGTGCGACTCGGTGCATGTACTATTTTTGGTGCGATTTCATCCTGTTCAAATGAATTTGTTGAAAAATGAAATTGCCCCAACAGTAGCGCATGCACTACTTTTTTAAGAGCACATTATATCAGATCACCACTTCTCTATATACAATCCCATGGATCGATGGTTGGTGGCAACTTCAGCCTGGACTGAAGTTCCACTCTGCTCCTCAGCGCTTAATCATGGGGATATAGATGTGTGGCTTAAGGGAGACTTTCTTACACATTTAGCATTTAGGCCCCTTTCACACTGGGCACAGGAGGTGCGCTGGTGGTATAGCGGTTTTATAGTATATAGTGTTTTTTTAGCGCTGCTAGATTGTTGTTTTTACCGCGATATTCGGCCGTTATCGGTGCGGTTTTAACCCACTGCTAGCGGCCGTAAAAGGGTTAATACCGCCGGCAATATGCCTCTGCAGAGGCGCATTGCCGGCGGCAGGGCAGGACTTAGGGTGGTGGGGGCCCCTGGGCTTGAGTGTTGAAGGGGCCCCCTGGAGCCGAGAATTGGGGGGGATCGAAGTTGTTGAGCGGGGGGGGGGGGGCGAATTGATGTTGTTGAGCGGGGGGGAGCGCATTAAAGTTGTTGAGCGGGGGGGATTTTGCAGTTGTTGAGGGGGGAAGTGCCTCTCACCTGTGCCAACAGCCGGGGGCCACAGACTGTCATTAGCCCGGCTGTCGGCTTTCTTCCCTTCAGCAGCCACAGTCCTCCACACACCACTCCGGTTCCTCCTGCTTCCGTGCTGCCTCCTCTTGCAGTGCGGGAAAATTAACCCTTTTGCGGGACTGCGGGAAGAAGCTGTCTGTGCGGGAAAGTCCCACAGAATCCGTGCGTGTTGGGAGGTATGCGCAGGGCCGCCATCAGGAATTTTGGGGCCCCTTGCACAGCTTAAGGCATGGGCCCCCTGAAGCAGAGAACCTAGGGGGGTGGGGGTGCTGCCGCCTGAAATTAAGAAGCGTGGGGGCTGCCGCAAATTGAGAAGCGGGGGGGGCCTTTACAAAAAAAAGAAGAAATAAAGAAGAAAACAAATATATATAAATATATGTAGCCATCCGGGGCCCTGGGGACCTCTGGGCCTTTTAATAAAAAGAAAAAATAAACCTCTGGGCCCTTTAATAATAAAAAAAAAAACATTTATAAAAAAATACATAAAAAAAGGGAGGTTGCCAAACCCGGGGGCCCTGGGGACCTCTGGGCCCCTGGGAACCTCTGGGCCTTTTAATAAAAAATAAACAAAAATAAAAAAATAAAATAAAAAAAGGGGGGGTTGCCACATGGGGCCCTGGGGACCTCTGAGCCCTTTAATAAAAAAATATATATATATATATATATATATATATATATATATATATATA
Source organism: Rana temporaria (assembly GCF_905171775.1). NCBI lineage: Eukaryota > Metazoa > Chordata > Amphibia > Anura > Ranidae > Rana > Rana temporaria. The sequence goes on along the minus strand of NC_053491.1, from coordinate 232,279,927 downwards.
TATATATATATATATATATATATATATATATATATATAAAAAAATGTAATTTTTTTATAAAAAAATAAAAAAGGTGGGTTGCCATCCGGGGGCCCTGGAGACCCCTGGGCCCTTTAATAATAATAATAATAATAATAATAATAATAATAATATATAATATATATATATATATATATATATATATATATATATATATATATATATATATATAAAAATAAATATATAAACATTTTTTTTTTTGCAAAAAATAAATAAAAAAAAAAGGGGGGTTGCCGTCCGGGGCCCTGGAGACCCCTGGGCCCTTTAATAATAATAAAAATATATATATATATATATATTATATATATAAAAATATATAAAAAAAAAACATTTTTTTACAAAAAATAAATAAAAAAAAGGGGGGTTGCCGTCCGGGGCCCTGGGGGCCTCCGGACCCCTAAAAAAAAAAAAAAAAAAAAAAATTTTTTTTTTTTTTTTTTAAAGGGGGCCCCCTATTGGGTGGGGCCCCTGGGCTTGAGCCCAGTCAAGGCCAATGGTAAGTCCGGCCCTGGCCGGCGGTATTACCACGGTTTTCCATTGCTTTCAATGGAAAGGAGCGGTGGAGGAGCGATAAACACCCCGCTCCAAAGATGCGGCTAGCAGGACCACTGAACATGGCTGCAGAGAAGTAAAGGTTAAGTACTGTGGGAAGTATATAGAAGTATATAGAGAATAGAAGCAAACATGTGCTCTTAGCCAGTTTAATTGTAGTCTTTGCATTTATTCGCTTGGCCTCTTTGACTGTATTTGTTCTGATTATGCTTTTCCTCCTTCTCCAGGACTGTTGTGGTAACTGCAGTGATAGTGAAGATGAGCCGACTCGCCTATAGTTTCGCGGGACTTCAAAACAATTGAGTTAAACCGGTTTACATTTTTTTTTTTTTTTTGCACACTTATTACCACACACTTCCCCTCCAGAAAGGCAGTTACAACACAGTGCTACATGAATTGGACACCAGTTGTCTGCTAAGGGAATTGTGTCAAATATTTTATGTATAAATGGAAATCTATGAATATAGGAATGTATATTTTCAGCGTTTTTTTTTGCCCTCAGTGGCTTGATAAATGCCATCCCTTGCTGCCATAGGCCAAAGGACTGCACAGGCCTCTCAGGAAGGACTAGCGAAAGGAAACCACACAATATTTCACACTGTCCTTTCTATCTTTGTGCTAAGAAATTTTTTTTTATCTTTGTTTAAAATTTTTATTTTTTTTACTTCTGTATAGGAATACATAGGGTATTTACCACAGTCATCACTTCAAACTCCTTTGAGAGTTAAACCTCCACTTGCAGATATTATGTTTGTCTTTTTCATGTTATGTAAAGCTAAAAATGGACGTTTAGTAATCCAGTATGTGAAAAACTACTTTTAAGCATTTAGGTGTGTCATTTCAAGGCAGGTGATTTAATGCTTGTTTGGGCCACACTGGGCATTATGGGTAATACCTTTAGACTCTGTCGTGGTGAGCCTGCAAATGTTGGAAGGGACTGATTTCATAGGGTGATGGCACACTGGCACTTTTAAACTAGCATATTACAATGCTAGACATATTAAAGAGTTAACTGCTGCAGACAATCTTCACAAATTTAAAATGGTCACAGCTTTTTGTCAGTGCTTGTTCAGCCTAAAAAGTTCATGTACTACATGTGCCAACAGCAACCAATTCATTGTTATATTTATTTTGCTTTAACTGCTTTAAATTATTAAAAGATGGAATATGATTGGTTGCTATGGTTCTAAGAAATCTTTTAACTGGCTTATTAAGCACAACCGACATTTAGATGCCTAGTGTATGTACTTGGCAAGTGGTTGTAAAGGGTGAAGGTTTTTATAGAATGCATGAAGGTAAAAAACCTTCAGTGTGCAGCTCCCCCAGCAGGCTCTTCTAATACTTTTTCAGAGCATGATCTCGATCCAGGGATGTGCAAAAGAGCAGCAGCTCTACCGGTTCTATCCCTCCTCATTGGCTGTCAATCACGGCCAGTGAGGAGGGAGCAGGACTGAGCCACACTCTGTATCCTATAGACACACCGAGGCGGCTAGGAAGCAAGCCTGCACTAGTGCCCCCAGAGCAAGCAGCTTGCTCTGGGGGCACTTGGCAAGGGGGAGGGGCCAAGAGCATCAGCAGGGACCCCCAGGTGTGTTTTTTTTTTTTTTTTTTTTTTTTTTTTTTTTTTACATTTTAGAATCTCTTTAAAGTGGTTTTAAACCCTTACATATAGCCAGTGAAGTGACTAGCTCCAGGTGATGCAAAGATTAAACAAATCCTCCTACATAAGTTGTATCTGTAAATTTGTATGTCACAGAAATTGTCTTTCAAAATCTTTCCAGTTGGCCAGTGTGCATTCTGAATTGCATCCACATCATTGAAAGCCAGATGACCAGCCTTACACCAAAATGGAATTCAGAGTGTAAAGCCATAATAGGCACACTGGTCAACTGGGAAGAATTTGGAAGAAATATTGTGCAGTGCCAGGCAGGACCCACAGGAAAGATCTCTAAAGAGAAGTGTCAAATGTAAGTAATGTTGAATACAGAGAGGGGAACCCACTTATGAGCACTTACCTTTACAGATTTAGCTATAGATCATTTTTACATTCCCAAATCTCCAAGCATAGCATTTTGAATCTGGACAGCCCAAAAAAAAGGACATGTATATGGAATATATTTGTTAATGCTGCTCTTCAAGTGCCTGTGTGCCACTCCCATAGCCCTGTCCCCTCGGTGTCCATGCCTGTGCCTTTTTACATTTCTGTTTTCAGGAAAAGTGCATTGAACTGAATTGTCACTATTTTCTTTCTCCTTCAATGGGGGGCACGAGATTTCAGAGATTGTTGGGTTATACTGCTGCCTACAGGAGGGTTTAAACAGGGGTACAGGCAGTCCCCAGGTTACAAACAAGATAAGGTCTGTAGGTTTGTTCTTAATGAGGAGTTCCACCCAAAGTGGAACTTCTGCTTATCTGTCTCCTCTCACCCCCCCCCCCCTCATTTTGTGAGGGGGTGGGGGAGCGGGTACCTGTTTTTCTTTCGTTGGAAGAAGCCGGAATTCTGTCCCTTCCTCCTTCCCCTGCTGTCGGGCCAGTAGGAGAGGACCGCATGCTTTGCACATGGACCCTTAAGGCTTCACGGCCAGGTTCTGTGGAGACACCTTTTTCCCATGATAATTTTTAGAGGAGTTCATTTCCCTTCCTAGGAGTAGATTACCTCTCACTTCCTGTTGTCTCCCTCTGTTTGTAAGTTACTCGAATGTTCATAACTCAGGGGCTGCCTGTGTTAAAAAAAAAAAAAACAGTGGCTAGCCTGCTACAATCCCTTCTACTCCCAGCATGCCTCAGTTTGGTGAAGCAGTACAAAGGGCAGAATCATTTTGGCTAATGTCCTAAGAAGATAGACGCCTTTCCTCTGCTGAGAAAGTGTAACCTTTTCTTTAATCAAGATGTTTTATTTTTTTTGTTCTGTCAAGACTTCTTTGTAAGCTGCTCAGGTGGCCTCTATATGAATCGGCAGCACTAGCATTGGAGACTGTACACAGACCCCACTGGACGTGAAATTGTGAGGTTAGTTCCCGAAGTTCACATTAATGTCTGTGCTCTGCATTGCAGACCTGAATGTACTAGGTGCTTTATGGATCCAGAGCCATGGAACAACCTCAGCTGTGGCCCTGTCTCTGAAGACTTCCTTTGTAAATAGGTCTGTGTGAGCTGTGCACCAGGAGCCACCATGTTACTAGGGCCACTTTAAATTCACGATTTCTATCGGTTTACTGTGAAAAGAGTAATGCCAAGGGACTGACGGTTGACATCATCCAGTGGGGTGGAATGTTGCGTGTGCTTCTTGCACCCTTTCCTGCCATTCGGTATAGCGGAAGCATCTTCCTGACTGCCACCTCTGGCCACCTTAACCATTCCCGCTACCGGTAACTGGTTCAGGAGTGTCCACTACCTGACCTTCTACCCTGAGCTATGTTGCTTCTGCCTGCGGTGCAGCATGTCTGATCCCAGACACGTGGATAAGAGTCTCGCAGCTCCAGGAGCCTTCAGATCAAGATCAGTTAACTGTTCTGGTGCTGCCTACAGTGCACCCTCTAAAGGTCCCGACTTTGGCAGCCTGGTATTTTGCCCTCTGCTTGAGTCTACACCATCCTCTGAGTCTTCCTTAACACATACCCCCCGCCCCCCCCCCCCCCCCCCCCCCCCCCCCCATATCCAATCCCCTTCAGCAATGTCTCAAAAGCATTTCACCACAGCCATGCAGAATTTTATGGAGCATCTTGCAACTTTAGTTGTTGACTGACTGCAGGGGCCATGAATGCGTCCACACATTCCACTAAATAATCCTTATCTGACCTACTTGAGCCCTTAGTGGACTGAGGTTGGGGCTGCAGAGTCCGACAGTGGTTGGCTTAAGCAGAGTTTGGGCAGGAAGCTGCTGGTAGCACATCAGATGTCTGCATTCAGGTTGGAACACAGGCAGTGGTGGCTTCGGGTGTGGAAAGATGGCTGCGGCTCTGACCAGCAGCCAATCAAGGTGCTGGTCTGAGCCGCAGCCAAATCGGTGTTTGGCTCTGAATACAATCAAGGAACTTGCAATCTTGTTCCATAGACCACTAGCTTCCCACTCCATTAAGTCTTTTGTGTTTTTAGAATTTCTCATGTGGATCCCCCTGTACACTCACCTGTGACCCTGTGGGTTTTGTATTTGGTTCTTTTGGCACGTAAAAAAAAAAAAACTTTAAAATCTATCGGGTATATTCAATTTTCCCCCATCACCCACAAGTTGGTGTTTCTTGTTGCCTCTGAAAGGCATGTGACTTTTATCCTGTAAAGGACCCTTTCTGGTCTTCCCACCAGTTGTGCCATTTCCTGGTTGCTCAGACAGATCATCTTACTAGCTTATGTTCTTAGTCTGGTTCCACCATTTCCTGTCAAGGTGCACTCTACTAGATCTTTTCAACATCAGGCTATGCTTTCCCACAAAACTTATCATGTGGATTCTCAGGCCTTGTCTGATGTGAGCTTTGGGCGTAAGGTCCTTTTTTAGGCGGCTTTTTTGGCTGCATAAAGTCCCCGGTAGTGTTGGTTTTTCCGTGTGGGTCTGTTAGTGTTTTTTGTTGCTGTTGCTCACCTCTCAGTTGGACTGCTTTCGGATATTCTAGCAGTCTGTGAATTCCTGTGTCTCTCAATCCACAAGAAAGAAAATGGGATTCTTGTACTTTCCATAAAATTCATTACTTGAAGTTCCTTTAGGGCCATAGGTCCCACCCATCTCTTTGCTTATGCTATTGGTACTGCTTTTCCACTAAACTGAGGCATGCTGTGAGTAGAAGGGGTTATACCTTTCTGGCAACTACTTTTTGTTTTTACATGGTCCAAATCTTCCTATAGGCAGCAGTATAACCCAAACGTCTCTAATTTCCTGTATCCCTCATTGAATTTTTAAGAAATCGATTGTATGGTAAGTACATAAATCTCATTTTAATGTGTAGCAAAACAGTGAAGCACAAATCGCTCATAAGTGTCGCATATACATTTTCCATCTGTAAAATGTCTGTGTTTTACTGAAAAACATAAAAGTTGCATGGCTCCGGGGAGCCTGGCTGTTGCCTAACATCATGTATGTCCTTCCAGCAGGCTGGAGGGAAGAACTGGCTCATACTGTAAGTGAGCAGGATTAATGAATCTCCTCTTCTGCTCCCAGAGGACAGCCGCCTGGATGCCTTTGTACTTGTATTATCGTAGCACTACTACCTAACTGCACTGCTGCAATGTCACCAAAATGCCTGGATATTTGATTTCTCCTTTGTAACATGTCTTGTTGATTTTTATACATTTTTGTTTTCTAAAAAAAAAAACACGCCAGACTTTTTCTTGTGGTCCGTGTGAATTTCTGAAATCATAAAGATGCTAAAGTTTGTGGTTTATTTGGACAGAAAACTTTTACATGAACTGCAGCTTATTGAATTTTTATATTTTATGGTAAATCTTACCTGTGAAACAGTTTAAATTCAAAATGCATTTCAAGGCTGCCATCTAGGGGTTACTTTGTAGTATGACTCTTTTGCAAAATTACATTTGTTTGAAGATGTGCACATATCTAGGCTAGGACTACATGTGTACCTTTTTATGCGTTGTAGATTGGAGAATTGTTACCCGTGTGACAGAGGCTCCTTATCAAACCTTCTACACTATAGCACCATATACAGGCATGTATAGTTTGTACGCCAGCACACTGTGCCATAGATAGATACAGTTATCAAGTGTACTCTGGGTTAGCGCAATCAAAAGTTGCATGTCCATAAAACAGGGGAATTTAACAAGCGCTGGATACAGGCCTGCATCCAGCCCCTGGACTGCAGTTTTGGAAAAAAAAGTGACAACGTGTAGTTAAAGGAGTTGTAAAGGAAAACATTTTTTTTCACCTTTAATGCATTCTATGCTTTAAGGTGAAAAAAACGTCACAGTATACCGGCCCCCCCGTTATACTTACCTGACCCCTCAAAGTCCTGTGCTCGGTCCCGAGATCCTCTTCGCAGCTCAGCCTGGCCGCTGCTTGGCTAGAGCGGATGGATTGAAAGTAGCAAGTAGGACTACACAAAATGCAAGCTCTATCGCATGAATGTGTGTAGTTCTTGCGGCGAGGACCAGAGAAGCCGCCCAGGGACCCCAGAAGACGTGGATGGGGGCCACTCTGTGCAAAATGAGCTGCACAGTGGAGTTAAGTATAACATGCTTTTAAATAGGAGTTTACAGGTTGGAGTAAGTGTACAATAACAAATTAATTTAACAATATTATGAGGGTTATACTCCACCACATCCATTTTCAGGCTTGGTTCACCCGCATCCATTTTGAATGACAGGAGATTGTGACTGTCTACAACAAAAAACACCAGCGCTAAATTGGCTGATATGTGTGGGGGTATCGTAACTCTCATAGATGGGGATGAAAAGTTAAATAGAAAGGAGGTATCCCCAGAGCAGCTGGAAAAAAATTGTTCCCAGAAGTAACGAATACGAACAACACCACACTATAATCCTGTGTCACAAAGTGATGTCCATTCATAACTGAGCATCGTAAACTGTATTTAAGATGTCTCAGTTTATGAATGGAGAGGAGCCTCTGTCTCCTGTCCATTCATCTTCAGTGCAGCAGAGAGAAAGGGACTGGGAAATCTGTGCCCTCTGTCCCTCTCTTTGTCTCTAAGGGTAGATGTCAGGGGTCTGTGTAGATCCCAGATATTTGACCACCCCCCCCCCCCCCCAAGAGGGCTGATTAAAAACAATTCTAATAAATAAATATTTAAAGGTGAAATTGTAAAAAACTGACACAAAGCATTGTAGAAAATAACAAAAAATAAAAACTGACACAGTACACGCCTCATCAGTGCTGCATATGAGTGCCACTGTGACACGACATATAAAAAAAAAAAAAAAAAAAAAGTATCAGTATCGGCAAGCACTTGGGGGGAGGGGATCGCTACGTGTACTTAAAGTGGTATTGGTGCAACCCTAGCTTGGAGTACTCGTGAACTATTTGAAGAGAGAACAAATGGAAAATGAGCCCTTCCCCAAAAGAGTGGTAAAAAAATGACAACTGCAGATCAAAAATTGTGTTTTAATGAATTTATCTGTGTATTTTTAAGTGGCCCTTAAAGGGTTTATTTTACAGATACACTGGATAGCACCAACATAGACCAGAGGATTTACACCAGGGACGTGCAGTCGCGAGGCAGGTCCTCATCTGCCATGAACTTAAAAAATTAAAATAAAATCGAGCTTGGAGACTGAAGTAAATGCCGCACTTTACAAGGCTATTCAATATAAACTAAGTTATTATCCCGAAAGATATTTACAGATTCCTTCCTATCTATTGCATAAATGGATTCATTGGTCTACGCCTATTAAGACACACACGCACTGCTGCTGGTAAAATTAACATCTTGTGTTTATTCCCAAGGAAATAGGGATATTCCAACTTCACACATTAAACATCACTATATATATATATATATATATATATATACACAGCCCTCAAAATTTCCACTCGCCTACTAGCATTTGGCGAGTGGATTTAAGCTGGGGGCGAGTGATGACAGGGCTGCATGACCAATCTCCCTCCAATCTGTGCCTACACTTAGAGTCCCGAAGAGATTGGCGGCCGAAGAGGAAAGGTGCATGCTCGGGAAAAGTAGTCTGGTGAGCCGCACACAGGCAGAGCAGTACACAGGTGCTCTCCTTACAATTCTCATTAAGCCATGGGACCTAACAGTATGACCTCTCTGAGCCTGCCCCCCTCCCCCGGGCCCCAACCAATGTAGCTGGAGAGCAGAAAGTAATGAGTGAGGTGGAGGATTGCAAAAATTACCACTCCGGTGCAGCGCTCACTGAAAGTTGCCCTGACATGAGAGCGGAAGCCTTCTGGTTTGTGCAGTTTTCTTCTCCTTGTGCTCTATGTAAGTTTAGCCTGAGCACTGTGACCAGACTGGTCTCAATGTGTGCTGTGCGCTGTCAGTGTGCGCTGTGCTATGGTGTCAATGGCTGTGCAGTTGTGTGGATCTCAGTGCTGGATTGTACTCCCTCCCGCTGTGCTGCAGCTCCTCTACTCTCTGCCAGCCTGAATAAAAGGGGGAAGTGGGGACATGCAAGCGTGGAGCTGCACACACAGGCTCCTGATGATGAGATGAATGGGAGAGAGAGAGAGGATGGATGGGAGTTGCAGAGGAGACAGGAAGAGACCCAGTTCTAGTGCCCCGTCCCTCTGGTCTGCCCCCAGTGCCCTGTCCCTCTGGTCTGCCCCCAGTGCCCTGTCCCTCTGGTCTGCCCCCAGTGCCCTGTCCCTCTGGTCTGCCCCCAGTGCCCTGTCCCATTTTGTTAAAGTTGTTGTTGGTAATATTTAATTTTGTAACTTGATTCTGCATAAAACATTGTCATTCCATGAGATAATCTACGATGGCGTGTTTACGGGTGCAATTAGGCGCAGGGCAGTGTATGAATTAGGTGGGGCAACTGGTGGCGAGTAACTCTTGAGGCCTGGCTAGTAGCTCAGGACTTGAAATTTTGAGCCCTGTGTATATATATATATATATATATATACTGTATTTATCGGCGTATAACACGCACAGGGGTATAAAACGCACCCTAACTTTAAGAGGGAAGTGTCAGGAAAAAAACTTTCCACAGCCCCCTGCGTATAACACGCAGGCACAGTTTACCCTCTATTTTCAGGGTAAAAAAGGTGAGTGTTATACGCCAATAAATACAGTGTATATATACAAGAGAAATTCAAAGATACTTATCACATCTTTAAAATCAGCTGGTTCAGCAAGGAGCTGAGAGCTCCCATGATGAGCATGTGGCAGGAACCAAGAGGTAGAGAAAATAGGGGCAGCTTACTCTCCGGTGTGTGCTTTTACCAACAAACATTTGCCTTTGGACCAATCATTGTTCATAGGGCAGCCTTCCTTCAGCTGGCTTTTAGAGTATTGTCTTACACATCTGAGCCAGGTCCCCCTGCTGTGCAGATTTTGCCTGGCGCCAAATTCCTGTGCCATTAAAGAAACCATGGGATCAAGTGTAATTTTGTTGTAAAACCAGATCTGTGGAACTTTTTGGCCCAGACTATTTTGATTGTTCTCCCACAGAGATCTTATTTGAGGGGTATGTAGCTTAAGTCCTTCCACACCACTGGTAAAAATTTGGGGCTCTTATGACCTATGGTTCCAGAGATACGGGGCCCCTTGTGCAGCCTGTCAGAAGCTACATACAAAGCCGCCACTTTAAATACAAGCTGATACACTGTTTGCAGCAGACTGAGTGGTTGAGCTCACAGTGCCTCTCATTTCTTGTCAGTGAACAGCTTTGAGTCTTGGACCAATGGTAAAGTACCATTGATCCCAGCTGTACAATAAAAATGCTGCAGTGGAGGCATGAGTAACTTTTATAGCGCTAACCAGTGCCTCACCAGCCACTGACCTCACTGCATGTCCCTGATTTACACATGAATTAATAATAACACAATAGCATAAAGTTGCATTTTTTTTACACGTAAAGTGAACCTGTGTCTTTGCCATTTAGGGAAATCAACCTGTTAGCCAATCCTAATAAAAAGGTGTGTGTGTAAAATGTTTTTTAGTTAAATCAATGCTTACACAGAGCTAATTATCTTCCCGCACCAGCTATATGATGAAGCCTAATGACTGGCCACTTATGCAGTAAGCATGGCATCATATAGGAGAAAAATGGCCGCATGCACCACTTACCTAAAATGTACCAGGTTATTGGCCAGGCCAATTATTTACCTTCCCTGCAACCTGTTATACTGTTTGCCAAAGTGACAGGTTTTGGTCCTTTTACATTTGAAAAACTGGATTATGCTGTAGATTCCAGTGTGACCCACTTCACCCAGAATATAATTATATGATTCCATACCTTTTATGCCTCGTACACACGTACGCGTTTCTCGTCGTGAAAACTGGCATGAGAGCTTTTGCCCGGGAATCCCGGCCGTGTGTGTGCTCCGTTGCAGTTTTTCTGACCGGAAAACTGGTGTAAAAAAAGAACCAGCTCTCTTTTTTTCCCGCCGGGATTCCCGGCAGTTTTCCTATGGGAAAATACTGCAGTGGAGCATACACAGCTCTCATGGCAGTTTTCCTGTTGGGAAACCATGAAAAAGTAACCAAGCCGGTTCTTGGATTTTCCCCTCGTGTTTCCCGGCGGTAAAAAGTCTGCCAGGAAATCCGTACGTGTGTACTAGGCATTAGATTACTTTCCAGTTGGTTTGTCATTTTCTGAATTATTATTTTCCTTTTGTTTATATGACATCATAATATAGAATATAACGCAGCGCTGTAATTACGATGTGGAAGGTGTTTATTCATTGCAGCTAATAAACTCATTCTAGAAACTGAAAATAGAAAATTATTTTTAGAAGAATGGATGTTTTTTAGCATAGTATCAATGATAATTAGATTATTGCACAAATATTGTCTCCATGAGACTTTTTCTTTTTTTTTTTCTTTTAGTAATTAAGAAGATGAACACATTCAAACAAACTAAAACACATTCCATTGTTTTGTTAATGTGTCCTTTTTTTTTATTATTTAGAGCGCATCAAATATGGAAGCTGCTTAGATCAATTTAAAGTATAACTAAAGGCAAAACTTTTTTTTTTCCGTTTTGGATAGAGTTCAGAAGGATTAGAACAGTTGTCAGTTTGTGCTCCCTGTTAACCACTTAAGGACCGCCTAACCCTTATATACGTCAGCAGAATGGCATGGCTGGGCACAGGCACGTCGCCTTTAAGAGCCCAGCTGTGGGTCGCACACGCGACCCGGTCTGAAGCTCCGTGACCGCGGGACCTGCAGACCCGATCGCCGCCGGTGTCCCGCGATCGGTCACAGGAGCTGAAGAACGGGGAGAGGTGTGTGTTAACATGCCTTCCCCGTTCTTCGCAGCGTCATTGATCGTGTGTTCCCTGATATAGGGAAAGACGATCAATGACGTCACACATCCAGCCCCGCCCCCTACAGTTAGAAACACATATGAGGTCACACTTAACCCATACAGCGCCCCCTAGTGGTTAACTGCTAAACTGCAATTGTAATTTTCACAGTAATCAATGCATTTTTAAAGAACTTTTTGCTGTGAAAGTGACAATGGTCCCAAAAATGTGTCAAAATTGTCCGATGTGTCCGCCATAATGTCGCAGTCATGTAAAAAATCGCTGATCGCCGCCATTAGTAGTACAAAAAAATTATTAATAAAAATGCCATAAAACTATCCCCTATTTTGTAAGGGCTATAAATTTTGCGCAAACCAATCGATAAACGCTTATTGCGATTTTATTTTATTTTTTTACCAAAAATAGGTAGAAGAATACGTATCGGCCTAAACTGAGGAAAAAAAAAGTTTTTTTTTATATATTTTTTGGGGATATTTATTACAGCAAAAAGTATTTTTGTTTATAGCACAAAAAAATAAAAACCGCAGAGGTGATCAAATACCACCAAAAGAAACCTATATTTGTGGGGGAAAAAAAGGACGCCAATTTTGTTTGGAAGCCACGTCGCATGACCGCGCAATTGTCAGTTAAAGCGACGCAGTGCCGAATTGCTAAAAGGGCAAGGTCCTTAACCTGCATATTGGTCCGGGTCTTTAGTGGTTAAGATTCACCCTCTCTATTTGTGCTGTTTAGCATCATTAAAAGTAAAAGAAAATCCTAAATTTTGGGTTGTACTCAAACTTAATAGAGGGGAAATCTTCCAATGGGGACACTAGATCTGTTCACCTAGGGATACTCTAAATTTGCAGGAATTTCTTCTCACTTCCTGTTTGGCTATGGGACAGGAAGTGAAGGAAAATCTCTGCAATGGGACACAGCTAAAAAAATAAATCTTACGGGTTAAAACAATCACTTGCTCAAAAATAAAAATAGTTCTACTTTGAAACTAGCAGTAGGCGAGGTGGACATGAATAGGACATTCCAGAGGCGATTACAAAAGTTCCCTAGCTCACTGTCTGGTTTTCCCAAAAGTTAATTAAACTAAACACTACAATACAAATACATGCGATGTGCCAGGGCACCACTGTAAAATGTGGTCCCTAACGCTATCCAAGCTCCCAGCTTGGGACATATACAGTGGGGAAAATAATTGATTGATCCCCTGCAGATTTTGTAAGTTTGCCCACTTACAAAGAAATTAAGGGTCTATCATTTTTTTCATAGCTGTATTTTAATTGATAACGACAGAATATCAACCAAAAATCCAGGGGGAAAAAAAACATGATACAAATGTTATAAATCTATATTGTTATTATTGTTATAAACCTCAAGCAGAACATGACTTTGGTTACCAGTATTGCACATATCTCAGGAGGGATTTTGGTACACTCTTCTGTACAGATCTTCTCTAAATCCTTAAGGTCGTTTTAACAACTCAAGTTTCAGCTCCCTCCATGAATTTTCTATAGGATTAAAATCTGGAGACTGGTTAGGCCACTCCATGATCTTAATTTGCTTCTTCTTGAGCCACTCCATTGTTGCCTTGGCAGTATGTTTTGAGTCATTGTCATGCGGAAAGACCCATCCACGACCCTTTGGTGTTCTGGCTGAGGGAAGAAGGTTCTCATCCAAGATTTACAATAACATGATCCCATCTGCCTGACGAGTCGCATCCTATTCTATGCAATAGAACCATTCTAATAGGAGCGGCGCAAGTCGCTCCGACTTAGAAAAAGGTTCTTGTACGACTTCGGTGGAGGCTTGGGGCGATTTGCATTGACTGCTATACAGAAGTCATTTTGCTAATCGCCTCTGAAGTCGTCTTCAGGACAACTTGCAGAGTCACCCCCGAAGTCGTGCCGCCGCAGTGTGAACCGGCTCTTAGCAGAAAAGCATCCCCAAAGCATGTTTCCACCTCTGTGCTTGACTGTAAGGATGGTGTTCTTGGAGTCATGGTCAGTCAGTATTTTTCCTCTAAATGAGTCGAGGCGATACCAAATGAGCTACGATTTGGTCTCGTCTGACCAAAGCACTTTCTCCCAATCCTCCTCCTTAATCATTTAGATGTTCATTGGCAAACTTCAGATGGGCCTGTACATGTGCTTTCTTGAGAGGGGGCTTTGCGGGCACTGCAGGATTTTAATACACATGAGTTTATTGTGTTACCAATGGTTTGTTTGGTGACTGTGGTCCCAACCAGGGCCGGCCCTATGATGGGACCGGGTGGTACCATGGGTACCAGGCAGCACTTTTAGGGGGGCAGCATACTGATGCCCGCCAGCCCGTTCCGCCAGCTCCGCTACCCAAATAAAATTGATGTCCTTTTTTTCCCACAAATAGAGCTTTCTTTTGGTGATATTTGATCACCTCTGCGGTTTTTATTTTTTGTGCTATAAATATATATATTTTTTTACTTTTTGCTATAATAAATATCCCCAAAATTTAGAAAAATAAACTATTTTCTTCAGTTAAGGCCAATATGTATTATTCTACATATTTTTGGTACAAAAAAAAAAAAACAATTAGCGTACATTGATTAGTTCGCGCAAAAGACATTGTGGCCCCCGGCAATTCACAGGTCCCTTTATACTCCTGGATACATGTATAGAGCCCATGGCAGGTCCTTTTATACGCCTATATGCATGTATAGAGCCATGACAGGCCCTCGTTATACTCCTTTATACATGTATAGAGCCATGACGGGTCCTCTTTATACTCCTATATACATTTATAGAGCCATGGCAGGTCCTCTTTATATTCCTTTACATGTAAAGAGTCTCGACAGGTCCTCTATATACATGTATAGAGCCATGACAGGTCCTTGTTTTACTCCTTTATACATGTATAGAGCCATGACCGGCCCTCGTTATACTCCTTTATACATGTATAGAGCCATGTCAAGTACTCTTTATAGTCCTATATACATGTATAGAGCCATGACAGGTCCTCTTGATATTCCTATACATGTATAGAGCAATGACAGGTCCTCTTTATACTCCTATACATGTATAGAGCAATGACAGGTCCTCTTTATACTCCTTTAAACATGTATAGAGCCATGACGGGTCCCCTTTAGTTATCATGATATAAAATAATGAATGTCTGGGCCTTTTGGTTGGCATGATTTTTTTTCTGGGGGGGGGCAGCATTTCATTCTTGGTCCCAGGCAGCACAATGTCTTGGGCCGGCACTGGTCCCAACTGCATTGAGATCATTCACAAGCTTCTCCCATGTACAGTAGTTCTGGGCTGATTCCTCACTTTTCTCATGATCATGAATTTGAAAAATATTTGAGGTACACAGACCATAGGGTGGACTATGGGTAACCTAAGGTACTGCAGTGCCACGTCCTAGATACTATTAGAAACGGGTTTATTGTTGCGGAGAGAATGGACTTTCTAGGCACCAATGGTTGACAAAAAATAGAATTTATTGATACAATCCCAAAATGGGTAATGAACCAATATTACAGTACATATAAAAAATACATTTTAAAAAACACATAAATTGTCACAGAACATTCCTATCATACTAAAACAATGAGAATAAATCCACTGAAACCAATACAAGTCCACTAAGGACAGCAACGTGGGTTGATGACCAGCGTAATTGTTAGTAGACGTAACTTTGCATGAGCTCTACATGTTTCGCAGTTGAGTGCTTCTTCAGGAGCTATAGATATTCATCCACGGTGATGGATAGGGTTAATGTTATATTTAAATTATATAGGCTGGATCAAAGGGTAGAATGTCCAAGCAATAATGGCGGTTTAGATAGATGGATCCAAGTATATAGTGCAGCAAACTAGAAGCTGATCAAATTAGTAAACAGATATACTGATGCAGATATTAGCCTGCATACATGGAAGTGAGGGAAAAAAATCCCATAAGAGCAGGGAATTAAAAGAAATCCCCGCAGACAGAGATCAGGAATGTCAAAGGTGCTGCAGTAAACTGGATGGGTGTCAAATATCAGCCATCATGTTGAAAAAAGCTTGTGGTGTTGGGGAGATATCATATCTCATGATCATCCTTACCCCATGAGGTAAAATCTTGCATAGAGCTTCAGACCGAGGACGATTGATGGTTATTTTGTATTTCTTCCATTTGAGAATAATCGCTCCAACAGTTGTCTCTCGCTCACCAAGCTTTTACTGATGGTCTTGTAGCCCATTCCAGCCTTGTGCAGGTCTATAATCTGGTCCCTGAAGTCCTTTGACAGCTCTTTTGATCTTGCCCATGATGGTGAGGTTTGAATGAAATAAAGAGATTCTGTGGACAGGTGTCTTAATTACACATAAGTTGTCATTAGGAGCACCTTCAGTTGACAGGACATTTTTGTGTATCACATGAGCACATACTGTAGACCAACGCTGTCTCCTGGTCTAGGCCAACAAGGCCCAGGCCTAGGGACGCACTTTGCAGGGGGGCAGCACGGAAAGACTCTTGTGCTACACTGTTAGTGTAACGCAAGCTGCTTCTAATTTTGACTGTCCCATCAGCCTGGACTACAAACCTTCCCGTGCTATATGTTTTCTACTGCACCATTGGCATGGTTATGTAGCGCCCCCTTACTTTCAGTATGGGCGCTACGCTAAAGTTAGTGGGGAATGGGATAGTTATTTGCTCCCATTCACAATTTGTTAAATTATGGGCTGCTGTCATTCCAGAACTGTCCTGTGGGTCAGTCTGCGCTCCAGGGGTGTTGTTTCCACCCCTGGGCGACAGGTGGCGCTAGAGGAGTTCTGGCAGAGCCACTTTTCCCCAGCAGCCAATGAGAGGAGTTTTTCCCTCGTGGGGCACGCTGGGAAGGGGTATATCTGTGGCAGACGACATCTTTATTGGTTCTTCCCGTGGGTTCCAGGTGCGGCATCCTCCTTTAGGGTGCGCACATCCAACAGACCCCGGCGATGGCCTTCCAGGTCGGGGTCGCATGCTACGCGGAGCTCCAAATTGCAGAGAGGGGCCCCAGTGACTTACTGAGAAGATCCCAGGCTGGGTGCCGCTCGATTGGGGGGTCGGCTTGAGGAGAACCCGGAGGCAGGTTGTCCAACAGAGTTTGAACGAACCAATCGGGGATCTGGTGACTGGAATGTTGACAGGTACTTTTGCTGTCATCCGGTGACCTACTTTCAATAGGTAACTTAATATGCCGATCCCAACAACAAACCAGCGGCTCCTGTGGGGGTAGCGCTACAGTTATATCTTCTTAGTCCTCTCCATAAAATTATCAGAAATATGTGCCTAAAGTAGAACTATAGGCAACACTTTTTTTTTTTTTTTCATAAAGCGTAAAGGGAAGATAAAGAGTAATGCCGCGTACACACGATCATTTTTGGGGTTGTAAAAAACAACGTTTTTCAGGCTCTACAAAAAACTTGATCATTAAACTTTCAACTTGATCATTAAAACGGCCTTGCCTACACACAATCGTGAAAAAAAAAATGCTCTAGCAAAGTGCGGTGACGTACGACGGCACTATAAATGGGAAGTTCCATTCGGACGACGTCACCCTTTAGCTGATTTTGTGTTGGTAATAGACGATTCACGCTTTTCTTTACAGTGTGATGAATGTGCTTACTCCATTACGAATGATTTTACCAGTACGAGCGCTCCTGTCTCATAACTTGCTTCTGAGCATGCGCGGATTTTTCACGTCGTTAAAACCCACATGTTCGAATTTTTTTTGCCCGTTTTTCAGAACCCGAAAAATGCTCTGAAGCCCACACACGATCGTTTTTAATGACATTTTAAAAAAAAAACGTCATTTTTTACAACCCGAAAAATGATCGTGTGTACGCGGCATAAGGTAGGGTTACAGCCTCTGTCAGTTTATTTTTTTACCATCCCTGTCCAATTGCAGAGATTTCCTTTCACTTCCTGCCCCATAGCCAAACAGGGAGTGAGAGGAAATCTATGCAAATTAAGGGAATCCATTTTCTCACTGAACTGCAACTCAATTTATACCCTTTGTATCATGTGTTTTTTCTGGATTTTTGGTTGATATTCCATCTCTATCATTTAAAATACATCTATGATAAAAAAATAATAATATAGACACTCTACTTTGCAGATAAAGAAAAGAGCTGTGTGTTAGTGGGCGTCCTGACACTCCTGCTCGCCCCCTCCCCCCCTCAAGAGGCTTTCTCCACACCAGGGAGAAAGTGGGTGCTTCAAGGAAATAAAACAGGCTTTCCACTTTTGTTGAGAAAAAAAACATACCCCTCTGGGTGATCTATGTACATTGCAAAGATTATAACAAACGTTGTTGCAGAATTGCATACTAGCACATTATGAGAAACTTACCTTAGAACGAAGCCCTCCAGCGCCACACTGTCACTGCTGAGAAGGCTGATATCTTCCCGTGACATCACTCCCATGCATGCGCATGGGAACTGCTATTTACAGCACAGGCTCTGAAGGTCCGGCACTGCGAGACGGCCCTTTAGAGTGCATGCGTTGGTGATGTCACTGGCTGCATGCACTCTGAAACTTTCACAGTTTAGGAGATATTCACAGTACCTACAAGTAAACATTATTATAGGTATACTTGTAGGTAAGTGGCGTGTAAGAATTTTACACGCTACTTTAACCTTTTTACTTTAAAGTGGTTATAAACCCACAAAAAAAATCTACAAGACAAAGGCATAATGAGCGAGTATGCATAGTATACTAGCTCATTATGAAATACTCACCTTAGGTCGAAGCCCCCGCAGCGGTCCCGGCACACTGTTCTTCCCAGCGACGTGTCCCAGATTTATTTCCGGGTATCGCGGGCTCTGGGCTGTGATTAGCCGGAGCCGAAAGATGTCACTCCCACGCATGCACGCGGGAGCCGACGGTAACGGCACATCAGCTGAAGCAACAGCACGAATGAACCGTTACTTCAGTGCGCATGTGCCCGATGATGTGCACAGGGGATATCTCCTAAACCATGCACGGTAGCTACAGGTAAGCCTGATAGGCTTACCTGTAGTGAAAAGTGGTTTGTAAGGGTTTACAACCACTTTATGCATTTAATCACTTTGTACACAGGGCCCTTAAAAACATGTTTTTATGCTTCTGAATGATGCAGGAATTCCAACTCTTAAAATTAAATGGGTCATTTTATGTAATGTTTATGCACTCAGCCTAAGAAATATAAAGACCTATTTAAATTTAATCATGCATAATTAACAGAAAAATTGTTCAACATTAATTGTTCTTCACCCCAGCTTAAGCAGCACTGCATTTACCAGTATTGTAGCCAAACTTAGAAGATTATTCATAGCTACAACAAAACGAAAAGCACTTTCTACCTTTTTGTGTTTATACCAAGGGGAATTATTTCACAATTTTCTCCACAGTGACCCACGGGAACAGTAAAAATTTCACATAAGTTGTATTTGTTCACATTGTAAACATACAAAAACAAGGGCTTATCTTTTTCAGAGCAAAAGAAAAATAAGAATGGAGGGAATATACACTTTTAGGATAATGACTAGGAACACAACCGTCAATTTCATACTGCTGTTTACAATGAAGTTGCAAAAGAATATAAGATAAACATTTGAAATAAACCAAGCCAACCTTGATCAATATAAACATTTTCACCAAACCTACATCAATGTGGACAAATGAAGGATGAACTAAGAGATGGTAATTAAGTGGAATTGCAGGGGCCGACAGTGAACTTATTGCTTTCCCCTGAAAAGCACAGATTTACATAAGAGTACTGTAAAGGTCGTACACGCTATCGGAAAATCGGGCGAACATTTTCGTCCAAAGAATTTTCATATAGTTTGTATAAAACTTTCGACAGCCGATTTACTAATTTTCATATGAAAATTCCCAAAGGGACAAACTCCAAAAATGTTCTAGTACAGGAACAGAAAGACCGATTTTCATTTAATGTGTCTACGATTTGCATACACGCAGAATTTGAAAAGAAAGACAGCTCATGATCGGAAACAATAAACAACAAGAAAAAGCCTTTGTTGTACGAGAATTTTCATACAAATTTTCGTTCATCGGTTTTCGATTTGAAACAAAGTGTAAAATCGGAAGATGGTTTGCCCGATTCTCTTATAGTGTGTACCCCACTTACAGGGTTTGAAAAAGGAATTTTTTTTATCATAATAAGCAACATTTACCTGCAGACATTCCTCTTTTCACTTCCTTATTGTTCTTTTTTGCTCAGAAGTTGCTCTATTTCTTCTCTGTTCTGTTCACTTCCTGCTTGTCTGATTTTACTGACCACCGTGACGGGCTGGGTTTACTGCGGTGGTCAGTGACGTGCTCACCCCCTCCTGGGAACTACATCTGTGCGGCAGGACGCTCTCTACATGTTGGAGACCTCAAGGAGGTGTGAATTACTGGGCGTGCCGCAATGCATACTGGGAAATGTAGTTCTTACATGAACGAACGATGCAAACCAGGAAGTGAATGAGAGAACAGAAACTAGAATGTTGAATGTGATTTAGATGAAGGAATTAAATAGGTATTTACTCGTTTTTTAACAGAATCATTACACTATTTTGTCTGTCTACCTTGCAGACATTAATTTTAGGCAAAAAAAACATTTCCTTTACAACTCCTTTAAGCCTCTATTCTTGTCATTATTTCTCTTTCTGCAGCAACTGCTTGTAATCACCACTAGAGGGGGCTGAAGAGATAGACTTTTTATTGCAATCCACAGTCAGTCTTTTTCCCTTTGGCAATCTCTAGTGGTAGCCAAAAGCAGATGCTTCTAAAAGAAAATGATAGCTACTCTAGAAAAAAAATTAAGCTGCCTGTGCAACAAAAACAAATATTTATTGTATATATCCAGCTGTCTGTGCTTTTGATTTTTGTTATATTGAGGGACTAGTTACGCAGAATTTTTTTCTGTATCTGGCACACTTTTGCAAATGTAAGTTATTTTGTCTGCCACCTTACATTGTTTAATCTGCCAATCTGTATGTCACTCACATTATATCTGAGAGAACAACCAGCTTAAGAATGCATGTTGGATGCTGAAGAACCTTCAGCCATTATATCTCTAAATCAGTGAGGAGATCATCAGTGGGGCTGCTCATACTGGTAAGTATTAAATAAGTACTATATGGCCTGCACTAACAGTCTTCCCTAAGTCCCGCAAATATCTGTTGAGCCTGCTAGTGAAGTCCACCCAATGCAGCATCTTGTGATGATATGGCAACAATGCTGCACTGCTCTTCTATTTAGAGCAGAGTTTACACTCTCATGTAGGTCATGTCTGCTTGCACTACAATGGAATAAAAAAAAGTGGGGTGCGTGACTATAAGCATTGTCACAGCTGATTCAAAAGCTTGTGGCTTGTCAATCAGCACCTGGTCACATCTAGCCCTGTCCACTGCTTTTTGAATTGACAACACTGCCGCTGCCGAAGCCCTCCCAATGGCATCTGTAGTGTCTGGGAGGGCAGCATGTGAGGGACAAATGAAGGAGAATTTGGCTTAGTCAAGGAAGGAAAAAGCTTTGTGTTTACACTTTGTTACACCGTGAGGCTTGTGCACCACATAATAACTGGATTTGGTTTGTTTGGACTGTCTTACATGGGCTAGTTGCAAAAAAATGGGTATGCAAATGTCTTAGAAGAGCCATTGCGCATAATCCCTATAATTTTTCCATCTAGTTCAACCAATAAAAAGGGGGAAACTATTTTTTTTATAATCCTATATACACAATCCTATACCCACAGTTGATCCAGAGGAAGGCAAAAAACCCAGCAAAGCATAATCCAATTTGCTCCAGCAGGGGAAAAAATTCCTTCCTGATCCCCCAAGAGACAATCTGATATTCCCTGGATCAACTTTACCTATAAATGTTCATATCCGATTATATTATGTACAGTACATTTAGGATATAATCCAGGCCTATTTCCTATGGTGGACAGTTCCATCTAGTGGCTGTAATGTTTTTTTTTTATTCCCGATACCACATTATGGCTACTAAATGGAGGTGATGATCATGTAAAAAAAAATGTAAATTACATTTCAGACATAATAAACAAGTTATGAGGATTATTGGTGATAAATGTTTATTACAGGGGGTCCCCTGGTTATAAACAAGATAGGGGCCCGGATTCAGATAGAATGCTCTATCTATCTGCGGGCGTAACGTATCCTAGATACGTTACGCCGCTGTAACTTTGGGCGCAAGTTCCGTATGCAGAAAGAACTTGCGCTCTTAGTTATGGCGGCGTAACGTATGTGTGGCGGCGTAAGCCCGCCTAATTTAAATGGGGATGTTGTGGGCATGTATTATTTAAATTTAGGATGACCCCCGCGTTTTTGACGTTTTTTTTTAAAGGCGCATGCCGGGTAACTATAGCCGAAAAAAGCCTAACGTAAACGACGTAAAAAAATGCGCCGGCGGGACGTACGTTTCTGAATCGGCGTAAATACCTAATTAGCATATTCCTTGCGTAACTATACGGAAGCGCCACCTAGCGGCCATTGTGAATATGCAGTCTAAGATACGATGGTGTAAGAGGGGGCGTGGCCTGGCCAGCGGGAAAGATGGACGCTTGAATATACTGCTCCTGTCACCTCAGAAAACCCCCGGGCTTTAGCGACAGAAAGCAGCTCTTATTGGTGCCGGTTAGTATGGGGACTTCTTCCCGCCGCTCCTCGGCTTCCCGTTCTCGGTCCCCAAGAGAAAATACCGGTGTACCAGGGCACAATATCACGGACCAGTCCCGCGCTCCCCGTGGGAACATGGCACCGACCCGCCGAAGTTCTCCTCAGAACACACTCCAAACCGCCTCACAAACCCCCGCAGACATTGTACTTACTGCTCCGGAACCGGAGATATCCCCTCAGCTGATCAGGGGAATGGCCGGACACCGGGAATTCTGCATTACCACAGCTTAGTATACTAGATTTGAGAGCAGTGGCTGCAGACATTAAGGACACTCTCGCAGCAGCAATAGCAGAACTCTGCATAGATCTGCGCTCCCTTGCTGACAGGGTGTCAGGTACTGAACAGACAATGGAGGAACATGAGGCAGTTCTCCAAAAATCTACAAGAAAGATTGATGACCATACCCTCCAGCTGAGGGAAGTTAACCGACAGCTAGAAGATTTGGACAACAGAGGCCGACGCCGGAATCTTCGCGTGAGGGGATTGCCTGAGGTAATTGAGGGGGATAGGATCCAGCGGGTAGTCACTACCCTATTTAACTCTATTATGGGTAAACCCCCTCAGACCTTTATTGATTTTGAGAGAATACATCGTGCCCTGCGCCCAAGGGGTAGAAACACAATTCCCCCTAGGGATATAATATGTTGCATGACAGATTTCAAATTAAAAGAAGAAATTCTGAGCCGTGCCAGAGGACAGAGACTGCAATGTGGTGAAGCTCCGGTCCAACTGTACCAAGATCTTTCAGGAATCACCCTGCAACACAGGCGTGATCTTAAACCATTGCTGGAAGCCTTGCGGTCAAGGGACATTAGGTATAAGTGGAAATTTCCCTTTTGCCTGTCAGCTTCTAATCAAGGTCGCAACGCTTCTTTGAGAGTACCAGAAGACCTGCCTAAATTTTGTGAAACGCTTGGTCTGCCACCGATCTCCGTACCTGACTGGTATGCACCCTACCACCGTTCTGTTGGGAGAAGGGGGAAACCACCTGAGACACCAATGGAGACCCAAGCTACCAGGTTCCGCAGGACGAGATCCCCCTCCAACTCAAGACTCCCCCAGAGCTCCCCCGGAGCAAGAAGAGAGCAAGACCAAATGACCCCACCGGAGGCCAGAAGGGCCAGAAGAGATTACAAGGAGTGAGCAGTCTGGCACATGAATATGTATGTAACAGACCTCAAAGGTTTCATTAGATCCTGTTTGATTTGTTATGTTCTTCTTTCTTCTGAGTTTATAAGAAAAAGTTTCCTCTATTACTTGAACAAGAATAACTCTTAACCAAGACCCTGGAAATGAGAATTACTCAGCCTTTATTCTCTCAAGATGTGGATCTGTCTGTTCTCCACAATTGTTCCCTTGCTGGTTGTTGTCCTTTGGCATGATCTCATGCCCCCCGCCCACAGCCGAGAGCCTCACCATACTAGAGAATGGATTGGAACCGATGACATAATTATTAAACATATACATGGGTACCTTGTCTGGGCTAAATAGATTGCCCAAATTATCTTCAGGGATGAAACTGGACTCTACAATACAACGCATAGGTACCCCTCTATGGTCAATAGAGGAAACATTTTGGCTTCAGAGATTGTTTCACAGGCACCAAAGTTGCACTTTGACAGAAGAACACCGCACTAAAACCTCGCTCTATTCATCGGGTCAACCATAATCCCTTGACCAACCCTGGTAAAACTGCACTATATGGCCCTATATGAACACAGAGACTGATACCCGTGGTCAATGTTTCCGGTTACAGAGGCTATCCGAGAACTTTGCGATGAACATTATACCTGGGCAGTGTGATTTTAGTGTTTGACTCAAAACCGAATAGCCACTACGGTTCTGTTCTTATAGGTGTGCCACATGTGCACCGAAGACTCTCTAACCTCACCTCTCCCCTTTATGACTTTGAAGGGGCCTTGACATCTATGATCAATTAAGGTGGCAGGTAAGGGGTCTCGACCGGGCTTGCTGGTAACACACCCATGCCATGGATATTCTTCCTAGACGGGAAGTTGCTAAACATTACCGGTCGAGGCCCAGAATATGGGGGTAATAGTAAATATAGAATAATTGTCTAATAGTTTAACAGTCATATTCGGTTTGTTATCATATAGTAAGACGTAGAATACTCAGGAATGATAAATATGTGAGATTCACACTGAGAGATTTTCTACAATTACAATTTAACCAGCCCTCACTTTTCGCTTTGAGTCAACTGGTACAAGAGGCACCTGGTGCAATTCTAATAGGCACCCTGTCTCCTCTCAGTCTGAATCTATCCTGGGGTGACATAGCTAAACCTGTTACATTTATTTTCTCATTTAGAAGCTTAGTTATAGATTCATAGGTACAATTCAAGTATTAGTGTTTCGCTTTCCTGTATTGGTCCTAGCCAACCCCACAACAGTGGTGTGCTGGTGCTTCTGGGGGTCTGGTACCCACTGTACCTTTCCGATTGTCCTCTGTATATAGGAAGTGAGTGGAATACACTCCGCCACTTAATCGGTAATTAGTAAATATAGGCTTATTGGCCTACACTAATATTACATCTCTTCACCTAATTAACTTATCCTGAGGCCTGTATTCTCCCTATCTCAGCCCCTTTCTAACCTATACCCTTCCCTTATCCTACAAGATTAGTGCCCCATAAATATGACTCCGGTAACATCTCCCTTACCCACCTTACAGATGGGGGGACCTTTAAGTCACATTAAACTATACTCCTTAAACATCAGGGGATTGAATACCCCCGAGAAGCGTTCACGCTTACTTTACACACTACAAAAAGAAAAAGTACATATAGCTCTTATCCAAGAGACACATTTCCGTGCGGATGGAATTCCTAAATTGACTAACAGGAACTTCCCATTAGTATTCCATGCCCCTAATGATGAGGCGAAGTCCAAAGGAGTCTCTATTTTAATTTCCCGACACTGCCCTTTTCAAGTCACGGAAATCCAGAGGGACGATACATATTCCTCCGTGGCACCATACATAACATGATGTACACGATAGCCAATATATATGCTCCCAACACGAAACAAGTATCCTTTTTTCGCTCAACCCTCTATCAACTAACGTCCTTTCAAAGGGGCACCCTTGTTTTAGGTGGAGATTTTAACGCTCCCTTGCAACCAGATCTTGACACATCCAATGGCTCCACCTGTTTGAAATTCAGTGCTTTGAAAGCTATCAAATCTACCTTATCTACATTGACCCTACATGATACTTGGAGAACCCTTTACCCAAATGTGAAGGACTTTACCTATTTCTCACCACTTCATAAAAAATATTCGCGAATAGACCACTTCTTTCTCACACAAAATGATCTCACCTCCCTAGTTAACGCCACTATCGACCCAATGCTGTTGTCAGACCACCACCCAATTACTATTTTCTACTATATTTACAATCAATATTCTGTGGATCCTACAGAGGTAAACTTTAATACTTTACTCCATGGAAAATGGGCCCTACATCTGCATATGGCTGAGGCTACGAGAATGGATATATGTAAAAATAAAGAGAAATTCTTTGAGCAGGGGGATTGTAGCGGTCGGTTTTTAGCCAGGATGGCTAAACATGAACAGACTAGTATTCCGATTTCGGAAATGCATATCCCCTCAGAAGATATGGTTAGTACACAATCTAACATTTTGGAGACCTTTCGCCAATTTTATCAGACACTATTTACTTCCCAGTTGACTCCTGATTTCTAGCCAGCTGACTTGGCAGCTTGGCTGGACCCAGTTGCACTGGCTTGGTTACAGATAGTGAGAGGGAAATGCTAATACGTCCTATAACATCGAAGGAGGTCCTTTCAGTCATTGGTTCTTTTCCATTGGGGAGGGCACCGGGACCGGATGGCCTTCCTATTGAATTCTACAAGGTCCTTAGTGACTTTCTTGCTTTTGCCTTGGCTTCTCTTTACTCTTAATTGTAGGAGGGAGCTTTGCTGGACTCAATGAGTCTTGCCCACATAACCCTAATTCACAACCCCCCAAAAGATCCATCCTCTTGTGCCTCATACAGGCCTATTTCTCTTTTGGATGTAGATTTTAAGATCTTGACAAAACGTATTTTCCGACGAATACAACACATGATGCCTACCATTATTGATTCAGATCAAACAGGGTTTATGGCCGGAAAGGGCCACTGATGTGAATTTGCGGAGACTATACACTAATATTCATGCCCCACATCTTAATATAGGATCTAGAGTTGTTGCCTCTCTAGATATAGGGAAGGCTTTTGATACTCTTAAATGGCCCTTTTTTTTATGGGAGGTACTCCGTAGAATGAGCTTTCCAATGGTCTTTAACCACTTCCATACCAGGCACTTACGCACCTTCCTGCCCAAGCCAATTTTCAGCTTTCAGCGCTGTCGCACTTTGAATGACAATTGCGCGGTCATGCTACACTGTACCCAAACAATTTTTTTTTATCATTTTGTTCCCACAAATAGAGCTTTCTTTTGGTGGTATTTGATCACCTCTGCAATTTTTATTTTTTGCGCAACAACTCAAAAAACACTGAAAATTTTGAAAAAAATAAAGTTTTTTTTTATTTGTTTCTGTTATTTTTTTGTGAATAAGTAAGTTTTCTTCTTCGATTACGGGCACTGACGGGCACCGGTGAGGCGGCACTGATGGACACTGATAGGCGGCACTGATAGGCAGCGCTGGTATGTGGCACTGATGGGCACTCATAGGTGGCACTGATGGGCACTCAGGCGGCACTGATGGACACTCATAGGCGGCACTGGGCACTCATAGGCGACACTGATGGGTACTTATGGGTGGCACTGATGGGTACTTATGGGTGGCACAGATGGGCACTGATAGGTGGGCACTGGGCATGGGTGGGCACTGGGCATGGATGGGCACTGAGAGGTGGCACTGATGGACACTGAGGGGTGGCACTGATGGCATTGCTGGGCATCACTTGTGCCCATGTTGCCAGTCAGTGCCTATTTGTGGGCACTGATTGGCATCTTTGCCATTTATTTGTATTTTTCCTGCCCCTTCCCTGGTGGTCCAGTGTGGGCTTCCCTGGTGGTCCAGTGTGGGCATCCGAGGGGGGGCTACGCTGATAAACAGCTGTCAGGAGAGCCGCCGATCGGCTCTCCTCTACTCGCGTCTGTCAGACGCGAGTGAGGAAGAGCCATCAACGGTTTTTCCTGTTTACATCGTGATCAGTCGTGATTGGACATGGCTGATCATGTGGTAAAGAGCCTCTCCTCAGTGGCTTCCTGTCTCCTTTGTTACCAGATTAAATCAAAGTTTTTCATCTTAACTTACCACTTTGATGTGCCCTTGTGACCATGGGGGTTTAGCTTTTCCAGATTTATATAAATACTTTCTGTCCACTCAGCTGGTCACGGCCACATGGTGGCTGAGTCCAGATTCAACTAATTCTTCTACTCGGTTGGAAGCAACGGTGGTAGGTTCTTTAGAAGCTCTTAAGATACTTGTATTCAGGGGCTGTAGGGCACCCTACCAGTTGACCGCCTCAATACTCACCACTATTCGAGTTTGGGAGGCTGTCCTTAGATGCAAGCATTATACTAAAGATGCGATTTCCCCAAATGCCCCCCTAAGGCTTAATCCTACTCTTCCCCCATTTTGTAAATTACCAGAGCCCATTGTATGGACCAAGTATAATATCAAACTACTTTCTCAGGTGGTTACTGATCCAAAATTGTTGACTTCCGCCACACCTACCTCAACTTTTAATTTGCCTAGTTCCCATTTATTTAGATACTTCCAGCTTTCCCATACCTTTCTTGCTCAGTTTCCACAAGATAGTTTAATGATTATACAATGAACTCTAGAATGAGTATTTAGGTCTGAATGTTTTGAGAGATCCACCTTGAGTGGATTCTAATCTTATTTTAATTTCCCTCCTGCCATTAGAGGGTCTTCGAGTTGGGTGGATGCAAGACATACCAGATCTGGACATGGAAGATTGGAGGAGTGTGGGATTTCCCTCTGCAATCTCTGGTATCCTTGAATGACCGTATGATCTAATTTAAATTGGTACATAGAGCATATATTACGCCACACAGACTTCAAAAGATAAATCTTTTGTGCGCTTCTGAGTGTTGGCGGTGTGGAGCGGCTTAGGGGGATTTCACACACATCTTCTGGTTCTGTCCATACATAGTTATTTTTTGGGTAGAAGTGGTGGACTTGTTACTTCTGCTCCTTTGCCAGTCTTATAGTCTGTATGTTTGTTGGGCCTGGTGGAGGCTTTTCTCCCTACAGCATCTGACCAAATGTTTGCTAATATTACATTATTTTATGCGAGACAAGCCATTGCTTTACATTGGAAGAAATCTTCTTCTCCTACGATTTTATACTGGAAACAATTGGTAAATAATAATCTCCCACTGTATAGATTAACAGGGATTGTCCTAGAAAATATGATAAGGTATGGGCAAAGTGGCTGGATAAGCCGTATACGACATCTAATGCCCATGGGGGTTATTGATTATTATAATATAGATGTCTTTATATATATAGAATGCTCGGGGCCACTGTGGATAGTGGGGACAAAAAGTTTACTCTTGCTACGTTAGATGTCGATAAATATAAGATTTGACAAATGATATGGCTTAGACCGGGCGTCACTAAATGGCGGACCGCGGTCCGGTTCCGGCCCCAGTGGCCATTCTACCCGGACCGCAGCCTCGCCTGTGTGTCTCTGTGGCCGGCTCGCCCGCCTGCCGATGCCGCTATATACACAGCATGGCAGGCGCAGCAGGTCTGTGCCGTCTCTGCACTCCCCCCTCCCCACACTGCCTGTCTGCCTTATTCACACAAACATGAATCACGACCGCGCTGGACAATGGGCGGGACTTTTTAAGTTAGAAAGTGGGTGATTGGTTGCTAGGCAGTGGGTTGGTCCCAGCAACAAATCACTCGCTTTTAATGGGAAAGGTCCCGCCCATTGTCCAGAGA
Source organism: Rana temporaria (assembly GCF_905171775.1). Classification (NCBI taxonomy): domain Eukaryota; kingdom Metazoa; phylum Chordata; class Amphibia; order Anura; family Ranidae; genus Rana; species Rana temporaria. The sequence goes on along the minus strand of NC_053491.1, from coordinate 232,250,780 downwards.
GGCCACGCTCCATGTCCTGTGTGAATAAGGTAGGTTTTCTGTGGGGAGGGGGAGTGTTGTGCTGTGCAGGACAGGACAGGACAGGACAGGGGTTTGCTATTGAGAGGATTGTGATGGGGGGAAGTCAGTCTGCGATGGGGGGGGGTCTGTTATTGTAGGGAGGGGGTTGTTCAGTCTGTGATGGGGGGGTCTGTGAATTTGGGGGGTCCGTCTGATTGGTGGGTCAGTCTGTGATAGGGGGTCTGATTTGGGGGGGGGGTCAGTCTGTGATAGGGAGATCTGTGATTGTGGGGGGTTCAGTCTAAGATGGGGTGTTCTGTGATTGTGGGTGGGGGGGTTCAGTTTGTAATTGGGGGGGGGGGGGGGTTAAGTCTGATTTGGGGGGTCAGTCTGTGATAGGAGGTCTGTGATTTGGGGGGTCAGTCTGTGATTGGTGGGTCAGTCTGTGATAGGGGGGATCTGTGATTGAGGGGGGGGGGGTTCAGTCTGTGATGGGGTGGTCTGTAATTGGGGAGGTCTGTGATTGTGGGGGGGGGTTCAGTCTGTGATTGTGGGGGGATCAGTCTATGATAGTGGGGTCTGTGATTGGGGGGTCAGTCTGTGATGGGGTGGTCTGTGAATTTGGGGGGTCAGTCTGTGATTGGTGGGTCAGTCTGTTATAGGGGGTCTGATTTGGGGGGTCAGTCTGTGATGGGGGGATCTGTGTTTGTGGGGGGTTCAGTCTGTGATGGGGTGTTCTGTGATTGTGGGGGGTTCAGTTTGTAATTGGGGGGATCAGTCTGATTTGGGGGGGGGTGATTGTGGGGGGGGGTTCAGTCTGTGATGGGGTGGTCTGTGATTGTGGGGGTCCATCTGTGATTGGCGGGGGTCCATCTGTGATTGGGGGTCAGTCTGTAATAGGGGGTCTGTGATTTGGGGGATCTGATTTGGGGGGGGGGGTCAGCCTGTAATAGGGGGATCTGTGATTGTGGGGGTTCAGTCTGTGATTGGGGGGTCCATCTGTGATTGTGGGGAATCAGTCTGTGCTGGGGGTGTCCATCTGTGATTGGGGGGGATTGGTATGTGATGGGGGTCTGTGATTTGGGGGGTCAGTCTGGGATGGGGGATCTGTGATTTGGGGGGGTCAGTCTGTAATGGGGGGTTTGTGATGAGGCAGGGGGATGTGATGTAAGGGGGGGGGGCTGAGGACACTGATGTAAAAGGGGTTCTATGATTTCTGCACTGGCAAAACACAGGTCTGTTTTCTATGTGTCCTGTTCACATTGAAACAGCGCCCCTGCGTGCTGAGCAGTGTGGTACAAAATGCATTCTGTTTCTATGCTGATCTGTGCTGCATAAAAATGAAAGAAATGTATTTTGAGATTTTTATGTCGATTTCGGTGGTGTGTGGGTCTTAAAGATGTGTGGTGGGGGGGCGCTGTGAAGTGGAGGATATCATGTGGCGTCATAGCACCAATATGACATTCGGACCTCCGCTGGAAGAATTTTTTTCCGTCCGGACCCCCGTGAATTTTAATTCACTACCCCTGGCTTAGACCATAGCCCTGTCAAAATACCTTTTTGTTAATTTAGTTAACTACTTTCTTTTGGGGTTTTTCCTTCTTTTTTCTTTCTTAATTGAAGGATGCAAAGCAGCGTGATTGGATCTTGAACCTGTATTTATATTTTGGCACAACGTGTTGTTTTGTTTGTCTTTGTTTAAATAATTTAAAAAAGGTAAAAAATATATAAAGGAGCGGGTGGCTGTCGGCATCCTTAACCACTTCCCTACCGGCCTATTGCAGAATGATGTCCACAAGGTGGCTCAGTTATCCTGACTGAGCATCATATACGGGGGGGGGTGCACGGCGATCGTTGGGGCCGGATGTCGCTCTGTCACATCGCATTTCAGATTGTGGTAAAGAGCCTATGACAAAGCATAAATGAGTACACCCCTTTTGAAAAAGTAAGATTTTAATCAATATCTCAATGAACACAAGAACAATTTCCCACATTTTTAGACGATACTGAGTTTCACAGAATTACATGACAGTAAGGTTAATAATATAACTTAGTTTACAAAATCTTCAGTTTTTCTCAAATTAGTCAATGCAAAAATGAATACCCCACACAAAAAAACTACTCCATCTAGTATTTTGTATGACCTCCATGATTTGTAAGGGCAGCACCAAGTCTTCTAGACATGGAAGACTTGGTGCTGGATTGAGAGGGATGCTTAACTTGTCTTTTCAGAATTCCCTATAGGTGTTCAATTTGTTTCAGATCAGGAGACATACTTGGCCACTGAATCACTTTCATCCTGTTCTTCTTCAGAAATGCAACAGTGGCCTTAAATGTGTGTTTTTGATCATTGTCATGTTGGAAAAGTGCACGACGACCAAGGGCACGGAGTGATGGTAGCATCTTCTTTCAATATAGAGCAGTATAATGTGAATTCATGATACCATCAATAAAATGCAAGATCCCTGACATCCGCAGCACTCATGCAGCCCCACAGAAGGATACTGCCACCACCCAGGGCCAGCACTACCTATAGGCAAGGTAGGTGCCGGCCTACAACGCACATCAGCCGGTGGCGCCACGCAGCAGAGATGGACTGGCAGGGCCAGCGCCAGCATGGATGGGGCAGTAAAATCTGAATCCCCAGTCATTTGACAGGGATTCCCTACTTGACAACTGTCTCCCCTTTGTGCTAGGCATCCCGCTTCTACTGTGTTCTGCAGAGCTGTGAGCATGGTAACACACATTGCCATACATGACATAGTGTGTAGCCCGGCACCTCCCTCTCCCAACACACTGTAAAGCATGTGTCTTCAGCCCACCCCGCACTGCTCCAAACAGGCTCGCAATACAGGCACCAGGAGTACTACATAGTCACCTCGGACCGCCCCCTCCCCCAGTACATCTAGGGAGTAGGGCGGTGCATGATTCCTTGCTACTTCTCGGCTTCCGCATAGACTCAAAGGAGTGCCTGTGCAAGGCAGTGACATGTGGGTGGGCTTAAATCCTCGAGGTCCGCACTCAGTGTGCACCGATGCCTGACCTGGTATACACCAGGAAAGAAGATAGGGAATGATACTGCCACATGTGTGCTGGATTGGGGGGATGAATGGAGACAGGAGTTCTTAATGTTTGTTTGTTTTTGAGCCATAGGTGTGCTGGATGGGGGGGGGGGGGGGGATTGAAGGCATAACCTGTCCATATACTACTAGTCTGTCTATATACTACCCTAGCCTGTCCACATACTACCCTTGCCTGTCCATATACTACCCTAGCCTGTCCATATACAACCATAGCCTGTCCATTTATTACCCTAGCCTGTCCATATACTACCCTAGCCTGTCCAAATACTACCTTAGCTGGCCTACAGTATATACTACCCTAGTCTGTCCATATCTGCGGACCATGACTGGCATTAGGAAGTGAGCTGGTGCTGCCACTATTTGTCTTCAGGTCGGGTCCAGAGATGCAGGTGTGGGCCTGCGGACTATGGCTGAAGAAATAGGTGGAGAGGTGCCGCAAAAATCTCCACCACCACCCACTTCCACCGTATACATGGGCAGGTCCAAGGGGGTGGAGTCAAGGGCAAAGCCAAGGTGGGAGGGCAGTTAAATGAGGTTTCACCTGTCAAAAATCCTTGCACCAGTCCTGCCATCACTATGTTTCACTGTCGGCTCCATACATTTTTCTTTGTATTCCTCACCTTTGTGATGCCATACAGTTTTGAAGCCATCCGTTCAAAAACATTTACCTTGGTCTCATCACTCCAGAGTACAGAGTCCCAGTAGTTTTCTTCTTTTTAAGCATGGGCCCTTGCAAATTAAAGGCGGGCTTTTTGTGCATTGGCTTCAGGAATAGCTTCCTTTGTGGACGATATCCATGCATGCTATTCCTCTGCAGTGTACGCCGTATTTGGTCATGGGAAACAATCACCACAGTTTGGCTTTTTTACTTTAGCTAAATGCAGGGAACTTGCATGTCGATTTTCTTCAACCCTTCTCACCAGTAGACGCTCCTGTAGAGATGTGAACTTCCGTGGATCGCCTGGACATCTCTGTGAAATAGTTGCAGTTCCATCTTTGTTACATTTTTGTATCACATTTGCTACAGTATTCTGACTTATAAGTAACGCTTTGGTAATCTTCCTGTAGCTTTCACCTTTCTTGTGTAAGGAAATAATTTTCTTTATTTAGACCTTGTGACATTTCTTTTCCATGTGGTGCCATTGCTGACAGCATGAAATGGGGAAGTTTTTTTTTTTAAGTAATGCCCTTTTATAATCAACTGTCTGCTGGACACCTGTTTAATGAATAATTAGACTAACCTGTGGTTGAATTCTTGTTAATTAGGATTCTGTTGTTTAAAAATTAGCTTTGCTCCTAAGGACCCTTTCACACGTACGGACCGTATGTCCGCTTTTTCATCCATCCGTTGCGGATGAAAACGGGACATACATGGGTCCCTATGTGATTACGGGTGTCAGCGGATAAACATCCGCTGACACCCGTAATCGTCCGCCTCCGCAAAGATCCGTTTTTTCGGACGGAAGAAAATCCTATTTTTCTTCCGTCTGCCGGATCGGATGAACACGGACATAGGGTCCGTGTTCATCCGATCCCCCATAGGGGAGAGCGGAGGAAAGACAGGTAGGTCCCTGCACAGTGTGCGGGGACCGCCCTGTCAGCTGCCAGCTCAGCGGGGATTTTACGGAGGATCTCCGCTAAGCTTCTGCGGACACACGGGGGTGGATTCAGATAGAAGATACAACGGCGTATCTCCAGATACGCCGTCGTATCTCTGAGTCCGGCCGGTCGTATCTTTGCGCCTGATTCATAGAATCAGTTACGCATTGATTTCCTTAAGATCCGACCGGCGTAAGTGTTTTACACCGTCGTATCTTAGGCTGCATATTTACGCTGGCCGCTAGGTGGCGCTTCCATAGATTTATGCAAGGAATATGCAAATGAGCTAGATACGCCGATTCAGAAACGTACGTGCGGCCAGCGCATTTTACGTCGTTTACGTTAGGCTTTTTTCGGCGTATAGTTACCCCTGCTATATGAGGCGTAGCTAATGTTAAGTATGGCCGTCGTTCCAGCGCCGAGTTTTGACATTTTTACGTCATTTGCGTAAGTCGTTCGCAAATACGGCTGTACGTCATTTACGTTCACGTGGAATCCAATACGTCCTTGCGGCGTAATTTGGAGCAATGCGCCATTCAAAAAAACGTGAAAAACGCGGGGTCAAGTAAAATTTAAATAAAACACGCCCCCAACATCCCCATTTGAATTAGGCGGGCTTACGCCGCCACACATACGTTACACCGCCGTAACTAAGGGCGCAAGTTCTTTCTGAATACAGAACTTGCGCCCAAAGTTACAGCGCATCTTTCTGAATTTACCCCACGGAGCGGATTATTACTGATCTGCCCGTGTGAACAGGCCCGTCGCAACAGGACAGGCAAGGCAAGCAATTGCTTGGGGCCCCGAGCTAGTAAGGGGCCCCCAAGCTGGCTCGTCTGTCTGCCTGCTGCTATATTCACAGGCTCCCCGCGAGCCCCCCTCCTCCCGTACGGAGAGCCGCAGCGTGCAGTTGCACTGAACTCCAGGATTCAGCTGTGCGGGAGGAGGGGGGCTCGCGGGGGGGGGGTGTCCGATTTCCCCCCCCCCCCACACACACTAGCACATATCATCTTCCCTCTCAAATCACTCCCCAGCACATATCCCCATACCACCCTCTCCCCCCAAATTAAAAGATACTCTGTCCCCCTCTGTGCTTATCCCACCCTGCGCTTATCCCACCCTGTCCCCATCCCACCCTGTGCTTATCCCACCCTGTCTCCATCCCACCCTGCGCTTATCCCACCCTGTCCCCATCCCACCCTGTCCCCATCCCACCCTGCGCTTATCCCACCCTGTCCCCATCCCACCCTGTCCCCATCCCACCCTGCGCTTATCCCACCCTGTCCCCATCCCACCCTGTCCCCATCCCACCCTGCGCTTATCCCACCCTGTCCCCATCCCACCCTGCGCTTATCCCACCCTGTCCCCATCCCACCCTGTGCTTATCCCACCCTGCGCTTATCCCACCCTGTCCCCATCCCACCCTGCGCTTATCCCACCCTGTCCCCATCCCACCCTGTGCTTATCCCACCCTGCGCTTATCCCACCCTGCGCTTATCCCACCCTGTCCCCATCCCACCCTGTGCTTATCCCACCCTGCGCTTATCCCACCCTGTCCCCATCCCACCCTGTCCCCATCCCACCCTGCGCTTATCCCACCCTGTCACCATCCCACCCTGTCCCCATCCCACCCTGCGCTTATCCCACCCTGTCCCCATCCCACCCTGCGCTTATCCCACCCTGTCCCCATCCCACCCTGTCCCCATCACACCCTGTCCCCATCACACCCTGCGCTTATCCCACCCTGTCCCCATCCCACCCTGCGCTTATCTCACCCTGTCCCCATCCCACCCTGCGCTTATCCCACCCTGTCCCCATCCCACCCTGTGCTTATCCCAGCCTGCGCTTATCCCACCCTGTCCCCATCCCACCCTGTCCCCATCCCACCCTGCGCTTATCCCACCCTGTCCCCATCCCACCCTGTGCTTATCCCACCCTGTCCCCATCCCACCCTGCGCTTATCCCACCCTGTCCCCATCCCACCCTGCGCTTATCCCACCCTATCCCCATCCCACCCTGCGCTTATCCCACCCTGTCCCCATCCCACCCTGTCCCCATCCCACCCTGCGCTTATCCCACCCTGTCCCCATCCCACCCTGCGCTTATCCCACCCTGTCCCCATCCCACCCTGCGCTTATCCCACCCTGTCCCCATCCCACCCTGTCCCCATCCCACCCTGTGCTCATCCCACCCTGTGCTTATCCCACCCTGTCCCACCCTGTCCCTATCCCACCCTGTGCTCATCCCACCCTGTGCTCATCCCACGCTCTGCACTCATCCCATGAAAATGACAGGACGAGTCTTAAAAAGGAAGGGGTGCCCGAGTTTCACCAGGCCTAGGGCAGCACAAAACCTAAATACACCCCTGGGCGCACCACACACGAGTCTGTCCCTGCCTTCGGTAAGATCACCGCTACCGTCGGTCTGTATCCATGCGCCGCTCGTGTCCTGCCTGGCTCCCTCTCCCCTCCTCCTCCCTCCCTCACAGTCCGGAGCCACCAGGAGGAGGCCGTCCACCGGTTCCTGTAGGCTTTGTGTACATGCAGGGGGGGGGCCTCTATGTCCATTTTGCTTGGGGCCCCCAAATTCCTTCAAACGGCCCTGCGTGTGAAAGGGCCCTAAGACTTTCATTGGGGTGTATTCATTTTTGCAACATGGTCTTGAATGAATTTATTAGGAAAAATACTTTTTTGTGTCTGCAAATGAACAAATCTTGGTTGCAATCAATGGCCCGCACTTGTAGGAGTATTTTGTAGTATAGTGCCCCATAGAAAATGATGATTCTGAAAGGAAAGTAAAAGGTTCTCTGGCTAATCTGTTGGGGTGTACCCATTTATGCTGAGCACTGTATTCATACATATGTTTTCACCAGATGTCTTCCCTTTAGTCACATGTTGAGTAGGGTAATGACATCCCGCTGGATATTACAACCTGGAGCTGCAGCAGCTGGACAGAGCAAACCTTCAGCAGGGGACAGCACTAGTGCGTTTTTCAGTGAAAGCTGCATTTCTAATATGAGCTTATGCTTGGTAATTGATATATATATATATATATATATATATATATATATATATATATATATATATATATATATATAAAAGTTTAATATATATATATATATATATATATATATATATATATATATATATATATATATATATATATATATATATATAAACTGGTACAGCATGACATGTAATTGCTTCTGAAGGAACACATGCTGCAATCAATAACCATATTTCAAATAATTTGGCTAAATAGCCTCACATGACTATACTGAGGTTAGACACTCAATTATTTACTTGTACGATTATGTAATACACGTTATAGTATTTCAAACTGCATTTGAAATATGTCAGTAGAGATTATTTCAGCAACCACTGAAACATAAATATAGCGTTGAGTGCATGATATATTGTAAGTAATGGACCTGAAAAAAACAAGGGCACGCCACTAGAGCACGCAGCTTGTAGATACATACTAACAGCTTGCCTGTCATGTATGTTTCACTGCAAGGCCCATCATGTGCAAGACTTGAAAGCAGCACTTCACTTTGAGCCCAATGTACATGAAGGATATTTAGCAGCAACTGACAATAATAGATTATGGGCTCTGTGGAAAAAGAGGACAAGGACGAACATCTGTTCTTGTAGCTTTATTTCACTATTCACAGCAGTGCTACCAGTTTCACTTGACCTCTGCATATAAATTCCCTATCATATTACAAGGCAGCCCTGCAAAATGAAATTTAATGGAAATCCTGTACAAATGTGCACACTATTCCATCTCTTGTATCTGTATACCTCTTATGCCCTAAAAAAAAATTGAGCTATGATTAAGCGCCAGTGAGAGCGGTGTGAAACGCGTTAACTGTTTGCAATTTTAACCTGTTTTGTACGGACTGTATCTACAAATAAAGGAAACGATTATTTTTTGTGCGGCTATTCGGATCTTTATTTGCTCATAAACAATTTTTTACTTTTCTAGTTTGACTAGTGTTAGCTTTAAAACATTTTAAAACGTTTCTGCAAATATAAAATACAACTTTTTTGTAGGATTTCTCCGATTTTATAATGACATTGAAATTACGATCTTGGTACAAAGCATTGCAAGGGTACTTACAAATTAAATAAAAAAAATGTTGGTTTCTCAAGGCTCGGTCCACATATGTCCGGCAGCGGTTTTAGCGTGATTTTTAAAAGGAGCTATAAAAAAAGAGCCCCGGGAGAGCGTCATTCGGCCAGGCGCCTCCTATGATGGCGGTATCGTTCGTAGCGGCTGGGTTTTTTTTGTATCGCTCGAGACTGGATTACATCGTTGGAACCTTTTTTTTTTTTTTTTTTTTTAAAAAAGGACTTGTCCCAAACTGCCTCCTGTGGTTTTTAACATTTTGACACTTTTTTTGTGAAGTGGTAGGGGTACAACCCCGTTACCAATTCACATAGGGGGGACCGGGATCTGGAGTTCCCCTTTGTTAAAGGGGGCTTCCAGTTTCCGATAAGCCCCCCGCCTGCAGACACCCACAACCAAGGGTTCTGGGGATGAGGCCCTTGTCCCCATCAACATGGGGACATCCTCCCCATGTTGAGGGCATGTGGCCTGGTACGGTTCAGGAGGGGGGGCGCTCTCTCGTCCCCCCCTCTTTTACTGTGGCCTGGCCGGTTGCATGCTGGGATAAGGGGCTGGTATGGATTTTTGGAGGAACCCCACGCCATTTTTTTTATAATTTTAGTATGGGGTTCCCCTTAAAATCCATACCAGACCTGAACCCCATGCTATTTTTTTTTTAATTTTGGTTCAGGGTTCCCCTTAATATTCATACCAGACTCAAAGGGCCTGGTAATGGACTAAGGGGGAACCCATGCTGTTTTTATTAAGGACTTTTATCTGTATTGCCGGGACCCGACAATCCATTATAGCCACGAGTAGTTTTAAATGACTTTTTTTCTCTTTAGAAATGACACTTTGTGCAAGGACTTTTCTAAGCATGGAAAACATGCGCTACTTTACAGGCATACTACAGACACCCCCTAGGTACGAAATTTAAAGGAATATTTCACTTTTATTGTTTCACTTTAAGCATTATTAAAATCACTGCTCCTGAAAAATGTCAGTTTTTAAAACTTTTTGTTGCATTGATACATGTCCCATGGGGCAGGACTCGGGTCCCCAAACACTTTTTATCACTTTTAATAACTTTCATATAAGCCTTTAAAATTAGCACTTTTGATTTTTCATGTTCGTGTCCCATAGACTTTAACGGTGTTCGCGTGCTCGAACAAATTGTTTGCATGTTCTGATGCGAACCAAACCGGGGGGTGTTCGGCTCATCCCTACTCTGCACAAATGAAGTTACGGCAATCTGCCATTACTGGAGCTCTACACACTTGGTTTATGCAGCACTGTATGTGAGTGTACATTTTATTAAATAAACAGCCTTTATGAGTGATAACGGAGAGCACTTAGATTGGTTTTATTTATCCCTACATTTTCCGGTTGGTACTTCCTATCTGATTGGAGCGCTGGTGATCCCTGGTTCTCATGTGTGGAGACATAAGCGAGTTTGACTTCCTGGTAATTCAGGGGTCCATCTGATTTGGTAAGCGCTCATCTTATAGCTGGTGGAGGGATTGTCACTCATCACACAGAGAGGATTGAAGTCACCCTTCACACGTGGTTTTCATCAATAACATTTTCTGGGACTTGTGGTTTCTCATAGGATTGTTTGTTTATAACCTATGGACATTATAGACATTGCACTGCACCTATTTTTATTTTTACACGTATTCTAGGTGATGTGATTAACCTGAAGTGTTCAACTTGCAATTTTAGCCTACCTTTCACTGTTTGTGCTGATTGCCCCTTTTTTAATATAAAGGCATACAATTGACAGGGGTGCTTACAATGTTCAGTTTTTATTCAGTAAAACGTTTATCATAAAGGAATTTTTTTTTTACTGTGACTGCTAAAAAGTGTTAGCTGGAGTTCAGCTTTAATTTGTTAGGGTGTCTCTATTTACATGGACTTGACTAAGACAGAAAGTGTGTTACAGGCCAGATCACCTAATAAAAATAAAGGAAAAAAAGCCTAAAAATAAAACGTTTATAAAAGGAGAATAAGGGGGATATGATCCACATGTACAAATATATAAGGGGTCCATATAGTGAACTTGGTGTTGAGTTATTCACTTTACGGTCAACACTGAGGACAAGGGGGCACCCTTCACGTCTAGAGGAAAAGGTTTCTTCACAGTAAGAGCTGTGAAAATGTGGAACAGACTCCCTCCAGAGGTGGTTCTGGCCAGCTCAGTAGATTGCTTTAAAAAAAGGCCTGGATACTTTCCTAAATGTACATAATATAACTGAGTACTAAGATTTGTAGGTAAAGTTGATCCAGGGTAAATCCGATTGCCTCTCAGGGGATCAGGAAGGAATTCTTTCCCCTGCTGTAGAAAATTGGATCATGCTCTGCTGGGCTTTTTTGCCTTCCTCTGGATCAACTGTGGGTATGGAGTTGGGTGTATGGGATTGTACTGAGTTTTTTTATTTTGTTTGTTTATTTTTTTTGTGGTTGAACTGGATGGACTTGTGTCTTTTTTCAACCTGACTAACTATGTAACGTGTTACATAGGAAACCATGTTAAATGGGCTGTAGTGCAAATCTTCAATATGCGAAAAGCACTAAAACTGCATGGGTGTCAATCCAGCCTTATAAGGACACTTACCTGTCCAGGGTGCCCGCAACGTCGGCAGCCAAAGCCGAGCAATCGCTCGGGTCTCGGCTTCCTCGCCGCCATCTTCAGTGAGGGAATCAGGAAGTGAAGCATTGTGGCTTCACTGCACGATTCCCCACTGCGCATGCGCGAGCTGTGCGGTGCTATGTGAATGGGCGGATGTCTCCTGGGACACACACAAGGTCCCAGAAGACACCGCTCCACATTTCACCGAAGGGCAGCGTGACAAGGAGAAGAACGAAGACCCACCGCGGACAAGGAAGCTGCAGATTAGGAGATCTGCCTAGTAACAGACACTTCTGGTAAGTATACTTTATATATTTTCTAATTTTTTGTAGCCTTTTTTGGCTATTTTTTTTTAGGGTGGACCTCCGCTTTAAGCTTGCCATACATTATAGAATTTTGTTGAGAATTGTTCATTTTAGGAATATTTAAAAAGGAATTCCTCAAATTGGGATTTTAAAACGGACCACAAACGGCAATCATAAAAAAAATTTTTTTTATTAATATGCGACAAATAAGATAAATGACACAAAAATATTCAAGATGGTAAAAACAAACACATATTGTTGGGGGCAGATGTGAAGCCAACTGAAAGGACAACCCGAAAAACTGTCAACCGACAGAGCGACCAACATGTTTCAAATACACACAGTGTAGATCTTTTTCAGGGTCTAAAAGGGCTTGAGACTTCCAAAGCTGTAACTTAGGTCCCAAATGTAAGCGTTCCACCAAGCAGCAGAAAATGACTCAGAAAGTGAAGAGTAAATGGTCCGTCCAGGCCGCGTATAGATGGCGGCAAGAGTATCATTGGCCAAGATTATTCACATGTGGCACATTACAGTGGCGGCTGGTGCTCCATTATTTTGGGGGGGCGCAAACAAAGCCACAACCAACCCCATTGCCCCCCCCCGGTCACTCGCCCACAATAGGTCCTACAGGTAGATATACAGACAGACAAATAGAAAGACAGACAGACATTGTGTGGAAATAGAGACAGATGGATAAATATGCAGACAGATAAATAGACAGATGGAGAAATAGATAAACATTGGGTAGGAGGGGGGGGGGCAGACAGATAGATAGATATACAGATAGAGAGATAGATAGATAGATACAGACAGATATACAGATAGATAGATAGACATACAGATAGATAGATAGATAGATAGATAGATAGATAGATAGATAGATATACAGATAGACAGACAGACAGACAGATGGATAGATATGCAGATACAGATAGATAGATAGGTATACAGATAGATCGATCAATAGATAGATAGATATGCAGATACATAGATAGATAGATATACAGATAGATAGATATACAGATAGATAGATAGATAGATAGATAGATAGATATAGATAGATAGATAAACATACAGATATATGGACAGACATATAGATAGATGGACAAACATATAGATAGATGGATAGATAGATAGATAGATAGACATACAGATACATGGACAGACATAGAGATATATAGATATACAGATATACAGATAGATAGATAGATAAAGACAGACAGACAGACAGATAAACATACAAATAGATAGATAGATAGACAGACAGATAGATATGCAGATACATAGATAGATAGATATACAGATACATAGATATATAGATAGATAAACATACAAATAGATAGATAGATAGACAGATACATAGCTAGATAGATAGATAGATAGATAGATAGATAGATAAACATACAGATAGATGGACAGACATATAGATAGATGGACAAACATATAGATAGATAGATAGATAGATAGATAGATAGATAGATAGATAGATATACAGATATATAGATAGATAGATAGATAGATAGATAAACATACAGATAGATGGAAATGCATATATATAGATAGATAGACAGACAGACATAGATATACAGATAGATAGATAGACATACAGATAGATGGACAGACATATAGATAGATAGATAGATAGATAGATAGATAGATAGATAGATATACAGATAGATGGACAGACAAATAGATAGATAGATAGACAGACATAGATATACAGATAGATAGATAGATAGACATACAGATAGGTGGACAGACATATAGATAGATAGATAGATAAACATACAGATAGATGGACAGACATACAGATAGATAGATAGATAGATAGATAGATAAACATACAGATAGATGGACAGACATATAGATAGATAGATAAACATACAGATAGATGGACAGACATATAGATAGATAGATAGATAGATAGATAGATAGACATACAGATACATGGACAGACATAGAGATAGATAGATATACAGATATACAGATAGATAGATAGATAGATAGATATGCAGATACATAGATAGATAGATAGACAGATAGATATGCAGATACATAGATAGATAGATAGATAGATAGATAGATAGATAGATAGATAGATAGATAGATAGATAGATAGATAGATATGCAGATACATAGATAGATAGATAGACAGATAGATATGCAGATAGATAGATAGATAGATAGACATACAAATAGATAGATAGATAGATAGATAGATAGATAGATAGATAGATAGACAGACAAACATACAGATAGATGGACAGACATATAGATAGATGGACAAACATATAGATAGATGGACAAACATATAGATAGATAGATAGATAGATAGATAGATAGATAGATAGATAGATAGATAGATAAACATACAGATAGATAGATGGACAGACATATAGATAGATAGATAAACATACAGACAGACAGACAGACAGACAGATAGATAGATAGATGGACAAACATATAGATAGATGGACAAACATATAGATAGATGGACAGACATATAGATAGATGGACAGACATATAGATAGATAGATAGATTGATAGATCGATCTATAGATAGACATTGGGTCTAAGGGGAAGAATGAGAGATAGATAAGACAGACAGATGAGAGAGAGATTTAGTGGTGAATGGGAGAGACATTTACTACGATCAGCAGTCCCCCCCCCCTCCCCCCCTCCTGCTCCCCTCTCGAGTCCAGCTGCACACAGCTTCAAGTCTGTATGCTCGGAGCAGCACTGACTGAAAAGGGAGGGAGGGGGGGGGGTTCTGCTTCACCTTTTACCCAAGTTTTCACTCGTAATCTGCTGGTGAAGACAGACATGTGCCTGGCAGGAGAGGTCAGCCACCAGCATATTACGAGTGAAGAGCTGGGGGGAAAGGTGTAGCAGGACCATCCCCCCCTCCCAGTCAGTTCGATCAGAGCATACAGACTTGAAGCTGTGTGTAGTGCTGCTCAGCGGGACCCTGGAGAGGGGAGCGGGAATCCCGTCTTCAACTGGGGGGGGGGGGGGGTGCTGGTGGTGACAGGGCTGGCTGTCAGTGGCAATACTAGCGCGGGGAGATGCTGCGGGGCACGGTGGTGGTTCGGCTGGTGGTGGTGGTGGCAGGCATGGATGGATTTAGCTGCGGGGAATGGAGGTATGAAAGTAACTGCTTACCTTCAATGACGCCGCTCCTCTGATGCCCCCACAAGCGCTCCAGAAACCGGAAGTGATTTAAATGGCACTTCCCACTGACTCTACTTCGGTCCCCGCTGGCCAATCACATTACACCACTAGGGCATTTTGACAAATGAAAGGACAGTGGGAGTGTGTGCGGGCGCACAGCTTGCGCCCTGCACACGCCCTGCACACGGGCAAATCAGCTTTCCAGCCTGCAATCAGCTGATTGCAGGCTGGGAAGCTTCCCATAGACCGCCGCATGTCCGGCGCCTGATCACTCTTAAAGTGACATTTACAAAAAAAAAAAACATTGTTTTTTTTTTTTTTTTTTTTTTACAGCTTGGGGGGGCGGCGCCCAAGCGCCCCCTATGGACGGGCCGCCACTGGCACATTACGCACTTAAGAAGAGTGCATTTGGCCCATATATTTGACTGCAACATATCTCAGATTTGCAGAGACTTCAAAAAGTAAGTGATATTTGTCATCCAAGGGTGTGTTGTGTCAGTAATAGACAACGTCTTAGGCCGCGTACACACGGTCGGACTGAAGGACCGTTTCATCGTTCCTAACCGATTATGTGTGGGCCCCATCGGTCAGTTATCCTTCAGTCAAAAATGTTAGAACTTGCTTTAAAATGTAATTAATTAATGTAATCTTGCGCATGAAATGGAATAGTGTGGCTCCTTATGTCTGTCGGCATATGACTACACAATATGTATTCGGAATGTGGTCCACAAACAGAGCTGTCAGATAACTGGGGTAAACTTCTTTTCCATTTTAGGAATGTTTGTTCAACATTGTAATCATTCCTGGGGTCAACTCAACATTTGGTTTCAATCGCAGTGACAAGAAAGGCGGGATGAAAAGAGAATTTCTAACACTGAATGTGCTTTTTTGTTTGGTAAAGTCCTTTCCTTTCAAAATAAAATGGTAAAAGCAGACTAAGTTTGAAGTATTTTGAATGACATTCATCAATTCTTCTAATGCACTGAGAATTTTCATACAAATTTTCTTACGAATGTTCCATACAAATGTTCCTTTGAAAATCTACTAGCTTATAGCCAGTTTCGGTAACTGTTTTTTATGTTACTTGTACAGATATCATATATGCATTTAGGAATAATAGACATGTGGAATGTTTTTTTTTTTAGCAATATTTATTTATGCGTTTCCTGTAATCTTAAATTGCCATGCCCATGTGTCTTATCTCCAAGGCAGATAAAAAATTCCCAGGCACAGTTTTGTTTTTCTTGGTAACCGTTACTATAGTTACAGAAGAGGCACAGAGTACCACATACATTTGTGTGTGTATATGTGTTTGTGTGTGTAAGTGTATGTACTCAGCTGTTTATATGCACATTTATTCAATCACAAATTTTTTGGTCCTGGACGCAAAGGTTAATTTCTGTTTGAACTGCATGCAATGCTCAGCTAAGATGAAAGGGGAGAATTTTATTCCTGGTTCACACCAATGTGATTTTGAAATTGTGCTACTTCAGCGTGATTTTGAAACCTGCCAATCACTGCGTGCGTGATTTCATTGCGGCTTGCCTTCACTTAGCAGAAGTCAATGCAAGTCGCAATGAACTTGCAGAAAAGTAGTGCAGGAAACGTATTTAAAGTTGCTGCGACTTGAGTCGCAACAATTTGAACGGTTCCATTACTGCAAATTAAGTGTGACCTTTTTAATGCGATTTTGCACTGTAGAATCGCATGACTAACGCATTGATGTGAACCAGGGCTTAAACACCCTCAGAAGGGATACACAGTTTCAATCTGACATTATCTAACACTTAAATCCATCTGTGCAGTATGCATTATTAAATGTTGGTGGTTTCTGTGAACATTAGACAATAGGCTTGAGGAAGGGATGAACAAATGGATTGTTGCCTGTTGGTTGTCACTCTTTATGGATCACTAAATAAGATGATTTCTGCAGCTACAGTGTGTGTATATATATATATATATATATATATATATATATATATATATATATATATATATATATATAATATAATGTGTAGCACTACCCCCGGAGGAGCTGCTGGTTTGTTTTGGGTGGCACATTTACCTTGTGGGGTCCCCTAGGGGTGTATGGTGCATATAGTAAAGAAATGTCCGCAATGTCTTTAGCTGTGCTCTTTATTACCCACCCTGGTAAAAACAATAAACTGGTGGTGAAAGGATAGAGTTGAAGGAAGAATGAGAACAGCAGATTCAGGCGTAGTATTTGGAAATAGTCCTGCTCCCATATGTACACTTTCCGCACCACTCCTGCCTGAGTGGGCTTAGCGTACCCGGACAGGCCTCTCTCACTGACCTGGCAACCGGAGTTCAATCACTCAAACTTTTTTTTCGAAAAAGTCTCTGCCACAGACCCTCCTGGAATGGACTTGAACTTGAGGAAAAGTCTCTGCCACAGACCCTCCTGGAATGGACTCAGGGAGAGCCACGGTCAGCTTTCGGTACTCTCAAGTATTCCCACATTGCGTCCTTGTACCAGTACACTCTCTTTTCTTCAATTATGGGCATGAGAGCTGGAGGCACATAGGGACATTCCCACCCGTAGTCCATGTCCACCTTCTTCATAACAAGGCGTTGAAGGCGCGCCAGTTTCGGCAAGGTACGGGGGTGTCCAAGTCCTAACAGGACAATAGCTTCTGGCGCTCACTTTGGAAAAGGCAGAACAGCAGGCATGGGAATAAACTCTTCAACAACACTGGTGCTTGGCACCGCAACTCCCCAGGTTAACTGTGGAACATCCGCATGTGGTTTCGGCGTCCCTGGAGTGTCTCTTGTGTTTGCGGGGTTTGGAAGCACGGGAGGTTCTGCCCCATTGTGACTCAGGCAGCTCCGGCTCAAACCACTTGTCATCCCCAACATCAGACGAAGAGTCAATATCAGAAGTGTCATATTCTTCTGCAGGCAAACGTTCTCCAGCAAAAGTACTGACCTTGTCATGTGTAATAGCAGGTGGGTCTCGACCACAGCCGTGGGAGACATTGACGGGGCCCATCTTTTCAGGGGCGAACCAGGCGGGGACCACCGTCATACACACAGTCTCAGTTGCAGCATCCACTCTCACAGTAGACACACTATTTTTGTCTTCAGTGTTGCTTACCTCCGGGGACACGATCGGGGTAGTAGCTGATGGCATGGTCAGCGTGGAGGAAACAGTCACTGTATCAGGGTCGGCGACATCTTCCGCGGAGCAGGGGGGTTCAGGCCATGGGACCTCTTCCTCGGCGGTCACCGTTCCAGTGATCCAATGGACCCGATACTCACGGGGAGAGTCAGCTGGTTGTTCCATTTGGAACAGGTAGTCCCAGCATTTCTTACACTGGGCGAAAGGCAAGATCCAGGCGGCCAGCTCCGAACAGCGGGGGCCTCCACGCTACCGCTGGAAAACGAGACAAACTTCCTCTGGGTCCGCATTTGGATCCCAGGATATCGGTCAGGGGGACTCCAGTGGTATCAGACATCGGGTTGACTCCTGGGGCAGACATCAGAGGTCGCAGCCTTTCAAATGGTGTTGGTGGCACAGACATGGTTGCACGTCTCTCTCGCGTGGGAAGGCAATCACTATGTCCTTGGCGCCAAACTCGCCCTACGTCTCACACAGGGGTGGGTAACTCCTCCCACTTTGAGTTCTTTTTCTCACACGTTGTAGGCACACGTCACTGCGCTGCACGTGCGCCCAAACTTCAATAGCGATGTTAACTCTTTCCTTTCTGACACAGTCCAACACCACGACAATTCCTTGTATTGATGGTGGAATAAAACTTCTGAATTCGTTTTTTTGAGGTAACAGCCTATCCCGGACGAGCCCCCATTATAGCACTACCCCTGGAGGAGCTGCTGATTTGTTTTGGGTGGCACATTTACCTTGTGGCTCTCCGAATTCCTAGGGGTGTATGGCACATATAGCAGAAGTAAAGGAATAACAATCCGCAACAGGTGTCTTTTGATGTGCTCTTTATTATCCAGCCGGGTAAAAACAATAAACTGGTGGTGAAAGTATAGAGTTGAAGGAAGAAGGAGAACAGCAGATTCAGGCGTAGTATTTGGAAACAGTCTAGCTCTCATATGCAACACTTTCCGCACCACTCCTGCCTGAGTGGGCTTAGCGTACCCAGACAGGCCTCTCTCACTGACCTTGCAGCCGGAGTATCACTCAAACCTCTTTCTGGGAAAAGTCTCTGTCACAGACCCTCCTGGAATGGACTTGAACTTGAGGAAAAGTCTGCCACAGACCCTCCTGGATTTGACTTAGGGAGAAACCTCTGCCACAGGCCCTCACTGATTACAATTACGAAGACGACCCTCCTTGAAGAATTGCGCCTGGATCTCCTTCTTATAGTCGCCCAGGTACCGACTGACAGTTGATCAATCCTTCAGTGTCCGGCTACCTTGATCCCCGGTGGTTTGTCGTAATCCTTTTGGATCGCAAGCCTCTCATTGGCTCTCCGCAGATGGACTCCCCACCGAACAGCTATACCGCTTGGGATCTTCAAGAATGGGAACCCAGTCGATCACTGGGTCCCCGCCGCTGCTCAAATGTTCCAAACCAACATGGTCCCGGAACCAGGAACACCGAGTGGCACGCAAGCCCTGGCCAGGTAGGCCAAAACGCCGGGGAGCCGTGATGTGGTCACCCTAAAGGTGGGTGCCACACTGGAAGAAAACCCAGAACTAATGGTGTCTGCCCCATAAATACCCTCCCCCAGCATGCACAGCGAGGCTCGACCCTCCTGATTGGCTGCTGGGGAAAAGCACCCAAACCTTGACTCCACTGCTGCCATCTACTGCACTGGGGTGGAAATAACACCCCACTACAACAGAATGAGCCCACAGCACAGCCAAGCTGAGACAGAGACCCTGTTTTGAACATAACAATTTGGATCAGAGTCTACTAATACTCTGATCACCCTCTAAATTTCAATAGCACCTGTACTTGGAAGTAACCAGGCGCTAAATATGTACAGTATCTCACAAAAGTGAGTACACCCCTTACATTTTTGTAAATATTTTATTATATCTTTCCATGTGACAAGAAATGACGCTTAGCTACAATGTAAAGTAGTGAGTGTACAGCTTGTATAACGGTGTAAATTTGCTGTCCCCTCAAACTAACTCAACACACAGCTATTAATATCTAAACCGCTGGAAACAAAAGGGAGTACACCCCTAAGTGAAAATGTCCAAATTGGGCCAAAGTGTCCAATATTTTGTGGCCACCATTTTCCAGCACTGCCTTGACCCCCTTGGGCATGGAGTGCACCAGAGCCTCACAGGTTGCCACTGGAGTCCTCTTCTACTACTCCATGACGACATCACAGAATTGGTGGATGTTAGAGATCTTGCGCTCCTCCACCTTCCATTTGAGGATGCCCCACAGATGCTCAGACGAGCGGCTTGCTTCCACAGCGCTCACACACAGCCACAAGATTTGACTCTCCTAGCCTGCAGAATCGAGCTTCCTGCACAGAATTCAGGCACGATCCGGCTCCATTCTAAATACCTTCACTTTCACCTCTGTTCCCGTTTTTTAATGTAAGTGTTGGATATTTGCACCAGTAATTTTATTAAACCAGATGACTCAGAGGCGCTTTTCCTGTCCTTCTTTTTACATGTATGCCTGAGTTGACTTCACTCTCGGAGAGCAGCCCTTGGTCACCTGATGAAATTTCGCCCAGTGAATACCTCTTTATTGCACTGACATTGTATTCATGTTTATGGACTTTTAAATTTATTCTCTGAAATGTTGCTGTCACCACATCTTTGGTCTTAACCCTACTGCTGATTGTCCTCATTGAACTTTCTGAGCGCTGTAATCCTGTGATTTCTTTCAGCAGTTTAGTGGGGATGATATCATAGTAAATTGCCAAATGGCAAGATTGTATTTAATCGTTTTCTTTTTGCTTTCTGTTTTTGCTCCTATTCATAGTGCATATTGTGTTTGTAGATAAACGGCGTGTGTGTGTTACTGAGAGCTGTTGTTTGTTTTGCCTGTTTAAAGTGTTATGAACCCATCCAGGGAGTCACACACACTCTGCTACTGAGTTATTCCCTAAGTTTTAAATTCTCCACTTTTAGTAAACCTCTTAACACGAAACAGAAGAATCTGATTTTATTACGCTATAACTAAACTATGTCAAATGGAATTTTAATGTGATTACAACAATGACTTACTTAACTGAAAATGAACTGTGAGTGTATGAACTGATTTTAAGATACCAATGGAACTATACAGAGTTGTGTGACTGTGAACTGTCAGAGAAACTCAAAACAATCAACATCCAACAACCTATCCACAATTGCCATTTCCTTGATTTGATAACTAACGGCGGACCGTTTCCAGCGGATAAATCCTCTGGCGGATTTTGATCTGATGGCTGTACACACCATCAGATCAAAATCCCAGCGGAATACATCCGCAGTGACGTGCCGCGACGATGACGCGGCGACGTGCGCGACCCTGGAAGGTAAATACTTCCACGCATGCGTCAAATCATTACGACGCATGCGAGGGATGGGAGCGGACGGACTGATCCGGTGAGTCTGTACAGACGACCGGATCAGTCCGCTGGACTGGATTCCAGCGGATAGATTTCTTAGCATACTAAGAAATTTGTATCCGCTGGGAATCCGTCGGCTGGATTTTTATCTGCCTGAAAATGTCCGCTAGGCCCTACACACGACCGGATCTATCTGCTGGAACTGATCCGCGGATCAATCCCAGCGGATCGATCCGGTCGTGTGTACGGGGCCTTAGATGCACTCTTATGCAGGACAAAAGTAAATGAAATCTGCTGCAATAGATCTAAAACATGACTAACTTAACAAAAATGCCAGAATAGCTAAAACTGTCATATAATGTGTTCTTCGGTATGGTGTTGCTGATGCACCAATGATCACTTCTTGGGTAAATCTAGTGTCCATAAATAGATGCTCATGATTAACAATGCTCAGGTAAGTTATATTATTTTACTGATGGTCAGTTGAAGTTAAACTAGTATTAAAGGTTCGGTTTAAAAAATAAAAAAATAAAAAAATAACAAACATGTTATAGTGGTTTTGCATAGAGCAGCCCGATCCTCCTCTTCTCAGCCCCCCCATCAGCACTTCTGGCTCCTCTCCCTTGACCAGTGTCCCCAATAGCAAGCCACAATGGTGCATTGTTGCTCCCGAGCCCTGCTCTATGTGTCCATAAGACATATAGAGCTGTGGCTCATCTCTACCCCTGCTCTCTCCTCATTGGCTTGCTGGCTGTGATTAGCCATAGGCCCCTGCTGCTGTCTTAGCCAATGGGGAAGGGGAGTCCTGGGACAGATGAGACACTTGTGCGCATCGCTGGATCGATAGGGGGCTCAGGTGAGTATTAAGGGGGGCTGTGGGGGGGAGCAGCACACAAAAGTTTTTTTTACCTTCATGCCTAGGTAAAAAAAACTTCAGAATTTACAACCACTTTAAGTCATCTAAAGTGTGCCAAGAAATAATTTTCCATACTATTACATCACACTGAGGCCAACCTATTAAATTAGTGGTGTGAGATAAAGTCTGAACCTACCTCTAGCAGAAAATGACATTTTTCAGAACAGGTAACCTTTTTCCCTTTTTTTCACCTGGTTTTAGTGATCCATGCTTACTGGATCCTGATTTTATTATTTCTAGCTTAGATGTGGAACCTGGCATGCTCTTCTGCTCAAACCATTTTTTTATGCCATTTTGCACACCACCAATGTATAAAAAATATATATTTCAATAGATGTGGGCTTTATATCTACTTGAACAAGTCTGGCCATTTTGCTGTGACTAGGGTTGTCCAGATACCGATACCAGTATCGGTATCGGGACCGATACCGAGTATTTGCGGGAGTACTCGTACTCGTGCAAATACCCCCGATACCTAAATAGAATACTTTCCCCCCCCTTCCCCCCCCCGCCGCTGCCGCCGCATCGCGCCGCCGCATCGAGGGACATGGCTAGAGGGACATTGCTGCATATGTGAGGGACATGGCTAGAGGGACATTGCTGCATATGTGAGGGACATGGCTGCATATGTGAGGGACATGGCTAGAGGGACATGGCTGCATATGTGAGGGACATGGCTAGAGGGACATTGCTGCATATGTGAGGGACATGGCTAGAGGGACATTGCTGCATATGTGAGGGACATGGCTAGAGGGACATGGCTGCATATGTGAGGGACATGGCTAGAGGGACATGGCTGCATATGTGAGGGACATGGCTAGAGGGACATGGCTGCATATGTGAGGGACATGGCTAGAGGGACATGGCTGCATATGTGAGGGACATGGCTAGAGGGACATGGCTGCATATGTGGGGGACATGGCTGCATATGGGGGGGGACATGACTGCATTTGGGGACACATTTAAAAAAAGTATCGGTATTCGGTATCGGCGACTACTTGAAAAAAAGTATCGGTACTTGTACTCGGTCCTAAAAAAGTGGTATCGGGACAACCCTAGCTGTGACCTATCTCACCCATAAAACAGCTGCTCCCTGGATGTTTTTTGCTTTACACACCGTTCTTTATAAACCCTAGAGACTGTAGTGAGTGAAAATCCCAGAGAGTCAGCACTTTCTCAAATGCTACAATAGCCACCTCAAGCAGCAAGAATTATTTCACGGTCAAAGAGGTTTAGATCACGCATCTTCCACATGCTAATGTTTGCTGGAACAACTGAACCTCTTGAGAAGGCAACTGAATGATACACAGTTTGGCTATTTTCATGAATATCAAGTAAATAACAAACCTAATAAAGTGGACACAGAGTGCGTATTACACTTCAGAAGATGTTTGTTTTGACCACTGAGGATTTGGTATTAAAAGCAATAGACTCCTTCCACATCCTATTACCTCTAACCTGAAATCGGAACATAAACTTTGAAAGGCAATTTCAACCAGCACCCTATAGTAAAAGCATCTGCACATATCAGACATCCCAACCTGCAAAAACTCATTTCAGGGAGGTTGCTCTCCGCGCCCCCCTACATCAGAGTCTGAAGAGTTCCTCCTTACATCAGGGGAGGGTCCGTGTGATCTGGATGCATACAGAGAAATGGGGAAATCACCTGAAATCTATACTCCCCTCTTGATCAGTATCCCTCCTGCCCCCAGACAAGGTCACCTGGAAGAATAATTGACCAGTCAGGATTTTCCAAAAAATTACTCCACCTGTCTCCCAGCCCTGAGTATCTTACTGGATGGCAGGACTGGCCTACCAGGGAACCGGTGAATTTCCCGGCAGGCTTTGTTGTGGGGCCCAAAGTAGCTGCCTCATACTTGCCAACTAGCCCAATTTAGATTTCCTTGTCACTTGAAGTTTTAGTCCCGTGCTGTGTCCCGATATCTCAGTGTGAAGTTGTGTTACTAATATTGCTATATACAGATAACTCACCTGCAGACCCTGTGTTTACATGTAAATAACCTGCATTGATATGTAAATAGCGGCAGCATTAATATGTAAATAGATGTGGCTATGTAAATAGAGGCGGCATTCATTTGTATATCATGGCCCCCTGGGGTCACATCCACTGGGGAGGTAAAGGGGCATGCTTGAAAGTCCTGCCTACAACTGTGGTCATTAAGCCTAACATCAGAATTTATGCAAAGGGAAGCAAATTGTAGGTGGAACCCTTTTTCAAAACAACATGGTGCCACAGCAGCATGAATTTTGGTGCATGTAAATACGCACATCTCAGCAGGAGCGTGAGGGTGTCATTAACAATTAATGACACCACTGTGTATATGCTAATGGACAGCACGTTTCAGTGGTGTCAGGAAAGTGATTTTGCATGTGTTCCCAACACAGAAATGTGAACACAGGCTAAAAGTCTCAGTTACATTGGTGGTCAGTATAACTCTTCTCATTACATTGGGGCTTGGTGTACAATCCTTTCATTCCCATTAGTGGCCAGTATGAAGGTCCCCCTTACATTGGGGGTCAGTGTAAATCCCGTCCTTACATTGGTGGTTACTGTGAATGCTCCTATTACATTATTAGTCAATGAAAACCCCCATAACATTAGTGGTCAGTGTAAATCCCCATTACATTAGAGGGCAGTGTAAATACCAATTACATTGGTGGTCAGTGTAAATCTCCATCACATGGGTGGTCAGTGTAGAAAATCCTCTTTATATTGGTAATCGATAAAAAAAAAAAAACTTGCATTTGTGGTCAGTTTCAAATTCTCCCCTACATTGGTGGTCCATGTAGAAACCCCCTTTAAATTGGTGGTGAGTGTAAATCCTCCCCCTTAAATTGGTGGTCAGTGTAGAAATGCCCCTTTTTTGGTCGTTGATGTAAAATCCCCCAATACATTGGTTGTCAGTGTAAATTCTTCATTACATTGGTAATCAATAATATTGGTGGTAAGTGCAGAATTGCCCTTACACTAATGGCCAAGTCCGTGTAAATCCCCCCTAAATGGTGATGGTTGGTAGAAGTGTCACCTTACATTGGTGGTCAGTACAAATCTCCTTGACAATGGTTGTTAGTGTAAATTCCCCCTACATGGAGGTCATTGTATATTCCAGTTACACTG
This sequence comes from Rana temporaria, assembly GCF_905171775.1. Lineage (NCBI taxonomy): Eukaryota > Metazoa > Chordata > Amphibia > Anura > Ranidae > Rana > Rana temporaria. The sequence goes on along the minus strand of NC_053491.1, from coordinate 232,225,316 downwards.
ATGGTTTGTGTAAATGCTTCCATTATATTGTTGTCAGTGTAGAATCCCTCTTTATATTGGTGGGTGGTGTAAAAACCCCCATTACATGGTGGTCAGTGCACATTCCACCTCACATTGGTGGTCACTGTAGAATCCCCCACTATATACTTGCCAAATACTTACAGCTTTGCTCTACATGATTCAGAATTTGCCACAATGTACTGCCTCCTAACTAATCCCATCCCCCACCACTGCCACTGATCCCATCAACCTCCGAGCATTGCCACTGATCACACCCCCCTCCAGCATTGCCACTGATCAAACCAAGCATTGCCACTGATCCCAGAAGTCCAAGTCTTTCTAGGCGTTTTCTGTCTATTGATGGGTCCTCTCACCTTCCCAGACCATGGTGTGCAGGCAGTGAGGAGATGATGTGTTGTACCCTTTAGCAACCAATCACTGAGCAGTAATGATGTGCACTATCCTCTTGCAACCAATAATTGAGCAGTAAGGATATGCAGTAAACTCTAGGAACCAGTGAGCAGTAATAATGTGCAGTAACCTCTAACAACCAATTAGCGAGCGGTAAGGATGTCCAGTAACCTCTAGCAACCAACCAGTAAGCAGTATTGATGAACAGTAATCTCTAGCAACCAATCAACAAGCAGAAGTCATGTGCTGCAACCTCTATCAAATAATCAGTGAGCCATAATGTATGCTGTAACCTCTAGCAGCCAGTCAGTGACCGGTAATGATACACTGTAACCTCCGGCTACCAATTGCAATTGCTGCCTGATCTGATTCAGTAAACTGATTTTGAGTCTAGCTGCTATTTATTGTATGTCTCAGAGCAGGTGGAAAACGAAATTGCATGGAAGGGGGAAAGGGGCACAAAGAAAATATTTGCCCAGGGTCCAGTCAATATTAATGAAGGCCCTGGCTGCATATTTTTTACTTTGTGCTGTAATACATATCCCCCCAAAAAGATGTAAAAACAAATTTCTTCATCAATTTAGGCCAATATGAGTTCTGCTACATATTTTGGTAAATAAAATCCCCATAAGCGTATATTGATTGGTTTGCGCAAAAGTTATAGCGTCCACAAACTAAGGCATGGGTTTATTCACTTTTTTTTTTTTTTTTTTACTAGTAATAGCGGCAATCTGCGTTTTTTTTTAAATATAATTCTAGTCAAGTATACATAGCCCAATATATAAATTGGTATTAACTATACACACACCCGTTTCCTTGTTGAGCAGCCATACCGCACATAATCCAAAAACCTCCCTGTCGCACATAAGCCCTGCTGGACGCGTTCCGGGAAATCTGGTCTTGCTGGGCTTCTATGGTCAAGCCCCTGGTGGGGTGAGTGGTTTCGGTGCATGGGCAATACCTGTATGGATTCTGCTGTTCTTTTATATTTTATGTAGCCATCATGTGGTCTTCTATTGTCAACATGTAAGTTTGTCCTGTTATAATCAATACAATAGGCAATGGCTTTATGTGTCCAATATACTGGCCCACCCTTGGTTTAATCTCAACTTGCTTCCGTTTAGCAGGACTGCGAAATTGCGGCAGACAAATCTGACCCTAAGTGACACTTTTTGGGGACCAGTGACACCAATACAGTGATCAGTGCTAAAAAAATGCACTGATCAATGTATAAATGACACTGGCAGAGAAGGGGTTAACAACAGGGCCGATCAATGGGTTAAATCTGTTCCCTGGGAGGTGCTTTCTAACTGTGGCGGGAGAGGATTCTCTGGAGGAAAAGAGAGATCGTGATTCAGCCTAGCTGAAACAAGATCTCTCTCTTTTCCTCCCTGACAAAACAGTGGTGTGCTTTGTTTACATTTGCACACGGCTGCTCCGTGTCTCTTCTGAATGATCGCCGGCTGCCGGACAGTGGTAGCAGCGCGCTGGCAGTGCGCACATGCCCCCTAAACCGTGTGCACAAAATCACAAATGCCTCATTTCCACTGAGTGAAACGCTTCGGGTCGGTACAGTTTGGAAGGGTAAGAATGGTCTGGCCTATTCATGTGAGCCTTTCCACTGCAAGTCGGACCTATTATCTGGACTGAGCGGCGACGTGGTGTTTGTTTTTCTTTCCTTTGACGTGAGCATTGACATTTTTCTGTCCGCCAATCAGTGGAATGAATAGTGTGACGCAGTAGCTCTGCCCTAACCGAACCGTACCATTTTCTATGGGCCCACATCTGAAGCAGGACCCTGAATGGTGCGGTATGGTTCAGTTGTATGGGCCGCTTTCATAATGGAAACACTCAAAATTGCGTACCGTACCGAACCGACCCGCTCAGTGGAAACGAGGCATTAGAGGCATGTGATTTTACACACCCAGGCCGCTCTGCCGCAGTAAATGTAGGCTGTTTATAGGTTGGGCTTCTCTTCTGGGTCACAGGAGTGCAATTAGTTTTGCACTCCTGTGACCGGTTTTCAGCGGAGAGCGGTCTGAAGTCCGTTTTCCGCTGACATCACTGCCATCAGTCGAGGCAACACGTCATCCCGACTTGCCAAGTCTGGATTCCGCCAGCTGCCTTGATTGATGGCAGTCTCAGCATTTCAACGAGCTGCTGAGATGCTGAGACAGCCTCTCCCCACCCCACCACAGCTCATTGCTCCAATGAGCATGAAGAAGCAGACCAGGAGCGATGCTGACTGGCAGTCAGCATCACTCTGCTCGGGGAGGAGTGAGAAGTAAGCCATCAGCGGTGTTCGGTGGCTCGGTTTTCAGTGCAGAGACCCGGGGGCAAGCTGCAGCATCGGTCTGATGCTCCATCCGTCGAGGTATGTATGTAGCGATACCCCCTCAGGAGCCGCTGATTGTTTTGGGATCAGCGTATTAAGTTACCTCTAAGTGTTGTCTAGGGGTACAGGTAGTGAGTAGAGCAATAAACTAATGTCCAGTTAGTAGATAAGGTTTTCTGAATGCTTTATTTCCTGGCCCAACACGACCAACATCAAGGCGAGGAAGACAGAAAAGGTTGATGAAGTGAAGGAACTTTGCGGTATCAGGCTTGGATGAAAAGAAAGCAATCCTGCTTTCAGCAGTAGTAGTACAGTTCGTCGCCACTCCAGCCAGAGTGGGTGAAGTGCCTCCGGACAGACCCCTGCCACAGGCCTGGCAGCCGAAGCGTCACTTTAAGGATGCTGGGAGGAGCAGGTCTCTGTCACAGACCTGGCTCCGATGGGGCCTCTGCCACAGGCCTAGAACTTGGATGAGCTAAATGGTTGAGCTTATCCTCCCAGTAAACTGTGCTAGGGTCACCGGTTGACAGTGGAAGTGTACCTGTCAATGTCCCGGTCACCAGATCCCCGATGGTTCGCTCAAGCCTTTTTGGATACCCTGCCTCCGGGTTCTCCTCAAGCCAATCCCCCACCGAACGGGATCCTGGGATCTTCTCAATAGAAGGGGGACCCAGTAAGTCACTGGGGCCCCTTTGTGGCATCAGTTGCTCTAGGCCAGGAAGGCCCAGAGTCTGGAACTTTGCGTTGCGCGCGACCCCAGGCCAGGTAGGCCATAGTGGTGGGGCCCGCGGTGTGCGCACACCCTAAAGACGGGTGCCGCACCAGGAACCCGCGAAGAACCCTGAACAACGGCTTCCTCCACAGAAAAACCCCCTCCCAGCATGCACAGCGAGGCTCAACTCCTCTCATTGGCTGCTGGGAAGAAGCGGCTCTGCCTGGATCCCCTCTGGCGCCACCTGCCGCCCAGGGATGGTACCGCATCCCTAGAACGCAGTCTGACCCAGGAAGCAATCCAGATTTGGCGACAGCCAAACTTAACACAATCAGAATGAGAGCAACTTACTTCTCTCATTCTCCCACTAACTTTAGCGTAGTGCCCTTACTGAAAGTAAAGGGGGCGCTACATGTATAATTAGCAAAAAAAACATACTTCTCTTTTAAAGGAATAAGACCTCTTTTGATTTCCTTGATTGACAATAATTAGTGTTTAACAAGTCCAGTGACCCACAGAGTTGACTGAAGACTGATGGCCTGCAGAACTTGCACTTGTCTGCTGACTAATTCAGTCCCTCTTATTTTAGGCAATGTAATACTTACACAAGTTTTAGTGTAGCCTCAAACACAAAAATGTCATCAAGGTACACAAGACATTCCCTAAATACTAGATCACCCACTGTTTCCATTAACCTTCGGAATGTTGCAGGTGCATCTCTTATGCCTTGTGGCATTTCTAGCCCAAAAGACTTTCTTCTCCTGATTTTCAGGTGTCATGGGAACTTGGTAGTATTCAGACTATAGGTCTATCACGGGAACCAACAATTTTCCTTTAAAGCCTCCAGAGCTTCTTCAAGTCTGGGCAGTTTATACTGATCAGGCCAGTGTATGGAAGTCTGAAGGGGTACCAGAGCAGCCTTTTCACTTGCCGGGAACAGTGAAGAAGTGGGAAAGCTTCAGCAGAGCGCCAAGCCAGGGACCCAACAAGTAGCGTGGGTAAAGTTTAAGGAGTTTACAGCTGGTTTAGCTGTGGAAGAGCTCAGGGGATCCAGAGACGTCTGGGATCTTGAAGACTAGTGAGAGACTGGGAGCTCAGTGAGTGAAGACCTACAGTAGGATACTGTGAGTTGTGAGAGAAGATCTATATAGGGTTACTGTGAGTTTGGCGTATGGATCTCTATTGACTGTTCAAGGTTCAGTTGCCATAAGAGACTAGCAGTTCTACAAATACAGTTGCAGCATCCAGCTTAAAGCAGAGCTCCGCCGTAAAAAAAAATATTAAAAGCCAGCAGCTTCAAATACTGCAGCTGCTGATTTTTAATATTAGGACACTTACCTGTCCTGGAGTCCAGTGACGTCGGCGGCAGAAGACAAGTAATCGCTTGTCACTCTGTTGCCCCCACCGCCATCCTTGGTGAGGGAACCAGGAAGTGAAGCATTGCGGCTTCACTGCCCGGTTCCCTACGGCGCATGCTTGAGTTACACTGCGCCGTGCTCACGCCGTATCTGCACCCCCCTGAAAGGTGCCAAATATGACACCGGAAGGGGGAGGGTTCCGATTAGCGGAAGTTCCACTTTAGGGTGGAGCTCCGCTTTAAACGCTCTCTACCTGTATAGCTGACTGTCTGCCTATTATTTTGTCTCGGAGTCTGACAATTACTACTGCATCTGCCTAAGGGTGTCCTGTCCCTAACCCTCTCTCCCGTTCTCTCTCCTGTTCTGTTTAACCACTTCAGCCCCGGACCATATTGCTGGTCAATGACCGGGCCACTTTTTGCACTGCGTCGCTTTAACTGACAATTACGCGGTCGTGCGACGTGGCTCCCAAACAAAATTGGAGTCCTTTTTTTCCCACAAATAGAGCTTTCTTTTGGTGGTATTTGATCACCTCTGTGGTTTTTATTTTTTGCGCTATAAACAAAAATAGAGTGACATTTTTGAAAAAAAATCAATATTTTTTACTTTTTGCTATAATAAATATCCCCAAAAAAGATATAAAAAACTTTTTTTCCCTTCAGTTTAGGCCGATACGTATTCTTCTACCTATTTTTAGTAAAAAAAAATCGCAATAAGCGTTTAACGATTGGTTTGCGCAAAATTTATAGCGTTTACAAAATAGGGGATAGTTTTATGGCATTTTTATTATTATGACTGCGACATTATGGCAGACACATCGGACAATTTTGACACATTTTTGGGACCATTGTCATTTTCACAGCAAAAAGTGCTATAAAAATGCATTGATTACTGTGAAAATGACAATTGCAGTTTAGGAGTTAACCACTAGGGGGCGCTGTAGGGGTTATGTGTGACCTCATATGTGTCTCTAACTGTAGGGGGGCGGGGCTGGACTTGTGACGTCATTGATCGTCTTTCCCTATATCAGGGAACAGACAATCAGTGACACTGCCACTGTAAAGAACGGGGAAGGTGTGGTTGTCGTTCTTCTGCTCCTGTGACTGATCGCGGGACACCGGCGGCGAACAGGTCCGCGGGTCCTGCGGCCGCAGTCACAGAGCTTCAGACCGGATCGCGGGCGCACGGCCGACCCACGGCTGGGCACTTAAAGGGGACGTACCTGTACATGCCTGTGCCCAGCCGTGCCATTCTGCCAACGTATATGTGCAGGAGGTGGTCCTTAAGTGGTTAATCTGTACATATTGTTACCTACTGCTTTCATTATTTGCATAGTGTTCCTGACTGTTTTCTTTAAACTGTTTCAACCAAGTCCTGGGTACTTACCAGGGGTGTATTTAGGTTTTGTGCTGCCCTAGGCCTGGTGAAACTCGCGCAACCCCTACTTTATATATGACGCACCCCTTCCTTTTTAAGACCCGTCCTGTCATTTTCATGGGATGAGGACAGAGGGAGGGTGGGATGAGGACAGGGGGACAGGGTGGGATGAGCACAGGGGGGCAGGGTGGGATGAGCACAGGGGGGCAGGGTGGGATGAGGACAGGGGGACAGGGTGGGATGAGGACAGGGGGACAGGGTGGGATGAGGACAGGGGGACAGGGTGGGATGAGGACAGGGGGACAGGGTGGGATGAGCACAGGAGGACAGGGTGGGATGAGCACAGAGGGACAGGGTGGGCTTTTTCGCTGCCCCCCGCAAAGTGCCGCCCTAGGCCTGGGCCTTGTCGGCCTAGGCCATAATACATCTCTGGTACTTACACAGGTCCTGGCTGACTAATGTTAACCTGAATTTTACTTTTCTTCAAGTAAACTACAAGAAGAACTGTGTTGTGTATTCCTGCTGAGTTATTGCATTAATCACATTGCTAGGTGTGCCAGAGGGGCTGGGACAGTTCATTCGTGTTGATAGGCAGAGTAATGGACTCCCTCTGGGGTTTGCTAGATAAAAAAAAAAAGCTTTGTTAAAATTCAGAGCAGTTGGGCAAGTTGAGCAATCAAAACGTACATAGTGCTAACAACTATAACTGTAACTTGCTGATCTTGTAGTGACAAAGCGGCTGGTTAGTGGAACCACAGTACACAGCAGGGAGATACAGCTCCCAACGGATGTACAAAGTGTCAGATATCACCTGCAGCCCTAGTTCTGAAAGAGGCCAAAGACTTGGGTTGCCGTCCACCAGACCGGTATATCTCAGTCCTGCCTCTCCAACTCGTCTAATCAGACAACGCTTCACATTAATGGAGAGTAATGTAAAGTCTTCTCTGAATGGGCACCTGTGTTGAGCAGGAGGCTTCCTGTGTTCACTAAACAGCAAGACAGCCACTCGACATGGGACCCGAAAACCAATGGCAATCACTGGGTGCCTACTACAGTGATTTACAGCTTCAGGAGGGATCAGCCAGGTATGTAACAATGCAAAAATAGCCATACCCGAAATTCAGCTTTAACAATTTTAAAGGGGTTGTAAAGGGGAAAAAATGTTTTCATAATAAGCATCCTTTACCTGCAGACATTCATCTTTTCACTTCCTCATTGTTCGTTTTTGCTCAGAAGTTACTCTATTTCTTCTCTGTTCACTTCCTGCTTGTGTGATTGTTACTCCCCACCCTGATGGGAGGCTTTACTGCGGTGGTCAGTGACGTGCTCGCCCCCTCCTGGGAACTACATCTGTGCGGCAGGACGCTCTCTACGTGTTAGAGACTTCAAGGAGGTGTGAACTACTGGGCGTGCCGCAATGCATACTGGGAAATGTAGTTCTTACATGAACGAGCACCGCAAACCAGGAAGTGAATGAGAGAACAGAAACTAGAATGCCAGAGGTGATATAGATGAAGGAATTTAATAGGTATTTACTCGTTTTTTAACAGAATCATTACACTATTCTGTCTGTGTACTGTACCTTGCAGACATTAATTTTAGGCAAAACATTTTTTTCCTTTACAACTCCTTTAACACAACTGGGGATTTCCTTTAAAGGGTTCAATTTTAATTAGGAGAAGAAGAAGAAGAATGTTAATATACGAAGGACCAAACACTCAAAATCAGATGTCTGTCAAAAATAAATAAAATATTTGGCCAAAGCTTTTTTGCCCAAACTTAATTTGTGGATCACAGGGGGTCACAGGCATGCACTTACTTTTGCACTCCTGTGACCCAGAATAAGCCACAGAGGGCTAAAGTCTGCTGTCTGCTGACATCACAGAGCTTCCCCAGGCTCTGGAAGGATTCTGACAATAATGTCAGAATCCACCCAGATGCCTGCCCAGCAGCTGGTTCCACCTTTTAGCACGCCGCTGAGAGCCATGCGCAAGACTCTCTCATCCCTTCCACACAGCCCAGCACTGGCGGGGTACAGCAGAGAGCAATGACTGACAATCACTGCTCTCTGCTCAGAGCAAACCGGGAACTGAGCAATCAGTAGTCATGTGATTGCTCTGTTCTCGATCCTAGAGCTGGCGGGGTACAGTTGCAGCATCGGATCGATGCTTCAGCCATATAGGTGAGTATGTATGTATGCTTAATTATTTTATTTTCCACGCTTCTCTGTTAATAAATTATGAATATCTCTGTTAATGTTAATGAATATATGAGCAAAATCCCTAACTGCATGCAAAACCATTGTCTGCTGTTGGCAGCAGTTTGACATATTACATTGAAATAACAGTTAGTTTTAATATCAAAGTGTGTCACATATAAAAGTTACAGTAGCATTGTCATTGATATATAAATGAGACTGTAAGGAAATACTTGAATCACATAGCAGAGATCAATTTATGACTGTTATCTGCAGGTTTTGACTGACCCTGCTTCAGTCTCGGTGCATCTGCCCAATTTGACATACTCCTGGCAGCACAGGATGTTCTCAATCTATAATAAACATTGAAGACCAGAACATTAATCCAGTCAAAACTTTTTTCTAGTTTTGGATTGAGCTGGGAAGGTACAACAAACTGTCAGATTTTAATTGCTGTCTATGTGCTTCTAGGAGCGATTTCCCCTCACTTCCAGTCCCAGAGATACAAAAAACAGTGAGAGGAAGTCCCCAAAACTGAGGAGAAATCCCATCTTTGACCACTTTTACAAAATCAGAACTTCCCATTTCTTCTTTTTTTTTTGCAAATCCATTTAATAGGTGCAGCCAAACGTTAGGTTCATGAGCAGCAGAGAAGCTTTCAAATGCAAATACTTTGAGGTGCTTTCATGGAAAAAGGTTGGGCTAGATTCAGGTAGGGGCGCGCATAGTTACGGCGGCGCAGCGTATCGTATTTACGCTACGCCACCTTAAGTTAGAGAGGCAAGTGCTGTATTCACAAAGCACTTGCCTTCTAAGTTACGGTGGCGTAGCGTAAATAGGGCCGGCGTAAGCGCACGTAATTCAAATGTGAATGAGGGGGCGTGTTTTATGTTAATGTATGATGACCTGACGTGATTGACGTTTTGTCCGTGTACATATCCCAGTGTGCATTGCTCCCAAGTACGCCGCAACGACGTATTGGTTTCGACGTGAACGTAAATTACGTCCAGCCCTATTCGCAAACGACTTACGCAATCGATGTAAAAAATTCAAAATTGGAAGCGGGAACGACATCCATACTTAACATTGGCTGCGCCTCCCAATAGCAGGAGTAACCTTACGCCGAAAAAGCCTAACGTAAACAACGTAACTAAATTGCGCTGGGCGTACGTACGTTTGTGAATCGGTGTATCTAGGTCATTTGCATACTCTACCCTGAAAACAACGGAAGCGCCCCTAGCGGCCAGCGTAAAATTGCACACAATTATACGCCGCTGTATTCAAGTTACGTCGGCGGAGCAAGCCTATTTTTTGAACGTATCTGCCTTTGAGAATCGGCGTAAAGATACGACGGCGCAGATTTGAAATTACGGTGGCGTATCTGGAGATACGCCGCCGTATCTGCTACCTGAATCTAGCCCGTTGTGTTTTTGAGTTTCTTTGTCTTGCGTCAGAACTGCTATAATTTGACTTTAAAGAATAAGTTCACCTTTAGTAACGGTACACCTACGGTGCCTTGCAAAAGTATTCACCCCCCTTGGTTTTTTACCTATTTTGTTACATTACAGCCTTTAGTTCAATGTTTTTTTTAATCTGAATTATCAATAATCAATAATTGATGTATGGTGAATTTTATGGAATATGTATTTTGGTTTGTATGTGTACTATTATCAGGTGTGGTTTCCTGTTTTCTATTTTGATAAAATAAAATAAAAGATAAGTAAAAAATAATAATCTGAATTATATTTGATGGATCAAAACACAATAGTCTAAGTTGGTGAAATAAAATTAGAAAAATATATACATAAAACTATTTTTCAGAAATAAGAAAATGATAATTGGCATGTGCGTATGTATTCACCCCCTTCGTTATAAAGCATATAAAAAGCTCCGGTACAATCAATTACCTTCAGAAGTCACATAATTAGTGAAATGATGCCCACCTGTGTGCAATCTAAGTGTCACATGATCTGTCATTACATATACACACCTTTTTGAAAGGCCCCAGAGGCTGCAACACCTAAGCAAGAGGCACCACTAACCAAACACTGCCATGAAGACCAAGGAACTCTCCAAACAAGTAAGGGACAATGTACAGGGTTAGGTTATAAAAAATATCCAAATCTTTGATGATCCCTAAGAGCACCATGAAATCTATCATAACCAAATGGAAAGAACATGGCACCACAGCAAACCTGCCAAGAGACGGCCGCACACCAAAACTCACGGACCAGGCAAGGGCGGCATTAATCAGAGAGGCAGCACAGAGACCTAAGGTAACCCTGGAGGAGCTGCAGAGTTCCACAGCAGAGACTGGAGTATCTGTACATAGGACGACAATAAGCCGTACGCTCCATAGAGTTGGGCTTTATGGCAGAGTGGCCAGAAGAGCCATTACTTTCAGCAAAAAAACAAAATGGCACGTTTTGAGTTTGCGAAAAGGCATGTGGGAGACTCTCAAAATGTAGGGAGGAAGGTGCTCTGGTCTGATGAGACTAAAATTTAACTTTTTGGCCATCAAAGAAAACACTATGTCTAGCGAAAACCCAACACATTACCCAAAGAACACCAGCTGGGACTGGGAAACTGGTCAGAGTTGAGGGAAAGATGGATGGTGCTAAATACAGGGATATTCTTGAGAAAAACCTGTACCTCTCTGTGTGTGATTTGAGGCTAGGACAGAGGTTCACCTTCCAGCAGGACAATGACCCCAAACACACTGCTAAAGCAACACTTGAGTGGTTTAAGGGGAAACATGTAAATGTGTTGGAATGGCCTAGTCAAAGCCCAAACCATCCAACTTGAAGGAGCTGGAGCAGTTTTGCAAGGAGAAATGGGCAAAAATCCCAGAGGTAAGATGTGGCAAGCTCACAGAGACTTATCCAAAGCGACTTGGAGCTGTGATAGCTGCAAAAGGTGGCTCCAGGGCCGGCCTTTGTGGTGTGCAAGCTGTGCGGCCGCACAGGGCGCCATGGGCAACAGGGGCGCTGTGGGGCCATCACAGCTCGCAGAATGTGAGTCACAGTCAGTTACTCACATGATCATCACAGGAGTCTGATTCTTACATGTCACAGCAGCAGGCGCTGCCAGGTCCCCCTGCGCGCTGCTAGGTCCCCCTGCACGCTACCAGGTCCCCCTGCCCTGGGACTGGGTGAAGAGCAACGCATCAGCTGCGGCACCTGAAAAAAATGGCTGCTGCCGGCCCCGACAGGCACACTGCTCATGCGCCGCAGCTGCTTGGGAAAGCCCGAAAACGGGCAGACGGCGCATGCGCAGTGGCGTCCAAGCGCCGGGCGGCGCCATGTTTAAATGCAAAGCCGCACCGTCCACCAAAAGGTATGTCACACTGAGCCCCTGGCCCTGCATGCATCTACTTTTTCAGATAAAAAAATAAATAAAAAGTATTTACTTTTTATAGCCAGCCTACACACAGAAGGGGAGGAGGATATAAGCGACTTAACATAAAAAAAAAAAAAAAGTAAAATACAATAAAATAATATATAAAAATAACATGTTTACTACATAATTGCATTGGTAATGGCAATTACATACATGTATGTAATGTATGCATGTATGTATGTATGTAATTGCCATTACCAATGCAATTATGTAATAAACATATTATTATTTTTATTAATTATTTTATTGTATTTAACTCCTTTGTTATTTGTCTTATGTTAACCACTTCTGGACCGGAAGATTTTGCTGCTTAATGACCAGGCCCTATTTTGCGATTCGGGACTGCGTTACTTTAATGGACAATTACGCGGTCGTGCAACGCTGTACCCAAACTAAATTGACGTCCTTTTTTTTCCCCACAAATAGAGCTTTCTTTTGGTGGCTTTTGATCACCTGTGCGATTTAATTTTTTTGTGCTAAAGGAAAAAAAAAGCGTAAAATTAGAAAAAAAACTATATTTTTCACTTTGCTATATAACATTCCCCCAATATTTTTTTTTTATATTTAAAATCTTTTACCATTTTAGGCCAATTTGTTTTCTGCTACATATTTTTGGTAATAAGCGTATTTTGATTGGTTTGCGCAAAAGTTATTGACCAGGGGGGCGAGGGGTGAAGATGGGGGGGGGGGGCTAGAGGATTAGGTCGCACAGGGCGCCTGAACCTCTAAGGCCGGCCCTGGGTGGCTCTACAAAGTATTGACTTTAGGGGGGTTAATAGTTATGCACATTAACTTTTTCTGTTATTTTGTCCTATTTATTGTTTGCTACCACATTAAAAAAAAAAAAACATCTTAAAACTTGTGGGCATGTTCTGTAAATTAAATTATGCAAATCCTCAAACAATCCATGTTAATTCCAGGTTGTGAGGCAACAAAACCTGAAAAAATGCTGGGGGGGGGGGGGATACTTTTGCAAGGCACTGTATATTCAGGGTGTAATGTGTAGGAATGTGCAGTTTGTCCTCCCCCCACACTTGCTGTCACAATTTAAAAACAGTGTGCCTGGGGTGGGGCTGTCATTCATAGTGATGTGTAAATGAATGAACTACAAGTCTGGTCTGCCACAGCGCTGCCAAGAATGCAAACTACTGATCGCAATTGCAATGCTTTGTACGATAAAAAATATGAATGCCCATTTTTACACACTAAATCATGTGCATTTATTTTATGTTTTAATATTTTTATTGAATTTTTTTTTTCAGAACAATACAAATAGCCGAGTAAACGACATAGGTGAGAACAATATCTGTCAACAGTTTCGTCAAATAGGGCATAAACCTGCTACAGAGAATCAAGTACAAAGTCAGTTCAACAAAGATCAATAAAGTAACAAAAGTAACTACCTGGCAAAAAACAAAAAAATATATGCCCAGAGTGTAAACCGTCATTGTGTCATTTAACAGATAAGGCTTCTAGGGTCTGTATAAATTTAGTTCCAATGTGATCACTTGTGGAATCATGGTGGAAATAATTGATGGGCAGAATGGTGCCACTGCAGCCAAGGTTTCCAAGCATGATTTCATATGAGCAGTGTTTGTGGATCAGATCCAGGGTATATACTGCAGAGGGAAGTTGCGTTTTTTCCAATGTCTAGTAATATTAAGCCTGGCTGCCAGGAGGATGTGTGTTACTGAGTTTCGAACAGATGGTGCGAAGGTTTCTACTGTCAGATTTAGTAAAGCTAACTCAGGTGAGGGGGGTATTCGAGTGTGGGTCACCATTGAGATAATTATAAATATCTGTTGCCAGTAAGTTTGAAGGACCGGGCACTCCCAAAGGATATGCAAGATGTCGTCTGCATGTCCGCAATTCCTCCAACATAGGTGCGATGCTTGCTTGTAAAATGTCACCAGCTTAGCCGGGGGTTACAGTGGAGGTTCACCCGAAAAGTTAATTTTTAACCTTAGATTGATGCTCATTTTGTCAAGGGGAATCGGGTAGTTTTTTTTTTTTTTAAATCTAAGCAGTACTTACTGTTTTAGAGAGCGATCTTCTCTGCTGCTTCCGGGTATGGGCTGCGGGACTGGGCGTTCCTATTTGATTGACAGTATTCCGACAGGCTTCCGACGGTAGCATACATCGCTTCACGATTTTCCGAAAGTAGCCGAACGTCAGTGCGCAGGCGCCGTATAGAGCCGCACCGACGTTCGGCTTCTTTCGGCTACTCGTGACGCGATGTATGCGACCGTCGGAAGCCTGTCGGAAGACTGTCAATCAAATAGGAACTTTCAAGTCTGTCTCCCACTGTAGAAAGGGTTTAGATTTTACAAAAGGTCTTGTTTGAGCTGAAGGTAGAATAAATGAGTGAGATACCTTTTTTTGGATGTGCATTTATTTTTTTCTTTATAAAAAAAAAAAGATAAATTTAGCTTTTAAGAGCCAGATTCACAGAGCAGATACGACGGTGTATCTCCGTCGTATCTGTTGTTCTATCTATGTGACTGAATTATAGAATCAGTTACGCATAGATAGCCATAAGATCCGACAGGTGTAATTGTTTTACACTGTCGGATCTTATGATGCAATACCGCGGCCGCCGCTGGGGGGAGTTCGCGTCGTAAACCAGTGTCTGGTATGCAAATTAGGAGTTACGGCGATTCCTGGCGGTTTTTCGCGTTCGCTACGTCGCCGCTAGTCTAGTTTCCCGTCGCAAAGTTAGTAGTTTTTTTTGGTGCCTTAACTTTACACAGCAATCGTATTGCTGTATAAAGTATGGCCGTCGTTCCCACGTCGAAATTTAAAAAATAACGTCGTTTGCGTAAGCCGTGAGGGAATACGGAATTACGCTACGCGCGTCGCCGTTCGAAAAAATGACGTCACTTCGCGCAAAGCACGGCGGGAGTTCGGAAACAGAGCATGCGCGGAAGGTCTGGCGCGGGAGCGCGCCTAATTTAAATGGCACACGCCCATTTGAATTGGCCCGCCTTGCGCCGGAGGCCGCCGGCGTAGGTTTTCATCGCAAGTGCTTGGTGAATCAGGCACTTGCGCTGAAAAATTGCGGCGGTGTAACGTATCTACGATACGTTACGCCGCCGCTCTTCTATGTGAATCTGGCCCTAAGTTCCTTAAAGCTGCACTTTTTTTAGGGGTTAGAGCTTCTGTTGGGATTTTATTGTTATCTGGGTCCCCATCAGGCAGATTTACTTACCTAACTGCATGTCTCCGGGAGGACAGGGAGTAAGTGCAAATCTGAGGGCAAAAAAAGGTTTTGGTTTATCCATTTCAAACTGAATTTAATGCAAAGGCAAAAAGATTAGTATTATGCCACGTACACATGGATTTTCCACTGTTGCCTGTAGGTGGCGTTACCACCTCAGGCCAATGTTAGAACACAAGTAAACCATAGTGTATTGGGTGACCCTTCTCGGCAGCAGGCCCAGTGGGAGTGGTGCCCTGCTGTGCATGCCTGAAAGGGGTACTTAAGGGGCAGACGCAGTTTTTCGGGGTCCTTCCCCTCGTGGCCCTCCTGGCGCGAGATATGTGTGTGTATTTCCAGCCCCAGGATCACGTTGGTCCGAGGCTTCAAAAGGGGGTCCCAAGCTGTCCATCCAAGTGAGGGAAGCGATTAACGAAGGAAACCGGGGGAGGACCTGCCCTGGAGGAGACCAAGCAAAGCAAGTTAATGTCTCGGGATAGGCCTGGTGACTTCGTTATACAGGGATCCACAGCTCTACTTGCCTTACAGTTCGCCGGATCGGCTTAAAGACTCTTTACTGTAAGGCTGGAAGTTCGGGACTTAAATTCTGTGGCAGAGGATTCCTGGCTATCCATGATCATTCTCAGACGGTCTGTGGCAGAGAATGTTCTCATACTGGTTCGTGCATCATCCTGGCTGCTAGGCCATGTGAGGGGGGTCTATCCGGGTGAGCAATACCCACTCAAGAGGGAGTGGTGACTGACCAGAACTTTAGATATTTTTGTGCATTCTGTGCCGTGTACCTGAACCTTGCCCTTCTCTCTATACTCTCCACTTTCTTCACAAGTTTTATGCAGCAAAAATAAAAATAAAACCTAACAGTTGAAGGTTTTACATCTTGTGTGGACATTGCCATTTCTATAGACTTTCTAACCCCGGAAACAAACTTGGAGGTAACGTGCAAAACCCAAATCTAAACCAGCAGCTCCTACGGGGGTAGTGCTACACTACCTTACTTTGGAGGGGTGCCCAAGCTGCATGCCCCTTCTGCCACTGGGTCGGCATAGCCACTACTATAATTTTATAGATGTTTAGATTTATTCACAAGATGTATTAGAGCGGTTGCACTACACGGTATAGTTTTCTTTATATAACATTTTATAGAATGGAGTAAATGATATCACTGATCACAGACATCATACTGAAGTGTAGTACAGGCCAATCTCACTCTGTTTTCTCTTGTTATTTAATGCTATCTTTATCTGTGAGTCTGGCACCAAAAATTCCAAGACAGATGTCCTCTTTTAGAGCTTTAAAAAAATCCATTTTCAAAATCAGTTTGGGCACAGAAAAACCTGGGGGTGTAATAAAATGAACAAATATCATTTTAATACCCACTGTGATACACCACTGTTTAACCACTTCAGCCCCTGAAGGATTTGCCCCCTTAATTACCAGGCCATTTTTTGAGATACAGCATTGTGTCGCTTTAACTGACAATTGCGCAGTCGTGCGACACTCTACCTAAATAAAATTGACGTCCCTTTTTCCCCACAAATCGAGCTTTCTTTTGGTGGTATTTGATCACCTCTGCGTGTGTTTTTTTATTTTTTTCGGTATAAACAAAAGAAAGCGATAATTTATCAGTTTAGGCCGATATGTATTCTTCTACATATTTTTGGTTTGCGCAAAAGTTAGAGCATTTAAAAAATGGGGGATAGATGTATGGCATTTTTATTATTATTATTTTTTTACTAGTAATGCTGGCGATCTGCAATTTTTTTATCAGGACTGCGATATTGCGGCGGACAGATCGGACACTTTTGACACTTTTTTGGGACCACTGACAATTATACAGCGATCAGAGCCAAAAATAGCCACTGATTACTGTATAAATGTCATTGGCAGGGAAGGGGTTAACACTAGGGGGCGATCAAGGGGTTAACTGTGTGTCCTAGGGAGTGTGGGGGGATTGGACTGACTGGAGGAGAATGAACAACAGATCAGTCTCCTCTCCCCTGGCAGCAAAGAGATCTGTCTGTTTACATTGACAGATCTCCGTTCTGTCTCTCTCAGAAGAGATCGCGAGTGCCTGATGCCCATTGCGGCCGCCAGGCACATGCATCGGCTCCTAGTTTTCTTAAAGCCGTTGACGTATACCCAGGGCCGTCTTTACCGCAGGGCAAATGGGGCAGGTGCCCTGGGCCCTGTCACTGTTGGGGGCCCAAAGCAACCCCCTTTAAAAAATATTTTTTTTTTTTAATATATTTTTATTTTTTATTAAAGGGACATTTTTTTAGGGGTCCCCCCTATTTTTTTTTATTTTTAAATAATTTTTTTTTTTTTTTAATATATTTTTATTTTATTTTTTATTAAAGGGACAATTTTTTTTAGAGGTCTGGGGGTCCCCAGGGGCCCGTAGTTCCCCAGGGCCCCGGATGACAACCCCCCTTTTTTAATATAAAAAAACCTTTTTTATATATTTCTTTATTTCATATATATATATATATATATATATATATATATATATTATATAATATAAATGTTATTATTATTATTATTATTATTAAAGGACCCAGAGGTCCCCAGGGATATTATTATTATTATATATTATTATTATTTTTTTCTTTATTTTATATATATATATATATATATATATATATATATATATATATTTTTATTAAAGGGCCCAGAGGTCCCCAGGGCCCTGGATGGCAACCCCCCCTTTTTTTTTATAAATGTTTCTTTTTTATATATATTTTTTTATTTTTTATTAAAGGGCCCAGAGGTCCCGGATGGCAACCCCCTTTTTTTTGTAATTTATTTTTATTAAAAAAAAATTATTAAAGGGCCCAGAGGTCCCCAGATGGCAACCCCCTTTTTTAAATATATGTTTTATATATATTTTTTATTTATTTTTTTCTTTTAATAAAGGGCCCAGAGGTCCCCAGGGCCCGGATGGCTACACCCCTTTTTATATATATATTTTTCTTTATTTCTTTCTATATTTATTTTTTTGTAAAGGGCCCACCGCTTCTTAATTTGCGGCAGCCCCCCCCTGCTTCTCAATTTCAGGCGGCAGCACCCCCCCATCCCGGTTCTCTGCTCCAGGGGGCCCATGCCTGAAGCTGTGTAAGTGGCCCCATAATTCCTGATGGCGGCCCTGCCGCCCGTTAAGCCCCTGTGCTCCCCACAAATCAGGCTGAAAATCATCAGCGGCACGCAGCCAGTGACAGTGCTGCTTCCCTTCCCAGTGTTTTAAAATGTACAGCACCCCTGGCTTCCCTTTAGACGTGCACTTCTCCCTTCCTGCCACTGGGTGCTGCTTGTATATAAAAGTGAATTAGAATGTGATTTTATAACATCCCCAGTTTGCTCTTCCCGAGGCTGACTTCTTCATGTCCTGCTCCTCAAGGTATGTCACTGTTTGCTAATCTATATTGTAAATAGAAGTTTTCTGTAGAGTGTGCCCAAAGTCTTTATAATATTTGATGATTCACTGCAGGTCTGGTCAGTGTTTTCAAAAGTTCCTCTATTTTACACATGGCATGGCATGGGGGTCACAGCACCGTCTGTCCATTCTGCTTTAGCACCATGGGACGCCATGCCATGTGTAAAATAGAGGAACTCTTTAACCACTTCAATACCCACCCATTGTGAAATGACGTCCTGGGTTTGAGTAGGGATATCTGAATGATGCCTGCAGCCACAGGCATCATTCAGATATCCATCTCTTCAGCCAGCGATTCTGTGCACCATAAGAACGATCATAGCGGCGGTTTCGCCGCTTGATCGTTCTTATAGGCGGCGGGAGGGGACACCCCCCCTCCCGCCGCCATCCGGTGCTTCTCCGGGCTCTCCTTTGTCATCGGAGACCCGGAGAAATGATCCGCCGGCGTCGGATGGAAACCATAGAGTAGACTGGTGACCAGATGGTCACCAGTCATCTCTATGATCGTCGGAGGCCCGGGCGCGATGTTATGACGTCACGCCCGGGTCCTGGAATGTAAACACAGCCGCAATCGCGGCTGAAAGCATTAGATCTGTGAAATTTTTTTTCACGATCTAATGCTTTCCAGCCTGGAGGAGAGATGTGGGATCTTATTGACCCCGCATCTCTCCATAAAGAGTACCTGTCACGAGCCATTCCTATTACAAGGGATGTTTACATTCCTTGTAATAGGAATAAAAGTGATCAAAAAAAAAAAAATGTAAAAAAAAGTGTAAAAATAAAAGAAATTGAGTAAAATAAATAAAAAAATTATAAAAAAAAATATTTTAAACGCCCCTGTCCCCGGTAGCTCGCGCTCAGAAGCGAACACATACGTAAGTCCCGCCCACATATGTAAACGCCGTTCAAACCACACATGTGAGGTATCGCCGCGTGCGTTAGAGCGCCAGCAACAATTCTAGCACTAGACCTCCTCTGTAACTCTAAAATTGTAACTTGTAAAAAAAAAATAAGCGATGCCTATGGAGATTTTTAAGTACTGACGTTTGGCGACATTCCATGAGTGTGCGCAATTTTAAAGCATGACATGTTGGGTATTTATTTACTCGGCGTAACTTAATCTTTCACATTATACAAAAAAATTGGGCTAACTTTACTGTTTTGCTATTTTTTAATTCACAAAACCGTTTTTTTCCCAAAAAAAAGGCGTTTGAAAAATTATTGCGCAAATACTGTGCGAGATAAAAAGTTGCCGGCATTTTATTCCCTAGGGTGTCTGCTAAAAAAACATATATAATGTTTGGGGGTTCTTAATAATTTTCTAACAAAACAATTATGATTTATGCATGTAGGAGAGAAGTGCCAAAATAGGCCCGGTATTGAAGTGGTTAAATCACAGACCAGACCTGCAGTCCAGGCTGAGTAAGGTCTCAGAGCACATGGCATTACTGTCTGTATTTAACTGCTTGATGGGCTTATTTTGGGCCTGGCTGGTTCACATGTATGTGTTTTGGCGGCCCACATTTGCGCAGGCACAGCAGCCCATTCATTTGAATGGGCCACCATGCCTGCGTTTCCTGCAAAGAAAAGCGCATGGCTGATGTAATAGGCTGCGCACACGGCACTCCTATGCCCATCAAGCACTGAAATACAGCACTGTCTGTCCATTCTGCTGTCTGCTGTGACTTATCTGCAGTTCCCGCACTGTCAAACTTGCTGCAGACGTTTAGGTCACGCTTTTAAAAACACAGTGCGTTTGTGTGTGCAAGAACTGCAGGTAAGTAGCATGGTGCAAAAGCAGAATGGATTTCAAGGCAACTGTATTTTTAAAATGCTGAATGCACCTTTTTTCTGCAGGAAACAAAGGCATGGCAGCCCATTCAAATCAATGGGCTGCTGTACCTGCACAAATGAGGGCCGCCAAAACATACATGTGAACCAGCCAGGCCCAAAATAAGCTGGAGGGGGGCCCAAAAAAAATGTTTGCCCAGGGCCCAAACCATATTAAAGACGGCCCTGCGTATACCTACAGCGATTTGCCCATGTGAGCAAACCTGCCGCATTATAACTGGTCGTCTAGTAGTTAAAAGAAACTTTTCCTGAATGAAACATGCAGACTGCCATGGCTGTATTCACATTCTGCAATATTCGTTGCCTGGCTGTCATTCGGCTTGCTACTTTTTCTTCAAGCCAAAACCCGAACACTAGTGGCACACAGTACATTTTTTGTTTTGTTTTAGTATACACTATAGGATTGTAACAGACCTGGGAAACATTTGGGCACTCCGAAGAGAATATTAATAAGGCGCAAATAGTGCCCCTTCTATCAAGCCCTGTTCTAAACCACATTCCTGTTGGAATAATGTGTCCGGGTTTCAGGTGGACTGAAACTCGAACACATTATTTAAAAACCCCGGACTAACCAGGTGAATCCCGGACAGGTGGCAACCCTAGCTGTCATGCCTACTTTCAACATCTTGAGCCTCCATTCAATGTACAGATAGGGACTTCTGCCTTTCCTCTGACTTTTTTCGATAGGCTTGTTTGTTTCAGGTCAGTGGATTGAATGGCCCGTATTCACCTAGCACTTACGCCGACGTATCTCGAGATACGCCACGTAAGTGCACATATGCGCCGTCGTATCTATGCTCCTGACTCTGAAAGCAAGATATGCCTGAAAATAGGCTTCATCCGACCGACGTAAATTTCCTACGCCGGCGTATCGTGGGCGCACAATTACGCTGGTCACCTCATTGCAAATATGCAAATGAGGGAGATACGTCGATTCACGAACGTAGTTGCGCCCGGCGCATAATATATGCGCTTTGCGTAAGGCTTACGTCCGGCGTATAGTTATTCCCCATCTATGAAGCGCAACTCAAGCAAAGGTATGGACCAGGGAAGAGCCGTTGTATTTTACGTCGTTTACGTAGTAGTACGTGAATAGGGCTGGGCGTAGGTTACGTTCAAGTCATAGGCAGTGATTCGACGTAACTTAGGCAGTTGTTTCTGAGCATGTGCACTGGGAAGTGCCCATGGGACAGCGCATGCGCCGTTCGTTATTCGTATCTTGATGGCACTCGGCCCATCATTTACATGGGGTCACGCCTCATTAGCATGGCTCACGCCCACTGCCACTTACGACGAGTTACGCAGAGGGAACCCAGCGTAGATTAGGGAGCAAGTGCTTTGTGAATACTGTGCTCGCCGCTCTGCGCTACGTCGGCGTAGCGCATATTCGATACACTACGCGGGCATAACTATGCGCCAAGGTATGTGAATCCGGGCCAATGTATCTAAATCAGCTTATTAGTAAGGCAACTGACATGTTCAGAATGAGGTTCGCAATGACAGCCTCCATAGTTCTCTTACTAAACCCATAGATAGACCCATAGATTTAACTATTTAAAAAAAACAGTCACATTCCCAGCAAGTGTCAGGAATGTAACTGTCATATTGGTTGTGCTCTCAACCAAACTTTCAGACCATCAAATGGTTGGTTTCATAACTGATCACGATATAGAGATGAAGAGATAAGAGATGAAGTGTGGTGCAGCTTGCAGAGAAGTTTAGTTGTAGAGAACTGAATTTGCATTAATGCAGAATACAGTAATTCACAAAAAAACCATTGGAAAGGCACCCGACCGAGAACACTCATGGCATGTAACAGCAATGTGTAGCAGAACAGGTCTCAGATGTGCCGACAGCGTCTGTCTTGAGGAGCGCAATGCAGCCTGACCTGTCCAAGCCCAAATGGGGAGGTCTCCAGAATGATGGTGTGTCTCTATCATTTCCTGATTTGTCAGGAACCTCTCCTTGCTGCTAATCACTGTCCCTATCAGACGGGTGACCTGTCCCAACACTACCCACATGCAAAATGCTTGCCAAGCCTGGGAGCCAAGACCTTAAAGTGTCACTAAACCCACATGATAAAAAACAATAATGCTGTTCATACTCAGACAGTCACTATGATATTTGTTTTCTGTATTCTGCAGAAAACCTGGTTGATCCTGCTGCTCTCTATCCCCACCTTCTCTTCATGTCCCCAATTCAGCTAGAGATTTTGCAGCTGTGGTGGCAACTTTGCACATGTTCAGTTTCCAGTGAGTTTCTATGCTGAGAATTTCCTCCCTATCACATCTGAGCAGCCCAAGTGACTATAGAGTCACACATGTGGGTATATACACAGTGATAAATGACAGCCCTCTCCCTTCCTCCTCCACCATGTCCACTAACCAGCGAAACACAATCGGGGCAGGATATTATATGTAGATTAATGGAGGCTTCACCTCCCTCTTATTCTAAGACAGAGGCTGAAGGGGCACAACACAGCCTGTGACTGTCAGAAATCCACTCACACCATGCTATTTCCACAAAATAATACAGATTTAATTTCAAATATATATTTGTATGCCAATTAAAAACAGTTTATTGATATTATTTATTTAGTTGCTTTTACTCTGTATTCCAAAGGCTGTTTTTTTTTTTTTTAAACATGTGTCCAGCAGCCAGAGACTAGAAGCTCCTTCTTCTGACAGCTGACAGCTGTATATCGAGTAGGAAAAAAGTATTTTGAGTTTTGTTTTATTAAAATAATTACAGTGCTATAATCCACGTACAGAAATAAAAGGGACAATGTAAATTAAAGTATGTTTAGTATCACTTTACTGACTCTGCCTGACCCAAGATGGCTGCTAGAGACACATTGGGTGGCAGCATCCAATCGGATAGCTTTCCCAGTGACCCAAAAAACCATAGAGGAACCATGTTCCTCTTGACTACCCAGGACCAGGTGTCCAGGCCCTTAGAAATCTTGCTTACATTTGGATTCAAATTCTGAAGTAATGCTTTCTGATTAAGTCTACATCTCTATAGCCACACATCATTCTAGTGACTTTGAGACTGCTGAGAACACCAAAAGACTAATATCCATGCTAGGTATTTCTGGTGAAGATCTGTTGGTAGTACTTAGACTCCAAAACCTCATCCCTTTTTAGAACATGCACCTTCATTAAACATGCAGATAGCACAGATGGTCCAATATACATGTAGTGCCTGGTTACTTTTCAGAACCGGTGCTAATGAAATTTACAGGGGGTCAGAGTGTTAAAGGAGTTGTAAAGTAAAAACATTTTTTTGCTGAAATGACTGTTTACAGGGTATAGAGACATAATAGTTAACTGATTCCTTTTAAAAATGATTATATGATTGGTTTTTATCTATTTTTAATGTACCTACAGTTTCAGTTCCGTTTTTGCATGCTGTTTTCTGCTTCTGTGATGTACAGAGACAAAGAGCCAATGCAGGGCAGTGATGGTTTGTAAAACGAAACTGATTGGTGTTGAGGGGTTTTAGACACACAGTAATCACACCTCCTTGATTAGTGACCACAGAGAGAAAGCTCCCATGACTTTTTTCATCAGGAAACAGACAACCAGGAAGTGTTCAGAACAGAGAAGGATTACAGCAACATCAGAGCAAAAACGAAGAATGAGGACATGAAACCAGGACTGCAGTAAGTTAAAGGAAGCTATTTAGCTAAAAAAAAATCCTTTAGTGACCCTTTAAGTAACTCTGACCATTGTTAATTAGTTCAAATTTGGAGCTTCTGCCCCAGATTGGCTGTGCTGTGGGCTCATGCTGTTGTTCCTGGGGTGCAGTTCCACCCCAGGTCGGCAGCTGGCAGCAGTGGAGTCAAGGACTGGATACTTTTCCCCAGCAGCCTATCAGGAGGAGGCTTCCTCTCTGTGAATGCTGGGGAGGAGTATTTATGGGGTAGACACCATTTTCCTTGATCTTCTCCTCGTGTGGCGCCCACCTTCAGGGTAGTCACTCCATGGCACCCCGGCATATGGCCTTCTGGGCCGGGGTGCACGTGCTACGCAGAGATCCTGGCTTCGGGATCACGTTTGCCCGGAGCAATTAATCTGCCGATTGGGACTCAATAATTGACTGGGTCCCATCTAAAGAGGTCCTGGGCTGTCCGTCCTTTTTGGAGGAAGCTGTTTGGTGGAGAGTCTGCCTGAGGAGTGCCAAGAAAGGCTGGTGTTCCAATAGGGGCCTGACCATCCATCGGGGACCAGGGGAACCGGACACTGAGAGGCTGGACGTTGGTCACCTATCAGTCGGTAACCTAATCTAAACTACCTGAAGGAGATCCAGGTGTTACGTCCAGCCAAGGGGACTTTGGACCACTATCTGCAACCATTGGGAGGGTCTGTGGCAGAGACTTCACCCAAAGTTTGAGTGTCATTCTGGCTGCCAGGCTTGTGAGAGAGGCCTGTCCAGGTGCGCTATGCCCATTCTGGCTGGAGTGGCGAAGTAAAGTTTGTCGTTGGAAGCAGGACTGTTTCCTTTTACCTACACCTGAATCTGTGTTCTCCATCTCTGCTATTCCTCTATTCTTCACCAAGTTCAACTGTTTTACCTTGTTGGGTAAATAAAAGCACAAGAAAAAGACACCTGCTGTGTGGACATTCCATTACTACGGCTCTCATCAACTACCCTAGACGGCGGAGTCACAGAGGTAACATGCCACCCAAAACAAACCAGCAGCTCCTCCAGGGGTAGTGCTACATACAGTTTGTCATATACCGTTTGTCTGTAACAACTCCAAGCTCTTCAGCCTACATGTACAAAGAGCCCATAGAAATTCCCAATTGTATAAGCCATCGAAAAACATTATTTATTTATAGACAGAGTGAGGAAGAATTTAATTTCTCTACACTTTGTGTTCTGATGATTGGTTCCACCTGGAATAGGGAATGAGTGGAAATTAATATGGGCAGCGATAACACTTTTTTTCTTAAAGTACTGTATATGTTTTGGATACAGTAAGGAAACAATAAAACCCCTGCTAGTTTATTTTTGATGTCTCTGTCCCATGGGGAAATCTCCCAAAGCGTTATAAATTCCCCTCTTAGATATAGCTCCCCCTTACGTCTTGTTCTGGGGACAGCTCTAAAATTTTGAAGTACTCCTCACTTTCATTCTCAGTGACAAGGGACACTAGTACAAATGGAGAGGTGAAATTTCCGCAATAAGGGCACATACTAAAATAAAAGGTTGACAGAGGTTCTTACCCTTCTCTATCCAAAAGATAAAAAAAGGTTTTACCTTGTGAGACACTTTATACAGAGTAAAGAAAGGTTAGAACTGCCTGTATTTTTCTCTTCTATTGATGTCTGTGACCCATTTTTGCTAGTTTCTGAGTGGCAGTGCAAATAGTCTTTTCATTTTCAAGTCATTTTCCTTCTTGTCCTACATAAACAACGGGGCACATTTTTTACAACAGTTTGCAGACCATGATCAGTACTAACTGCACTCGTGACATTCAATAGTCTTGCTTATGCTTACATCAATGGTCCATTCCTCAACATAATTATTTTTTTTTACATTCTATTCTATTTATAAAAGTTTATTTTATTTCATTGATAGGTGACCCTACTATTGGACTTCTGGTCCCATTGTACCTTTGGAAAGATGTACTTTATTTAATTTTTCAATGTCCCTCTGTGTCATTGTCAAATGTAAATAGTAGCTGTGCTCACTGCAGTGGTGCTACTGTTTCCCAAGAAATAATCTATAAAAAAAAAATTATCTTTCTTAAATCATCAGATGATTGATATTTCTTAGGTCCTTAAAATTCTAGTTTAGAGACTCCTTTCCTTCTAATGTCTGAAATTTATTTCATGATGCTTTTGCTTATGGATAAATATATGCCCCTTTGAGTGCTTAAAAGACAATGACAAAAATGATTCAGCAGGAATAAACATATCACCCACTGAGGAAATCTGCTGCGTTCATTATCTAGCTCATGTTTGGTTTTCCACTGGCCTTCATGTTGTTTCCAACGAACTGTACTTGTAAAGTCATAGGCTTTTTCTGCTTTAGGTGTTTTTCTTCCCTATTTTGCATAATCATTAGGTCAGTTCTGGGGTTGCCATCTTTCAGTATTTCTCTAGCCAGGGAATGTTTCCAATGTTGTTAATAGGAAAAAGCTCTAACAGCCAGTATATTTTCCAACTTTAATCCTGTCTTATGTTTTGGCCATTCTCCTCTTGTGGAGGCAAATATGTGCATTTTCTATGCCCCCATGTGCTCAGGGCATGAAAATCTATTTTTCTTCACGTTTATTCTTAGCTGTGTCCAGATGGAAAGCTTGTGCAAAGAGGTTTTGCAAAAATTGCAACTGGGATTATTCCCAGTAAGACGTAGGATGCCCAAGCTATGACTTCCTTGCTACTAAGATTGACAATCGTCTGCCACTGCCTGAGCTCCATACAGTAAAACCCAGCCATTTTCTAATCAACAAGACAGCAACCTCTGTTTTACCACCAAAAATTATTCTGCCTGAGATGGACGTCTCACTAAAAGTGTAACAATAGCTATATCACTAAAGGGTATTATGGCAGTTGGGCCCAGGTTGAGAGACCTTCCGTTAAACCCTCTTAGGCTCTCCTATCATGTTACTACCAGTCCAATTCTCAAGAAAGGTTTTAATACATATTTTCTTCCATATTCCTAGAGCTACCCCTGCAGTGGCCACTGATATTAACTGTTTATTTCCCAAATAATGCAGAGGCCACCAGTAACCCAAGCAACAGTCCATGCAGACCAGCTCCAATAAGCAGTCTAGGGGTTGTCTTTTTAAAGTTTATTGCTTGTAAAAAAAAAATTGTAACAGGAGGGTTCTAAGAGAACATTGAGGTATAGTTGTTGGACCATAAACAGATCTTTTTAATCAATCTCTTCTAACAGAAGTTCCCCATGACTGGCAGACAGCTAAAATTGTACCTATCCCTAAGAAGCACAGCAAGGTAGAAGCTGGCAATTACAGGTCAGTGAGTTTAACATCAGTTGTAGTCAAGTTAATGAAATCACTCCTGAAAAGAAGGATCATTGATAAAATACACAACTTGCTTGACCCAAAGCAGCATGGCTTTACTAAGGGCAGATCATATCAGACTAATCTGACTAATTTGACTATATTACCAAGGTTTTGGACCAGGGTGATGCTGTAGACTTAGCATATCTTGATTCCAGCAAGGCATTTGATACAATTCCACATAATGATCTAAAACAAAAGTTGTACAAGCTAGGATTTAACCCTTGGGTTGTTCAGTGGATATGCAGTTGGCTAAAGGATAGATAACAGAGTGTCATTGTAAATGAGGTTCACTTGGAACAGAGACCAGTTACTATTGGTGTACCACAAGGCTCTGTACAAGGTCCTGTTCTACTTATTCTATATGTTAGTGATATAACTATAGGTTTGTTGGGTAAGGTATGTCTTTTTGCTTATGATACAAAGTGTGTAATAGGCTTGATATCCCTGGAGGTGTCTGTGACATGGAACATGATTTGGCATTGCTAGAAGATTGGTAAAAGCAGTGGAACCTGCAGTTTAATGTTTCTAAATGTAAAATAATGCACCTAGCGAAAAATAATCTCTTGAGAGAGTACAACATTGAGGATACAGTGTTATCCAGCACTACAGAAGAAAAAGATTTGGGGGTACTTATTACAGATGATTGCAAAATGAGCAGTGTGACCAGGCAGTGGAAAAAGCAAATAGAATTCTACAATGCATCACTAGAGGGATCACCAGCAGGTGGAAGGAAGTTCTGATTCTCCTATATATGGATCTTTAGTGAGACCTCATTTAGAATACTATGTCCAGTTCTGGAGACCTCAGAAACAAGATATTGATAAGATAGAATGAGTCCAGAGGCGGGTAACAAAAATGATGAAAGGTCTGGGGGATAAAACATATAGAGAGTGACTTCAGGAACTTAATATGTACAGTCTGAAGGAAAAAAAAGGGAAAGTGGAGATATGAATGAAACCATTAAAGGGGTTGTAAAGGTAAAAAAAAAAAATCCCTAAATAGCTTCCTTTACCTTAGTGCAGTCCTCCTTCACTTACCTCATCCTTCAATTTTGCTTCTTAGAAATCCTCACTTCCTGTTCTTCTGTCTGTAACTCCACACAGTAATGCAAGGCTTTCTCCCTGGTGTGGCGAAAGCCTCTTGAGGGGGTGAATTCACCCAACGTTTCAGAGAGACAGCTCTCCTATAATTTATAGGGTCGGGCTGACTTCAGCAGTGATGGACGGGGAATCCCATGGGAGTTGCTAAACGATAATTCAATTACAACTATTGAGTAACTTCTTATGGAATGTCATATATACAGAGTAGTTCCAAATATGTGAGTATGTACATCATAACAACTAATCGTTGTGAATATATGCTGTTACTTTTTTGATATATTATTGTTAATTCATTATTTTATATATTGTAGATAGTTGGCTGATTTTTCCACATACCCCTGAGGAAGGAGAGCTGTCTCTCTGAAACGTTGGGTGAATATCGAAAAATCATGTCCTTTATTGATACTTGCACCTGTTACTCAATAGTTGTAATTGAATTATCGTTTAGCAACTCCCATGGGAGTCCCCGTCCATCACTGCTGAAGTCAGCCCAACCCTGGCCCTATAAATTATAGGAGAGCTGAAACGTTGGGTGAATTCCGAAAAAATCATGTCCTTTATTATGGTTATAACTCTGTTGTTGTACTGTACACATTCCATATATATGTTAAGTTATTTTATTATGTGCTTGTCTTGTATATTTATAATACATTTCATATATATATATATATATATATATATATATATATTTTTTTTTTTTCTTTTCCAAAACTTGGTAAAAAATTCTTTGCCTTTAAAGTCCAATCAGGGAATAACACTCTTTCAAAATGTATGGATGTGGCACATCACAGAGATATAGACCGATAATTTTTTTTTGTCTATACTTACCTGCTCTGTGCAATGGTTTTGCACAGAGAAGCCCTGATCCTCTTCTTCTGGGGTCTCTCGCTGGTGCTCCAGGCCCCTCTTCTTCGCCGGGTGCCCTCACGTAAAGCCACTTTCTATAGGGCACCCGTGCGTGCTTGCTCCTGAGTCCCGTTGCTATGTTCACTGACACAGACCCGCCCCCCACTCCCAAGTCACAGCTATCAATCTGTCCAATGAGGGAGACAATGGTGGGAGCCACTGCACTCATGCACATCGCTGGATCCGATCAGGCTCAGATAAGAAAAAGTAGGGCGCCGGGGATCACCTTAATGCATAGAGTGGCTTTAGAACCAATCGAATCAAGCAATATCAGGGGTATTAAACAAGAATGCTGGAGGAGGATGACACAAGCAAAAGGGCGCCCTGTTATTATTTACTTTGGGGCCCCATGATTTGAAGTTATGCTTTTCACTGCAAAGCCAAAGGTAGGGACAACCTTACTGACAAATATAAATAGCACGAAACCATCATCATAACAGGATCAGTCATCTCATTTAGCTGCTGTAACTGATAACACTCTAAAAAACTAAATGCACATAGATGTAAAAAAAATATGCTAAGGATAATGAAAATTGATAGGATGCCTTACCTAGTAACAAAGATTTTCTATACATTAAAGAATGTAAAAGCTAATGTTTTATTTGTCTGAGGCATGACCGGATAGAGAGATGCCCATATTGTCTTTAACATATGTAATTTGCGACCATGTAACACTGGGCCTGACATGCAGTCTGAAAGAACGACTTGTTTCCGATTCTCTCTCATGCAGAAAACACAAGACCGGACACAAAGCTTTCCATCTCTCCGGTAGTCCACTTCCCCTCCCAGACTAATTTTCTGTATATAATAAGACCAGTTATTAAAGCACTTTTCCCCTCAACACCCCCAACTGCCTTCCCTAAAGCAGTGCTGACACATTGTGTGCCTGTGAGCGTCGTGATTTCCTGGATACTCTGTTACCATGACAACAGCTGGGAGCAGTGTAATGAATAGGAATTCGGCAACACATGCCAACACATATACATTGCACGTGTGCACACACACAGAACAGCACAAGCAATCATTACACCCACACCGTCATACCACATAGGCACCTACTGTGCTCGTTCTGTGCCCATTCCTTCGTCGTACATTCAGAGTT